>NW_020451182.1:1438741-1675173 GCF_003343035.1 Apteryx rowi
GGGGGGGGGCGGCGTCCCCGCCTCCCGCGGGCGCTCCCCGGCGCAGCCCTGCGGCCCCTCGGCTGATACGGCGCGGCGGCGGCTGTTACCGCCTTCGCGGCCCCTGGGCAGCGTCTTCGACAGGCGGCGGTTGCTCCTTTCCCCTCTCTGGATACGAGCTTAGTCCAGGGTCTCTTACTCGTGTGCTCACTATGATCCCGTGTAATTCTCTAGCGGAGTGCTTATGCCACACGGAAAACTTGGACCCATTTTTGAAACGTGCTTGCTGTAGTGCTTTTTCTTGGACACTATACCATAGAGAAAACGAAAGGTGTTGTGTACAGCACAAAAGTGCAAATGTACTTTCTTATGGTTTTAGGAATGCAGTAGTTACTAATTCCTTAAGTTATTTGTACTGTGAGCTACAAGTGTCAAAACCTTACACGTTTACCCAGCAGTGAAAGTATTACCAGTTCATTTCTTTGGTCCCTGTTTAGGGAAATACTTGAAATATTTTAGGTTAACAAACAGCGTTGGGAGTATTTAGATGAAATACTGCTCTTTCAGTGGGAGTGTATGTGTTCTGCTAGCACTTCAATCCTGTAGTACTTTTTTTTTAAATTGTTCTTAAGTGTCTCTTTTTGGGTCAGAATGCTCTGTTTGCCATGATGATGCTCTTGTAGGTCAAGCCTTGTTATATGCTTATTCTTTGCACCACAGACTTTCATTTTAGGCACCTGCATAGCAACAGTCCTACCAAAATTCATCAATATATGGCAATCTAGTCAAATATAAGTAAAACAAAAATATGGAAATAAAATGCTGTTTAGATCACTGATAACAGGTAACCAGCAATGGCCCATTTTATGAAACTTGAGTAACATCTGAAGAACACTTTGCTTGCTTATGGGACTGTGTTTCTTCCTATCTTCCACAGCTGGACTTTATGCCCCTTTCAATAGAATATATGATATATTCAGTGATTCTAGGGAGAATAGTCTGAGGGGGAAAAAAATGTAGCTATCCCATGCCTATAGCTCTGAATATGTACATTGAGGTAACAGAACATATACTAATGCTCAGGCCTGACTCACTTAATGCTAGGTGTGTCTGGTTTGTGCCTTGCTTCAGGACAAGGCTTCTAGTAGGATTAATTTGAAGCATGAAAGTTAAAACTCTCTGACTTTAGTGCAGCTGCTCAGAATTTGGGTACACGATCAGTTAAGTTCCTGAACTTTGTACTGCTCCCTTCCCCTTGCTGCTTGGAGAATTTGGCAGCCCAAATTCCTCTATTCTAATTAGGCATTTGCCTATGTACTGTCCCAAAGGCACTTGCTGAATTGGGACTCAGAAATGCATAAGCAGCAATGTTAGAAAAACAGGGAAAGTTTGGTGTCAACTTTTGTTTTTTAAAGCTCTTGAAATATATTTCAGTGACTTGCTCTGTTCCAGTTTATTCCCTATAAATTCATAGGGAATAGTTATGTTTAACTTTGTTCAAATGATGAAGGTTACGTAATGATACTGCCCTTATGTAATGTTTCTGTGTACTATGCACAAGCAAAACTCTTGTGGGCAGCAGTGCTATGTGGCCATGGCTGTATACGTGAACTCCGTTTCCACTAATTCCTTTCGCCCACTAAATCTACTCCTATGCTTTCCAGCTGAGAACACACATTTGTGCACTTCCTTTTTATGCATACTCATGACTTTACACATCTCTTTCTATTCAGCCTTCTGCTTTGATGTAGATTTCACAGCAGAAGCAGAGGTCTGCTGCCCTGGGCCTTCTAGTGTACTGCAGTGTACTACTCATGTAGTTCTTATGTGGCCTTGGAAATTCTAGAAGCTTTCTTAAATTCTGCTTGGTACTGTTCTGCTCTCTCCTTAGGAGAGAAAGGAAAGGCTACTCTATTAGCAGTGCCTGTTGAAGGTCATACCTGAAGGGATATCAAGATGTTTTGCAGAATGATAGGTTTCCTTATAGCTAAGGGCCTGTACCTCTAGTGATTCAAATGGATTAAATTCACTCCATCTTTCCAGCCTCTGAAGGCAGCCCATTTCATTTACAGGCATTGCTCATTGTTGATGGAAGTACAGACTGGCTGACACAGTGGAAAGAAAACTGTCCCTTGGATTAAGGAAGAGTATTACAGAGGGATTAAAAAATTGGTAAATGGGAAGTACCTGCAAGGATATTGTAGGGAAAATAGCACAAAAGCTATCTGCACTTATCTGGTAAGCTAAATGTTGAGACAATTCTCCTTTCAAGGAGAAAGCAGATGTGCACCTAACTCTTCATATTGTGCTTAAACCTACTGAATCTATCCAGAGGCATGCCATTGCAAAGATCCTTGTATACCTTTGTTTACTCTCCTGTCAGGCAGGTTCCTTAACTCTGTCAATACTCTGTCATGCTACCTATACTACAAGCGGATATTTAGTAGGAAAGTGAAAAAAATCAGTGTGGTGAAGTGATGAATAGGAGCTGATGAATGGCTGTTTGTATTTAAGAGTGGCATAAGTTGGTGTCCTTGGCAAAACTGATAGAAAAAGCAGCGAGATAGTCAAGAAAATGAACTGTACAGCAGAATGGAGTGTAATGAAGAGTCAAAAATATCATCTGCCTAAATAAAATTGAGAGGTTATTTAGCATTTGCATTTCTGATGTAAAAGGATCTGATAAGAGGTGATTCTGCTAGGTGGAGTGGAAAATGATTTGAGATAAGCCTCAACTGTCAGACAGGAAGAAAGGGATTTTTTGAAGCTTTATGGAAGATGACAGGACTTGTTCATGGGCTTAAGGAGAGGGGCAAGGGAAAGAAAGAAATCAAGCATGACCCTTAGTCTACAGGACTGATAAAATGGAAGATGCTGGCATGCTGAAATAAGGAGAAATGAAAATATTCAGTTTTCGGAAGGTTTAAACATACTGTTGGCTGTTTGAGGCATGTCTAGGTTGAAGAGAAACTTGGATGGCCCTCAAATGTAACTGAACCATAGAACTCAAGCATGACAGGATCTCATGCCTGTCTCATATCTGACGCAAGGGGTGCATCTGCTTCCCTGTGGCTCATATTTTGACTTCATATCAAACTGAAAGCTCTGCTTCCTGAGAGTGAGCTTGATCTTAAATCTCAACAAAGTCTTAATCAGTCTTGGCTTATGTTCTCCCTGTTGGCATTCGGTTTGTTCCTACCTTTCTGATTCCTGAATGGAAGTTAATAGCATAATTAAATATACTTGTTTTTTGTTTGTTTGCCTGGGTGCATAATTACAGTGAAGAACAGGGGCTGGAATGAAATGTAGTTGTAACACTTAAGTTTGGTCTTTCATTTACAGTGAACTGAGGGCATGCTCTTTTCTCCAGTGGTTAATTAGTAAGCTATGGCATGTAGAATCAAGTGTGGAACTTGCAGGAGAACTTAAGCAAAGAAATTCTCCAGACTGTAAATCATCAAAAAGAACCTGGAAATCTCCAATTGTGGAATTGGTGTGTGTGTGTGTGTGTGTGTGTGTGAGAGAGAGATGAGAATCAAGAGGCTATTATTTGAGCAGCCCAATAGATGCAGGGTTCAAGCCACAGGGAAGAATTATTTTTCTGATTCACAGGGGTCAGAATCCTTGTCTGCTCTGATCTCTGCCTTTTCCATACAGGCAGAACAATAAATAAGTTTGCATATGAAATCAGTGGAGACCTCTTCCCTCACAGGAGAGAAGCTGAATACTACAAAGTATGTTGACCGGGTAGACTTGTCAAGACACCTCAGTTAACAGTCTCTCAAGTAAATGTTTGATTAAATACAAATGTCATCTTAATTGTACAGATGACCCTTGGCTGAGTGAAGAAGTAGCTGAACACTGCCTGAAGGTTTTAAGACACTATGACAGTTTATCTGTGTATTTGTGTGTGGAGAACCGTCAGAGGGAGAAGCTTAGTTAAAACCACAAGCAATTTAAATATGACCCTCATCTATATTTAGTTTATGTTCACTTTTCTTGTTCTCATATACTTGCAAATAAATAAAATACAACCATCTTTAATTTGAAGTTAAAATTTTGAAGATTTTTACTATGTATAGCAGATAAATACAAAGAAGATATTCTTCAAATCCATGATTTTCAACTGATCTTAAAATATTTTTTGCTATAATTCAGTGGGTCTCATTTCCTTATTCCATGTATTAAATGGTCACGTACTATTGGCCTTCTGTTATTTCAAAATGAATATGGGAAAGTCAGAACAAATGAGCTTCATTTAAACTAAAAAAAAAGGTACTTTCTGTGTAAGTATATATGGAGCAGACCTTCTTTCCCATTTTCTATAGTTTCATGAAACAGCAGGGTTTCTGCCTGTCTGGACCTCTTAGGGTTTTTTTTGGGGGGAGGGAGGGGTGAAGAAGGGAGAGGTTAGATTTCCACTAATTGAAATCTAATAGGATTTGGGAGTCTGTCTGTCTTAAGCTTCTCTGAAAGTCCAAACCTTTTGAGAGGTGTTTTATTTCGGGAGTAGATCATGCTAGATTGCAGTGATTCCTTTAAAACAGATCCATAAGCAGGGAAGCCAATCAGAGTAAAGGTGTCAGATGTAAATGTAATATTAAGTGTGTTCGGTCCTCTCATCACTAGAGACATTAGGCAGATAACACTGCAAGGTGTGCTAACCAGAATACTCTGTGGAAACAGCTTAGTTTATTTGGACCATGTGAAGGAAAGAGGGAATGTGCTTGAATAGAAGGACAGGAAGCACTTCCAAACAGCAGGAACATTGGCTAGTTCTCTCCTTTTTTCCTCCCTAGGTGTTTAACTAATTTGTTTTGATTATTTTGCTTTTTTTTTTTCTGGGAATTAAAGTTAGGATGCATGTTGTTTTCCTAGCTGCTGCTTTTTTACTTTTAAGCTGTGCAATTGCCATTCACGTGCTCTTAAAATAATTGCTTAATGCTCAGAGGTAGTTTCAGCTAGCAAAGTACTTAGCTAAAACTGGTAACTTTATCTTGATTTAAAACCATAATGTTTTAAGGTATTCAAACCTTCCTCTTTCAGAAGTCTGAAATATTATACAAGACCACAGTATGTGTTCATTGTCTTTCACTGCCTGTAGTGAACTGGGATTTAAGATGTTAACAAAGACCTTTTTAACAAAAGGCTATGGGTGGAAAGTAGTTATGCAACATTAGCTTGTAGGATATGTCCCTGAAATTCAAGTACTCCAGGGGAATAAATTTGTTTCTACCAGTGGAGCCAATTTTCTCTGCCAGGCTGAAGGTGGTAGCATACTGCCTGAGGTAGGACTTCAGCCTTGCAGGGGAGTTGCTTGGTTGGCAGAATGGTGAGGAGAACTTTAGATGAAAAGAAGGCTAAAAAGGTAAGGGCTTGTAAGATGAGGAGGAGATCCTGGACTTAAAGCAGCCTTCTAGAAACTTGGAGGGATTTACGAATAGTCAGGAAATTAAGACAAGGAGGGATTCCGTATCTGTTTCTCTAGTCTGCCCACATACAAAACCATCCGAAGTATTTTACAAAACATGCTGAAAATAAAATATGAAGTATCTTTGTGAAGTCTGTGCAACCCCTATTGCTTTCACCATTATGCAGCACAGACAGGGAATACAGACAGGTGACTTCAGTGAATCACTGGGAATAAGGAACAGCCACCAGGGAAGCTTGCAGAAACTGAAGCTAGTTTTAAAGTCAGTATGGTTGAATTGCCAACTTCATTTTTTGGGGCATTTTAGAAATGCTTTGTTTTGTCTTGTTTTTTTTATTTTACTCCATGAGAATTTACCTGTATGCTGCAAGTTGGCAGAAACCAGCAAGCTGAGGGTATTCAGGATGCACTGGAATGAGGCAGTTACAGGTACTTCG
This sequence comes from Apteryx rowi, assembly GCF_003343035.1. NCBI lineage: Eukaryota > Metazoa > Chordata > Aves > Apterygiformes > Apterygidae > Apteryx > Apteryx rowi. The sequence continues at coordinate 1,444,589 of NW_020451182.1, forward strand.
CAAACATTCCTCAGGAGAAATTTTTAGACCATTTCCCCAGCTACTACAGCATCTCAAGCTTTATTTAAAGTTTGTAATATAGATGATACCTAAAGTAAACAAAAAATAACAAACATAAGTTTGGGTAAGTGACATTTTCAGTTTCTGACCAACTCTACCAAATAATACTAAAAATTCACCTTTGAATCTGAAAGACAGGTTACATGCATCTGCCTTAAAGGTGTTGTGGGGTTGCTTCAAAACCTTGTTTTTTTTAGTGGAAACTGAAAGTCTTCAGGCTTTCATGTACTATGCTGAACTTGTGAAGCTGGCAGCTAGTTGTTCAGACAACTAAGTAATTTGAAGAAATGGTATTCATGCAATAGTTTTATTTATAGAACAAATGAAAACCTCTGTATGTAATCTTTAAAGTGATAGATCAAGTCATTATAGTGCATTAACAAATCAGGAAAGTCCTCTCAGAACTCTTAAATGTTTCTAGCTATATGGCTTCTTAAGCCTGTAATTTTATATGGGGGGGGTTAAGTTATGAAGAATTACTACTTAAAAAAAAAAAATCCAAAGTTCAAAAAATCCAAGTTCATAGAACAGTGAAAAGCACCTAACAAACTAAGACTTTTCATGATGTTTAAACATGCCATGACACCTTTTGCAAGCTTACTAGTTTCTGTAGAAACTAGGCTCTTGAAATGAAGGTTTTGGACAATGGACCCATGAAGGCTCAGAAAAAAGCTGCATGTTGAATCTGGGGGCTAATCTTAAGGTTTTTTAAGCTAGTGTTGCCTTGCTCTGATGCTCCTTCTTGGTCTGAGTGGGCAAAAAGGAAGTGGATGCAGCATCCTGCAGCAAGAGCTCATCAGTCCCATTCTGCTGCTGGTCCAGGAGAAACACTGGTGGAAGTAATGCACTGGCTGAGCTGTGACCTGGTAAGTTAGTCGCTAGCGACAACTTCTTAAACACAGAATGCTCTATGAGTGCGCAAGAAGCACATTTATTCTTAAGATTTTGTACATATGATAAGCCTGAGGATTTTAAGGAAGGTTAAACTTTTTCTATAGTTAGTTTCTAGTGTAATGTAAGGTTTTTTTGTTTGTTTGTTTCCTTAARATAAAAGGAAGCATGGCTTGTAGCAAAGTGAATCTTAGAACTACAGGTTTACAGTGAAGAAGTTATTTGCTCTGGTACCCACAAGATGGCAGTGCAATACTACAATATGATACTAAATGTGGCTTTTTGTATAGGTGGAACAAGAATAATATATGTTGAAGCTTTTACAGGTGAGTAGGATATGTCGGTGTGGATAACAATACATGAAAGCAAAGCTTAAAGATATATAAAAATCAGCTTATTGATCATGAACTTTTCATTTTTATGTGTAGTACAAAACATATGGCATTGAATTTGACTTCCTTTGAATCAACAGTAAGGATCATAAATACATATATCACTGGTGAAGGCCAAAGGGTGGTCTTAAGGCTAAGATATCACTTAAAARTGCAGAAAGTTGGGATGAACTTCTGGCCTAGTGAAATCAATGTGCAACTAGCTATTGATTTCCATAGAGTGAGGATTTTGCCTTTTGATTATATTAATTTTATCATAGACTTAATGTGATATTGGAAAAATAGCTTCAAATACTGATCTATAAATAGTTAAGATTACCGTAATGCTAATGTAGGCTGCTGTAAGCCTACATTAATTTTTCAAGTATTGACAGGAATGAAACCCCCAGCAAAGCAGGAAAGCTTAATATTTACGTCTTCAAAACAAACTGTAAATACTTTATTGCAAGCGATGCTGGGTGAATTTGTCAAATAATCAAATTAAAAAATATTGTGGAATAGCATTTATTACAAATGTAAAACCAAATTATTAGTTGAAATAATACTCAAGCCTGTCTGTTGTAATGTTTATAGGCAAAAAGTGTTAAGTTTGCAGAGGCAATCCTCAGAAGTTGATCGAGCTTCTGCTCCATGAGACCTATCAGTGCTGTCAGGTCTGTGAGGCTGGAAAGACTCCGTCTATTGCTAGAGGACTGACTGTATGACAGTTCTCCCTGATAAATGGGTTTCTAATCAACCTAAAATCCTGAGACTGGCCTGAAGATTATGGGTTGGTGTGAATTTAAAAAAAAAAANNATAAGTAGAAAAAAATCTTTTCAGGCAGTGATGTGACTGCTAGAGTGAAGGCCTTAAACATAATCAATACCATGATGAACTGAGAGAATTGTCAATCCTTCCATTATAGGTATACCTCTAAGTAGTCTCGAGTAGCTGTATCTCGAGTTTATCACAGAGAAAGACTTACATTTGTTTTGTTTCAACTGGAATTGAAAATGTGTAATGATTTCTTCCCTCCCTCCCTTAAATCAGTTGTCTTTTGTTGTCTGTGGAAGCAATCACTTGYCCGGTTGATACATCAGTCTAACATAGTCTCTGGGGGCAGAAAGAAGATGGACAACAGACAAGGTTATGAGCATCAGTGCCAGTTCATTTGCTTTAGACCTGGATGGGGAGCTACAAATTTTGTTCTGACAGTTGGCTGCGATTGTAGTGTTTCTTATAATCAGGGGCTCTGACTCTGCCTAATTGTTATTTGTACAAAGTGTTAAACTTCAGTACAGGAACTATCATTTTGCAATGAATGAGGGTCTATAGTTCAGGTCAACTGCTTTTTTGTTAAATGTTGGTAGCTAAATAGTAGTTGCAGGACAAGTACCTGCCACTCTTCCTGCAACAGCTCTTGTGCAGGGGTTCATCATAATGAAATACAGTTTCACTGACATCTGAAACATCTAAGGCTGAACCATGCATAGTGGTGACTTCCTGATGGAAAACATGGTTATATCTGAGAATCTGAATATTGAAGCCCCAACCATGCAGTGCAAAAGGGAACACGGGGTAATTGGCCCTTGGCATTCAGTCCATTGAACTACACTGTTAACTGCTGCTTTTTTTTTTTTTTTTTCTCTGGATCCTTCTCAGTTTGCCAATTTTTGGCAGGTAGCATAGTTTATAGGTCATCTTTCAGTCTTTAGTCAATGGATCATTTTCCAGCTCAGGGTGTTATCCTAGTTTCCTGGGCACTTTATGTGCATTACACTGAGATGTGCTGATGTGTAGCTGGTGTCCCCAGGGAGAAACACTGAAATCAAAATGGAAGCCTTTCCTAGTACTTTTAAGTTTGGAAAATTCTTTGCATGATTTATTTTGCTTCCTCTTAGAGCTCATTCTCTGAGTATTCTTGTAACAGTGCTAGGACTTATTTTCTGTTATCAACACCTATAGTCTAATATATAAGGAGCATTATAGCTTTCAAAATGCATTTGGAACACAGTAAAGATTGCTCAACTTCTTTCAGCTGACTCCTGACAGCATGCTCAGGAAAACTCAGGAAAACATGAATGGGATGTTAAAGACATGAATGATGGTTCTAACTGCCATAATCTTAGACAGTAACCAATTCTAACTCTGTTATGGGTTTAATGATACTTAAGCATCTTGCAGCTTCTGGAGCCACTTGATTAATGTGAAACTTCTTGGTTTAAAAAAATCTTACTCAATGTTATGGCATTAAGGCTTGAAAACATGGCTTTAATGTCAAAGGCTTAAAAAACCTAAAAAACGAATGGACTTTAAACATGGTTCTCATAAGTTTTAGGTGATTTGGGGACTTGAGTCATAAATTCTGATGCTTGAGGCTGGTGATACTGTAGTAGCTGTTTTTAGGCTGGGTGTATATGTGCTCTCTTCAGGCTGGCACTGCTGCCTTGCATCTCCTGGTATATGCAGATGTGCTTAACTCTGCCTCATGGAGACCGGTAGCAAACAAATAGTCAAGCTACTTATASACTGTTAGAATTTGTTTTCCTGAACACTGTCTCACTGTAAAAGCTGACAAGTATCAGCACAGTATTGTAAGAGTATATATGCCCTGGTTTTCTCAAAGACTTGCCTAACAGTGCTAACAAGAGTCCTTGAATGGTTCATACTGCATTTTCTAAATAATGTGTTAACAATGGAATATCCAGTGCCCTCTTTAGGTTTTTGTGAGCATATCCTGGGTAGCATCTGTGTTTTCTACATTCTTGTGTTACAGTTCCCCATTGGAGCAGTTCTTCCTCAGAAAGAGGGTGCTTAAACAGGGCAAGCAGCAGTATTTTGAGACGGAAAAGGTGTTTTGGAAGAATATGGGAGGGTAGAGTCCTCACAGTCCTGCTCTTTGCTCTCCCCTCATGGTCTGTGGTATTGGTGCCAAAGCAGTTGCCTTTTTGAGATAGTATTGTGTTACATGGATTGAGTGCTCCCTTTGCTTTCTCCTAAATGGGATTAGGATGCTGGATGGGATTAGGGCTGCTGAATTAAGCAAGAGAGCTACAGCTGCGACTTAGTCATTGTATCTGTTCATAAAGTTTTAAATAGCAAATCTGGAATGCTAGGTGGGGAATGAGGCCTTGCTTAAAACAGCCTCTACTGTGTTTTTTTTCTAAGCAGTAAAGAAAACAAATATCAAGATGCAATCTTTTTTTTTTGCCTGGCATATCTTTAGTGTAAAGTGGGGTGATGAAATGATGGCTATCATAGATGATGGAAAAGGGGAAAAAACTCATTCTATGTTGCTGATTTGTCAGGGAAAAAGTATAGTTTTCCAGAAAGGAGAAATTATTATTTAAGAGAAGGAAAATAGCATTATTGATTAGACATCTATAAAGGAGAAGAAGAAAGCATATGGGGCTGTCTTTCTCCAAATATTAAGCAATGAATATTGTTAAAGACTAGACTAAATGGAAAGAAATGTCTTATTTAGAGTATGAAACTCTTCTAAGTTAATGTCCATGAAGTTTAAATTAGTTCAGACTTTTCTTATTAGAATAAATGTTTCCTCTTAAAAAGCATGATAATCATAATCAAGACTAAATTTGTTCTGTTATTTATTTTCAAAATGATTGTACATGTTTAGCAGACTTTTGATTTAAATCCCTAGGGATATATTGGAGACAGATGTTTAGATGACCTCATGTTTAAAGTAAAGTTATATTTGGACACAAGATTAAATTTTCCTTAAAATCTTTCCTTATATGTTAGACTGTGGAGGGATACAGAAAGTATTGAATGATTTATGTTGAAAAGATACTGCTTTACTTTATTTTAAAAATAAAGTTAGTTCTGTATATTTTATATTTGGGAGCAACCCTTAAAAGCACAATGTCTGATTATGAAACAGCATGTTTACAAATGAAAATATTGTTTCTGGCTGGAGGGCTAAATGGGAAACAGGCTTTTTAAAAGTTTCTTAAATTCAAATGCAAATTTACCACATCATTATACCTTCCCCAGAAAGCTTGGTAGAAGACTACAGTAGAACTTACAATGTAGTATCAGTTGAAGACTGTATAAAAGGACATAACAGTAGCTAGTATCTCTATCACTTTCTGCTTCTGAATGACTAGGTAATGGTTTCTCTCAAACTGCAGTTGACATCCTTGTCAGAAGGATACTGTGGTTCTGTATGTGACACTGAGTGACTTACTGGAAAGTCTTCATTATTTCAACATGCAATTATTATCAAAACTGTTCTGTTAAAAATGTCTAGCTGTGCATTGATCCACAGATTAAAAATGATAATCTTCAAAAGACTGAAGTGACTTACATAGGCAACACATTGCTTTTAATGTGTTTGCTTAGATAAACAGAAGGTACTGAGTTGCTGGCATTCTGCCACTTGTAATTGCAGCTGAAGTAGCATATTAATAGATGTATAACTATTTTTGTTGCTACTATTTTTTTTTCTAATTACTATTCTACTGGCAGAATAGTCTTTTCGGACTGATACAAAGGTTGCACTAAAACAGTATTAATTGAATGCTTGGTGCTTGGCTTGCAGATACCCCTTGCTTGGATCTCATGTGAACATTTCTGTGGGACAGCCTTTTACTGTTCAGTCTTTTGTGGTGATTATGACAGGACTGTGAAATCTAGCTCGTCAGGGTGTCAGGGGAACTGGAGATCATTTGTGCTGAGCAGACCTTAAGTTTAGGCAGCAGATACAGAGAAACTGGCATTTTTCAGTAATCTCACTGAGGTCTGCTGGGTTAAAACTGGCGTAGTCTTCTCTTGGAAAAACCTTTAATTTGTTTTCCAGCATTTGGAGTATCCTCTTTCCTATAAGAGTGGACGTCAGGTCAAAACTGGCATAAAAGCCATATGTAAAGGAGGAGACCTTGTCCTGTTGCTGAAAAAAGTTCTCATTCTATCTTGTTCTTCTAGAGCTCATTGCTAGTGGGAGAACATAGATGGACAACAGTGAACTAGCCCTGAGCAATAAACTTTGTGTAGAGCAAGAATCTAAAGTCTAGAGAAGGCAAGAGTGTGGTACCTATTGGCTGCCATTCCTATAAGGAAAGATTACTGTTCATGCTTTTCTTTCTGAATTAGACTTTGGTTTTAGCTTATACCTCTGGAAAGTAATGGCAAACACTCGGCTAAAAAATTAAGTAAAGTTTTGCTTAGAAAATAGGACAGCATCTGCTAATTCATGAATTAAAAGAAAATGTGACCCATATGATGAATTGCTGAAATAGTGTATAAATGAGTCGTCTTTTGTTTGTCAGTAAGCACAAGAGTTTGTTATGCTTATAATTTTGGGAAAGTCTGTACAAATATAGATGTTACTCTGTATTTGAGCTTTAATCTTTGATATCAGCTTTTTTCTGTAATATTTGCCTAAATTTCAAGTATTTCTAGCAACTAGGGATAGTTATTGAACAGCAGGATCATGCAAACTCTGAGCAAAAATACTATTTTGAAAACAATTACGGAAAAAAGTTGATTTAAAAACTAAAGTCTGCACAAACACAAAGAGCTTCTAAAGACTTCCAAAAAAAGCAGCATGGTCATCGAATAAGAGCACTGGATCCTTAAACATCCACTAAAAATGTCACTTGTCMAAATTCTTGTAATGAAAATAGTTGGCAGTGTACAATGAACTTAACTGATAAAGCAGTTTGTGTCCTAGAGATATGGTCTATACACTAAGATGTTCTACATTCAAAATTGTTCTTTAGAAGTGTTACAAGCACACTGATCACTTGACAYTTGCCATAACACTTCTAACTGGACTAGTCATTTTCTTGAGTTTCTGCAAGCCTAATGTTACTTCAACTAATTTCAGGCATTCACTTGGGGAACCCCAACTTGTGCTCAGGTAGCGTGATCCTGTGCTTTCATTGTATGATATCCTTTTTCTCTACAGCAATCTGTATTTTGTTTAGTGTATAGAATGAATATGGATGTTTAAAGTGACTTAAGTACTCATTATCTTATTTAATATGTTGTCACTTAGGTATACAACACTTGACTATTTTCCTGGATTTTTGTCTGAACCTGTTTTTGTGCTACTTTTAGTATTTTCACTGAAGACTTCAGTTGGTGTGTTGAGATTTGTGGGAGTGTTAAGTACTCATCTCTGGTGCCTCAAGATGGGCACCTGCAAATGAAGAATACACATTTAGTGAGGCCCTATGAATATCTGTTTTATGTGACTTGTGGAGCATTCCTTAAGATACCTGTCAGAAGTGGGCCTGTAATCCTGGGGAAGAGGAGGGAGGGAGAGAGGCTTTTAACTGCCTTAATTGTGATCTTTTTTCTTCCCCTTGCCTTCAGTCCTCTGTCTCATTATCTGTGCATCTTCAAATATTTTTAAGACGCAAAGGAGATCCCAAAGACAGCACACTACTATGAGCTGAATTTGGTGTGTGTTCTGTGCCCTGAGTGAGGGTAGGGTCCTTTAGAAAAACACTTTAGTTGATTAGAGATGGTATCACAATTATTGCTAGTTCAATCTTAATCTAGTCTTTCTGTTCAGTCTTAATCCTTATTTCCTTTGTTTTAATTCATCCGTGTATTTGCACTCAACCTTAATTGCAAACCCGATAAAGAACGAATCCAATAAAGAACAAACTTCGGGAGAGTCAACAGCATTCCATGAGTCCCCTTTCCAGTAGGACATCAGTAGGGCTGGAACCTTATTTAGCACAAGTGGACTAGGGATGGCTTGCTTAGTCTTTATTTTGACTACAGATGCTGGTTAGGAAATTAAGTTCAGACAGAGGAATAAATCTCTTTTGTATTGCACTTTGTATTATGATTGAACTGTTTGTGAAATCTGAACATATTTTATTATTTATGTGTTTGCTAATTGTTTTTGTAAACACTTCAGTATTTAAGCTTGTGATGTAAATCGTTTTGACTAAGGGTGAGATTTAGACTGCCTGCATTCTGCCTGAGCAGAACCTCGGTGCCCACAGCTTGGGGAACAATTTGAAACAGACATGAGAGATCCATGAGATGAGAGTGAAAGAATCGGGGCCCTCCTCGGTTTAGTCTGTAGTTCAGCAAGGAGGTGTTTGTCAGACTCCAGTCCTTGCTCAAATTCTTACGCACTTTGTTCTATAGTTTAAAATGCATAAGCAGTCTCTGGAACCAAGAAAAGACTGTTTTCCAAGGAAGTCTTTCACTGAGCTGCAGAACTGGGTTAGTTCTTACTTTTTTCTGGGTACTTGTCTTGCACTTATTTTTGCACAGTGGTGCAGATTCAACAGGGTAGAGAGTGGCTGTGCATGCAGTGGTGGTTAGTGAAGTCTTCTGGAAAAATAAGCACTAATTTTAAATTTAATTTAAATTTAAAGGTGTACTTTCAGGAGAATTGGCATTCTTCCATTCTAGGGGAATGGAGGTACCCAGGGTCAGAGTTGCAAAACCAACTGGGTATCTCAATTTCACTGAAATAAATATAAGTTATTATTTCCTTGATATCTTTGAACTGTATTAAATCTGTCAGGTCTCCCACGGTATCCAGCATGTCAACATATTGGCTAGCTGTAGGTGGCTTATTTAATGTATTGAGGGATTGAACTCTTACCTATTTCGCTGAGGTCCTAGGCCCTCTGACCTGTCCTGCTGAAGACAGGCAACTACTTTCTAAGCATTGTAATGCTTGGCTGTATCCCTAATGTATGTAGGCAAATAATTTTAAAATAAAACTTTATAATTTGAGTGTCTAAAACTGAATGCCTAAAAGCATATGAAATATTTGAATAAAATGGGCCTTACATATAACAGCAACTTTCTTAGAAGTCTACAGGAAGAGGATGGGCACTGGTAATATAGTGATTCAGGGTTTTCATTCGTGAAACTCCAGAACATTTTTTGATGTACAAGATAGCAATTGATAAAAACCATTTTGAAGAGAAAAAGCTATAATGACTTTAGAGTAATTTTTTACCTCAATTTTCAGTAAAACCTGCATGAGGTGATTATTACACACTGCTTATAGAAACAGTGAGTTTTAAAGTAGGAGAATACTAACATTTAAAAAAAATACCTGGAAAAACTTGCAAGTGTTGCTTTAGTTTAAAATTATTTTGCTGGTTGAGGACTATTTACATGAGTTGGACTTTAGATTAAGGATTAATTGATATTTAATCACAAAAGTATTTTTTGTGATAAACTATATTACTTAGTTGTCATTAGTCTCCATTCTGTATGACCAGTGTGGAAACTCTATGCAAGTGTATAGGTTCAGTCTTGCCCACAATGTTACAGAATAGCAAGAGTAATGCACTGGAGAGAGCCTTGATCAGCCTGATCAAGCTTCATAGTTGGTCCCCCTTTGGGAAGGGATTGGACCAGATCACCATCAAAGATCCCAAATCTACTACAAATGGCTACTTTGTAGTAAAATTTGTAAATCTGAGGCAATCTAAGTTACAACTGTGAAATCCTGTGCAAGACTTAATTTGATATTCCCATCTGCATTTGGACATTAGACTAAAATGTTGGAGAGTTTACTTAAAAAAAACAAAAAACAAAAAACAAAAAAAACCCCACTTAATTTCTATCCTAAAGGAAATGGCTTTTGTGGTAGCCAATTAATTGTTTCAGTTATACTTTACACTGAGTTTAACAATCTCTGTGGTGCAATAATTTGAGACAGGCTGTACAGCTCACAGAGCTCAAATCTGTCAGGCTTGTTGCCTAACTTTTAAAATGTGCATTTTATTATCACCTATTGCRGCATCAGATGTATTGCATTTAATGAAAATAGCTGTATGGTGCGCAGAAGTAAAAAAAACCTATTCTGGAAAAGTGAGAATCCTAGACTTCTAGATAAAACCACGTTTTCAAACCAACAAATAAATTCATATTTGCTTTGTCGCAGGAGAGTAGGAGAACTATTCTGTTTTACCACCAGTGTAGCCTGCTTCATTTAACTTGGCCTGTGTTTTTGGCATCTGTGACAAACAACCAATTCCTTGCTGTCACTGCATGATTAAGACTACTGCATCTCTGGCCTTGTATTTTCTGAATCCTTTCATGAATGCAATATTCTTGATGTATTAACAATTCTAGAGCAGAACATGAAATTACTGTACACTTAAGCAAGTATTATTTAGAATTTGCTTTCCCTTAACCCTAGTTAGATTTGTAAAATCACATTGATATTGTCCTATTTTGGACCAGGCTGCATTGTCCTTCTGTCAAATGATCTGGGGTTGTATGTCTGGAAACCCTGTTGGATTTATATTCAATCTAATAATCTTGCAACAGAAATGCCCTGTTGGGTAGGGGACGTAGGTAATAGTTTTGGTAGCTGCTCTCTTGTTAGATTGCTTACCTGTGTTATCAGACTGCACTGAGTGCCAGGAATGCATCAGCTCTACTTCACCCAAAGCTTAACAGATGTCAGCAATGCAATTTCCTTGCTCTTTGTGGTAAAGAATGATGTTGTTTGTCACCTTCCCATATTGTCCCTTGTATGACCTCGTTCTAGGATAACCTGAACTCTTGAATATGATAAATGGAAATATGTATTCAGATATTCCATGTGAGAAAGGACTTCGCTCTACTTTGAAGATCGGGGGGGTGGGGTGGAGGAAGGCTTCACTCTGCTTTCTAGGAAAGAACTTAATAATTTTCCTTTATAGTACTGGTACACTGAACATGTGCTAATACTGAATTAAGTTCAGGGTCTGGGGAATAGATTTCTGGCTCTATATTGCTCTTTTCTCAGTACATAACCCCCTTGAATGTATATGTGAAAATACATCATGTTGCAGCAATGGTGGTTGAGTTGCTGGTCTCTTCATGCTTTCCAGAGCACAAGTCYACCACTAGAAAAAACATTACTGCAGTTTTATTGTTCTGCAACACTGTCAGATAAGCTGAAGTGTAGAAACACTTGAGAATAAATGTCTCTAGCATCTCTGATGCAAGCCCTTTGAGGGCAGGGCTGAAGCTGGAAATGTGAGGGAGCTGGCATCATCATCTCACCTGCTCTACCCGCTCTGGGCTCTGAGGCTGTTAATTTTGGTGGTGTTCTCATGCACTCTGGTTTGTTCAACTTCTTTTGCCTGGTGGTATTCCTCCTAACTTGCTCATCTAAGTTTTAGAAACCTGTATTTAGTAATCTTTTTGCCTGTGATGCTTGTACTTCAGTGTTTAAAATGGAGATGGCAGTGTTGTGCCTCTTCACTGTCTTGTTTGGAGACAACAAAAGCAAAGTGAATACTAGTTGACTGGAAATGCAGGCTTGTTTCTTAGATCGCTCAGGCTGCTATGCTGTTGATGAATTCATGAGTGCAGACAGAAGCCTAAACATACAGAGGAGTTTGCTATGTGCAGTCTTTTTTATAGGAAGATAAGTAGCTCTGTCTTTTGACAAAAATATTGAAATTAATAAGCTACTGCAAGTAGTTAAAGATCAATTTGTAGGTATTGGAGGAGAATGCTATTAACTGGAAAGGTCTAATGTGTAACACAATTTAAAATTCTAAATCTGCTAATTTTATTTCACAAAATATTGCCTTTGGTTCCAAGTGAAGATGAATAACTTTGGATTTTGAAATGTTCACAGCCTGGATGTTATGAACTTTCAAAGTATTTATGGAAGTTTTAAACACTCGCAGAAGCTGCGATATTGCTTTCAGGAAAAAAAAACATTTGTTACTGGTGATGTAGAATACTGGGCACAAGCTCGCTGGCTTCAATAAACAAGTTCTATATTTGGAAGATTCATATTTTAAATGCATTCTTAATGGAACCAGAGCAGTGCATCCTGACATCTGAAACTTTGGTCTTGCATATGGAAAGCTGCCAGTTGCTGAGCTCGGCAGCTGATCTGCACCTGTGAACATAGTGCCCACCTGAAGTCCTACCATGGTCTCTGCCCTTGCCCTGCACAGTGTCTACTTGCGTGGTAAAGCTGGAAGATCTGAGCTGCACTGACAACTTATTGTGGCTTGCTCGTTCTTGTTTTATAGGGTTAACTATATAAGTAAATGTGTTCTGGATTCTTTTACTAATGGAGCCTTGCAGATGATGGATGTCTTTGCTTGATGTTATTGAAATGCATTTATCTTTAAACCTCTAGTTTTCCTCCTTGATTTGTTCTCCTCCCCTCTTCAATAATTTTGCACTTGGTTTGTTTGTACATTTTTATTCAGCAAGCAAGAATGTGGATCAGTTATTTAAACTGGTATGTCCTAATGATTCTGAAACACAGCTTTTAGGAAAATTCAATATAACACCTACTAAGTCATGAGTGGAATAAAACTAAGTATTTGGGGAAATCTGAAGATGTATACAGTATGAAAGGATAATGCCAGTGGTGTATGCGTTTTTAATTATTCATTCCTCTTGAAACTTGCATTGACAATGGCAGCTTCAAGAAGATAACCCTTCATATACATGTTGTAGAGCCTGTATTGCTACCAGATTTTGTCCATCTTATTCTACAAGTAAGCCTTTGACACTTAAGGCATTCGAAGAGCCAGGAATATATGAAATGTGATTGGAAGGGGCCAAATATGATACATTCGTTCTGCATATACTGTCTATTTCTTTAATGGTTGTAGCTGTATTTACAACTGAAGGTCTTTCTGCAGTTTATGTACCTTAATAAATTAGATTGATTTTAAAAGGTGATGTCATATTTTCTAGTCTTGATTCTCTGTAGCCTGTCCAACTCTTATTTTGCTTTACTTTCCCTTCCTCTGAAGCAGGAATTTCTTGAAAACAGGCTCCAGACCATTAAGTAGCAAGATGTATCACTATTCTTAAAACATAAATCATATGCAAGCAGCCCCATCACAATATATTCTATGTGTTTAAATCAGTCTTTACTCATAGTATCAAAGATAATTTTAAAGTAGACTGTTCTGTTTTCAATGGTTTGCCATTTAATTTTTTTTTTAATGAATGCTGAAGCTGTTTCCTCAGGTAACTGCCACCATTTTCCTGACTTAAGTATTCTATTACTATGAAAGCATTACATCTTTGTCTTTAATATTAAACTCTTGTGTATTATCTGCAAGTGACACTGTATCTTAGTTTAAAATTTTGATTTTATTTCCCTCAGGTTTCTACAGCGTGACTAATGTACTGATTACACCAAGGTTAAAAAAAGTATTAATTAATATGGCCTGTTAGATATTATATAGCTCATGTAGTTCAAAGCAATTGCCACTGAATGTAATGAATCAGAACCATTCCTTTTGTAAAACAAGAAACTTGAAAATCAATCAGGAAATCCCCAGCTCTATCTCTCTTACCTGTGGTCAGTCTTGCTGTACATCAAGTCCTCAAGACTGAGAGCAACCATAACCACTGTAGTGATGTTTCAGAAAACTAGAAATGGTAGCTGTTGGGCATGAACTGTTCGTTTCTCTGTGTGCTAATGTATGGTCATGATGCTGCTTTATAAATGCTAACACTTTTGCTGCTCATCAAAGCATGCAAAGGAGAGGAGGTATCATATTATGAAGACTTACGCCAGCATTTTCTGAAGTATGTACACGTTTGTGATAGCTTAGACTATAGCAGGTCAAAAGTGTATGTCTAAAGATGACTAGATTTTTAACAGTGTGTGCTTGGACTTTGGAATGACTTAATCTTATTCTGTAGGCGAGAATGTTAGTTTTCAGAAGTTTGAAGTACTGCATTAATTTAAATACTGTATTTTAAATGCCTTACTGAAAACTAGGGTAAAGACTAACTCCTGTGGATGCAGGTGAATGCAATTCCACTGTGGTGAGCATCTGAACATAGGCTGAATTTCCCTAAATATGAGGACTATTGGGTCCTCCTGTGTACAGATCACCTTTAGTCTATTTTTGGGAGTTGTGTTGTAATGAAGTGAAAGGTAGCTGGCATTCTCCCAATACTAAATTTCTTGTGCCTCAGCCCTGAATAATTACTAGCTTATTCCATTATCTTCCTTGAACTTTATTCATTCAACTTTCTTTGCCAGATTTCTTCAGTGATGTAGGGCAATAAGTAAGAGCAGTACAGCAAATTATGTATGACTATGAGTTGGGCTTTGGCAACAGTATTTTTGCTCAGCCCACTTTTCATACTCGGTCGTCCTTCCTTCTGGTCAGGATGTAACTTAAGGAAGAGGAAGACTCAAAGCAGCATGTTCCCTCACCATRCTTTGCCCATTTTGATTTATTAGTTAGATCAGAATATATAATGATTAACCTGAAGATATGGTGGGGCCTGGCCATTCCGTATTTGAAGCAATATGTTGGTTTTGGATAGAAACGTCAAAGTTTTAATCTTGGATCAGTCAGAATAATTGCTATCCTGCTGCTCATGTGGACTTTCTCATGTGAGAATATATCACCCTCTCCATAAACAAATGTATTCATATACACTTCTGTGAATTTGTGTAAGCATAGATGCAACATTTCTGTGTAATATAAGTACTGAATATTAGTAAATTGAGAGAAGGTGAGGATTAGTCAACAAAATGTGGATATATGTAACCTTGATTGTTTAAAATTCTTTTCTTTTAAAACACTGTGCCTGTTTAGATCACTAATGTATTTTAATTGCTTCCATCTTTCAAAATATGTCTAGTGAGTTCAGTTTTTAGTTGTTGTTACACAAATAAACTGGTATTAGATGCATTGCTTTTTCCTTTCAAACATTCTTTCAAATTAGTGCTTAATGTGGTTTGAAGACTTTGCCAACATATTCTTCCAGATCCTACTCTTGTATGAGGGTGGTTGATTACATCTATCTTTCTTTTTTTGGTTTAAGAATGCCAATATATTCTGAAGAATGCAAACCCTGGGACCATTTGTCATCACACTTTGATTGTAATTCACTTCATTATTGTATGTAGGAGGAAAAGCAAACAATTAGATGCCTGAAGGGGGGAAAATTTTGGAGTGTCAGGGCATGCTAAACATTCTTATTGCATCGCGTACTTCAGCCTCCTATTGTTTTCCCATTGCTTTTTAACGCTTACCTGCCTGGATGTGAAAGATGCACATACATTTAAAAACAAAACAGAACTCCTTGGCTGAAACATTAGATGTAAACATCCTTGAAGCAAACTGAGTTTTAGGGCTACAGCCCTTTGGGATTTAAACTAAATGTTTTTTTTAAATTAGGTTCCTCATTTTTGAACTCCAGAAAGTTGTTTTGTTCTTATTTGAGATCAGTGTTCAATAATCAGGTTTCCTAAGTATTACTGCTCAGTTTGTAAGTTTACTCATGTCTAAGCCGTGCTAGGATCAACAGTGTAGACATCCTATCTCCTCTGCAGGGCTCCGTTCAGCAGATGTTTAGTGCAACTTCATCAGATCAGGCTTTGTATAAACCATGATAGAATTGGGGGTACAGTCCTTCTTCCCATCCCACTTCTTTCCATTGCTCTCCAGTGTTAGAGCACTCAACTGATGCAAGAGACTTGGATTCAGCTCCTTCTCTGCCTATAAAAACTCAAACTTGCCTTATTCCCTATGTGGAGGAGCATGGTGTCCATTGTTAGCTGGTGTTGTGGGAAGTGGCTCATGCTTTCAGCCTCCCATATTGAACACCTCTGTATAAAAGAATTAAAGGTGGAGAGAGGAGGGGTGCCTGTTAGACTGAGCATGACTTGCAGAGCCTACTAACAGGCAAGGAGGTTTCGATTTGTGTTGCATGTTTCCTGAGAGCTGAGACTATAATCTCAACTTCCTGCCTCTCATGAGTGCCTCTTCCACTAGGCCAGAGTGTGCAGTCTTTCATCCAGTGGACCTTTAATTATGCAAAGCAGGCTGATTTGAACAGAAGGGAATGAATAAACTTCCTTCCTATGGTTACCCTATTGTAGCTTAGCATTGGGAGACTTCTCCTGGGAGGGGGAAAAAAGCTTAAATCTGTTTTGGTAGTGGCAGGCAAGGAATCTGTTTCCATTGCCTTGATATTTCAGTTATCTATTGATTTGGTTACCTGTTGGCTTGCAGTGAAAGTCACTACCGTTGTTGTTGTGTGGTGGGGTTTTTTTTTTTTCCTTCCAAAGCAGGAATAAATATTGATGCATCTGATTCCAGGATGAGTTTGCAGGTTAAATTCCATGTGGAAAGAGATGAGACATCCTGCAGCTCCCGAAGAGTGGCTGTCTGATCCTGAGGGAGAGGGCTATCCTTCTCCTTGGCATTATTATTTAGCCACTCCTCAAGTTGTTTTGACTCTTTAGGAACCTCAATGGTATTCACCTTCACGATGTGAATTAGGCATCATATCTAACACTGCAGATTGCACAAATGAAGCCAGAAACTTAAAATGTTGGTACAACAGTATTCTGCATTTCTTCATGAACAGGTTCCTTATGGTTTTAGTCTTAAGACAGCAGTGAAGACACTCACAAGGTTGAAAGTAGGGTGTGGAGGTGCAATGGAGGAAGGGGGGTACAGAGATCAGGATAAATATCTATTTCTGAAATAATGAGAAAAGCCCAAACAAAACAGTGGACTGAAAGATTCAGGTGTAGCATCCGTTTCAGTGGCTTCAACAGCAGGTTTTCTGTTCTTCAGTTGGGTCCTGAAACAGGCTGCTTACTGTAGAGTCACTAAAATGGGCATTAAAGCAACCTGAGGTAAACTATTGTCCTTCCCTCTGGGTTTTTCTAAAACAATATTCTGATAACAGTGTAAACCTGAATAGCAGTGAATTTGATCTGTGACCATTAAATCAACTAAAGTTGAAGATTTCTGAAGAAAGCTTCCATTGAATTGTGGCTGGGTGTATACACTGTGCAGAAGAGGAACTGAAGACCTAACTGGTCGCTTGTATTTGAGTGGGGTACTTTTGCAGGCTGGTAATAGTTACTTCCATTTGAGGCTGAGGCTTCAACAGTGTTATCCTCTGCCTAATCCACTTCAGTTCTTTATGGTATTAGAACTTCAAGCACTGATATTGGTTGCTGGAGGTCCTGCTCTTGTCCTTTGTCTCAGGAGTATTTTTCTTGCCAGTGGTCTGTAATTTTGTACTCCAGTGACTTGGGGAACAGCATTTTTTTCCTTGTGTAAGATAAAGATGCCTAAAACTTTAATTGGACTGTCTGGAAATAGTGGATTATCATGGCTGCTTAGTGACCATTTTCAGTCTCAAAACAGTTCCCCTGCTTGTATGCCAGAATTTAAATGAGAAAGGCATACATGAGGCAACAGAAGATGGATAGGTCTTGAATTCCTCCAATGCTTTATAGATGGGTCAACCTAAAAATCAGAACAAAAATCAATACCTTCCTTTGACTGGTGCTTAATGCCAAAAGCACCTAAAGTTCCTATATAGCTACATATTTTTAACTAATGCTAATTGGTTGGCCAATTTTTAACCAGCATTCACTATCTGAAGTGGCTTCATTACCCCTTAAAGGAACATCCACATACATGTAGAGATCTGTTAATAACCAGCTGCAGGATTAGAAGCTAAAACTGAATTTCTTAGGGTATACAACCTGACTTTTCCTATGGATGCACCAAGTTGGGGGTCTGTTTGAGTAAATAACTTGCACAGGAACTGAGACTTTAGGAATAACATCCACTGAATCATCTGACATCCTGATTTGAGGCAGCACTTATTTGAACTTAACGGGAAGGCACCCTTTTACTTCAGTGGGCATTAGATCAGCCTTTTAGTGCATGAGAAGGAATTTCTCTTGTTCAGAGAACATCTGTCAGCTGGGGTAGAATTGTAAACAGACTTTGGCCTGAGCCCATCTTTCCTGCTTCCATTCTGAGTGATAGGTATTTTGTTTTATTTTTTTTAAATGCAAATAAAAGTGACTTTAGTACAAAAGCTGGCCCATAGCCTGCCTCCCCACCCATGGCTTTTCAAAAAAATTATGCTTGTTCAAGCTGTGCAGTCCTAGCTAGGGAACTGAACTACCCTGGGAATCATGACTTTCATAGCCTGGAAAGCATTTGCATAAGCTGTCAGTTTTCTGTTCCTGACCTCTGCTTTTGGCAGCTCTGCAGTTCCTGACCAAAGAGCAGGAATGCTTTGGCATTTTTTTTTTTTTTTCCCCCTTCCCTGATGCTTCTGTTAACTACAGTGCTTCCATCTGTTGTCTTCTGAGGCTCATGCAATGTGGAAGGCAGATCTTCAGTTCTGGATTTGCTCATTAGTTTAGGAGGGACAGAACAAATTTAGGGTTCTTTAACTTTTATCCTGGATAACGTACTAAGGTCTGTACTAAGCCAGACCTAAGAGATGATGGGAAAATAATCAACATTAAGATTTATTCTATGATTTCCTTACTTGGGAAGGATGCATATAAATATACATAGACCTTGATTTGATTTCCCCCTTCTCCAGCAGCACAGGAGAAAAAAAAAAAAAACAATCTTCAGGAAGCACAACTTGTACACAATTGAACCAAGCAATCGGTCTCTCTTACCAGACCTTTGGACTTAAATGGTCATATAAATTGGTGTTTGTTTGTATTCTAGCATTTATATAAATATATTTATCTTTGAAGCTTTGTGCTTAATTTCATGAAAGGTGTCTTCATTTTTCTCACCAGGGCTGTTCTAAGACTGCTTTTATTGTTTTCATTGATTTTAAAGCTGTTACAGTGCAATTACATTTTCTTAAAAGTATGTTTTGCAGTTGTGATTCTTGCTTTTAAGGACTTTTTAAGAATAGTACTGGGTGTTTAAAGAACAACATCATTGCACCTCATTCACTTAATTTCTCACCTACAGTTTGCACTTATTTCCATGCAACTTCCTTGAAGTTGCTTAGAAGGAAGAACTGAAATCAAAATCATATCCAGTATCATCTGATAACAGTAGCTAGCTTCAACTCGCCATTAATGTGAGTGAAGGGTTTTTTGTTTTGCTCAGATTTTTACAGCAGAATGAAATATATGCATCATAATACCTTTTGATATCTGTTGCTACCGTGATCCTGATCATGTCTGTTTTGGCTGTTCGGCACTTCATCACAATTGGTTGTGGAGTAATAATACCACTTAAGGATAGGAAGAGGAGTTGAAAA
The DNA here is from genome assembly GCF_003343035.1 of Apteryx rowi. Taxonomy (NCBI): domain Eukaryota; kingdom Metazoa; phylum Chordata; class Aves; order Apterygiformes; family Apterygidae; genus Apteryx; species Apteryx rowi. The sequence continues at coordinate 1,463,924 of NW_020451182.1, forward strand.
TGAAACACGATGTTCAAAAGAGCAACTTTTGAAAGTAACTGCTTTCTAGTAGTGAGATGTACAAGCTGTGAAACAAGGAAGGGGTGAAAGTCTTATCACATGGGTTCTTGAGCAGCTTGTTAGAAAATATGCCAGAAGAAATGATCCTGTCTGGCCAGGAAAATGGCCTGTTAGGTCATTTTAATTCTAGTTTTTGTGACTGAGCAAGCCCGCACAGAGCAAACTCCCCCTCTTAACCATGTAGGCATGCACCAAAACAGTAAAGCGTCAGCTAAGGGGAAATARTGAATCATACAAAATGTATTTATTTCAAGATATTTGAATATTGAGAAGGTATAAGGTGTATTCACAAGAAGGTATCAAACTGTCATTAGATTATAACTGCAGTATGATTTTCCAATTTGCCATTGTGAGAAAGGAGCTAAAGGGAACTTCTAGTAGGGACTGTTTAGTTTTTGCAAGGCAGAAAGTATCTAGTCTTTTTTTCCTGCTTTGTCTTGGAAACCCCTGTGTTGCATGTCTCCTCCGTGTCTTGAGAAAAACAGTTAAAAATAAAAAGATTTAAAAAATCAGTATATAGTAAAAATATCAGAGACTAGTTAAAAAGTCAAGGATCCAGAGTGTTCAGTCTTTTTGGGACTCGATGTTCTTGTCATGTGAAATATTAAATTTTAGATTTTAGGTATAACTGGATAAGCTGTGTGCAGTTTTATGCATGTGGGCAATGTTTTTCATACACAGAATGCTAAGCTTTTGTCCACATTATGCAAGAATAAAATACATAGTACGATTCACAGAAATCAGGCTTACCATGCTCAAACTTCCCGCGTGTACAAGCTGTTCTGTTGGCGTCAGCGTTGGGGGATGAGGCTGTGACAGTGCAGCTCACTGGGGCTTCTTGACCTGTCTTCACCACCTTGTCAACATCAAGCCTTCATACAGGGGCAGTGAAAGGAAAGTAACTTGAGAACTTAGTATGTATGTGGTGTTGTTGCTATTAAACAAGAACATCAAAAAATATAAACTAAAACTAGGATGATCTTACCCTGAAGTGCTCTGTTCCAAAAGTGTTTTATCTATTAGTTGAGAAATTAAAGGATATTATAGCCTATCCTTATGTCTAACACTAGTTAGTTTTTTCCTCCTATGGATGTAAATATTCTCTTCAATGGGCTTAAAATTCTCATAATAAAACAATTCAGAACTTTGTTTAAGTTTATTAAAGATCAAGATGGAAAATCTTAGCGTCCTCTAATGAGCATATATTTTGCAAAAGACAAAAATTATGCAATACTAAATGATTCTAACCTGTCAGTACTGTACTAACCAATCTAATGATGGCACATAGTGGGAAGATCTAATGCAAGGGAAATGTCAGGAGACCTTTTCTTTTTCTTTTTTCTTTCTTTTAACTTTCTAAAGTTAAAAGAAATTCTGACCTGGGCAAAACTGAAGAGGGACAGATCCTTCTTTCTTCACAGAAATAATCCACTGAAGTCATTTGGACTACTTTCATTAAAATGTCATCTAGACTTGTTCCAAAATATTACAGATGATATTCCAAGGAACATGGAATATGCTTTGTTTGCATAAACAAGAGACTGCAGGACCTGAACCCTTTATTGAAGAAAATGAATTTTGAAGAATGTAATTGAGGAACAGTTGCTACAGTATTTTAAGTATCTAATAATTTACTTCATTTATTGTGCTTTTTATTTTATACAATTATTTCATGATCCCCAGTGTTAATGATAAAGTTAGTCTATATTATCCCACGAGATCTCTTCACTGGTCAGAGAAAATATCTTTGAAGTCATATGTTGTCACATAAGAGCTCGTTTGTGGGAACATCAGGGAACTTCTGCAGACTTGCTTAATCATCCTCCGGAGAGCAGCAATGCTCATTTCCTGTCTGCTTCTGTTGACGCTGTGCCTTTGCAACCAGGCAAGAAGAAAACCTCTGAACCAACAGAAAACACTTGAAAATGCATGGAAAAACAAAGTCATGAGAAACTAATCCAAATGTTGCACACTTGATATAGTAGTGAAGATACTTTGTGAAGCGTCTCCGTGTTTCAGCATATCTCAGTAAAAATCTAGTACCAGTTTGGAAGTAACTTAGATATGTGATTTAATATTTATTTTAGTTGGCTCTAAGGCAGTTATGTTCACACGTGTATAGCTTAAAAATAAGGACGACTTTGTAGCTGTTGAGACAACAACTGAAACTTCAAAGATGCAATCTGTGTATTCACGCATATTAGATGCTCTGTTTACATGCAGATATGAAAAACATCTTTTTTTTCTTGGTTCATACATGAAATAGGTGAACTGGAACATGCACATTGGTATCTAGTTAGCATACTATGTTCCTCATCTTCTCAGTAACCTAGCAAAAAGTGCTGGTTGATGTCCCCTTTTGTAACTTTCCTGCATGAAATATCTCACATCTTACAAAATCCTTTTCCACAGTACAGGGGAAAATCCTGGCACTTTAAGTGACTTTCTCCTTGCTGTGTCTGTGTACCTCCGGTTTCCCCTCTAATACCTGAGAGGGGTTTGGTGCTTGCTCTGTCCCTTTCTGGTTCTAATTCCATGCCCCTGTTTCTAGAGCCATGTTGGTCACGCTTTCTTTTTCAAGTGGATATTGGCAACAAAAATGGAAAGAGCAGGGTACAGTCCTAAGACTTGTATTTCACACTACACTGTACTTCAGTGTCATAACTTATATATTTGAGTTTTCTGTTTTATGGCACTGGGAATCTTGTATCCTTTTATAACAAAAGTGCAGCTTCAGTGGAAGAGCTATGATCCTGTCAGGGTATATTCTTAAAATGCCTGTAAGGTTAAGCCCTTCAGAGGCTCTGTGTGATTCAGAAACTACGTAGAGGCAACCTCATTGTGCTGAGAGGCCTTCTGTTTGGCAGGGATGGGTTTTGGGGGTGTGCACATCAATGTGCTTTTCCTCCAGCTCAGTGTATTTAATGAGATTTAGGTATTTCTGTGGTTGGGTAGTGGTTGAACAGTACTTTCTGAAGAGTAGTTTAGAATGAGTCACCTTAAGACTGCACTGATTTTGTTAAAATGCTTATTACTCATCTAGCCCAAAGTGTGGTGTGTGTGTGTTTTTCTTTGTTTTTCTTTGTTTTGTTTTTTTGTTTTGTTTTTTGTTTTTTAAACAAAGTGCAGATAGTGAAGTCTCCAGCAGTACTCCATCCTTCTTCTTCATCTGTCAGCACTTACCCTTGTCATCTTGAACTCTTATTCCCCTCTTGGGTTTTGTGGTGTTACTCTTCAAATTCTTCTCCTCCTCCTGGATGTTTTTTGTATTTTAGCGTGACCAAAGGTGAATCTTTTCAATTTATTCTTTTACTTCAGCCCTCTGAGATTCCCAAGAGGCACTTTTTGGGGGGAGGGGGGAGTTGAGTGGAAGGGGGAGAGGGGGTCCTGTTCTTTCTGTACTTAACTTCTGAGCAATCTTATCTATGTGAGTTCAAGTATTGTTTCTGTGCTGCCACTTGAATCTCTTTACTTCAAACCTCAAGTGTTTCTGTCCAGCTTAAAATTTTGGCTCATGTCTCTGATCTATCAATTCATGCTCATGACACCTGAAATAAGTTTTTAGTTCTTTCCCCTTAAAACACTTTTCATTCTCTCTACATCACCAGTTCTACGCATCACTTAAGCCCTTAGCTGGGGTGTCATTTCAGACCAAGTTAGATGTGAGCCTTTGCCTAGGTCCTCATTTTCAAACCTCAAACTTGTTTGCATGACACAGCCTTTCTGGGGGGCACTAATGCATAAAACACTTTTCCTGATGGCCATTAGGTCTTAATGCAAGATCCTTTTCTTTGGAAGTGAGAAATGGAATCTTGCTCTGTTGCTGTTGCTTCAGCAAGGTGCTGTACCTATGGTGTCTCCCCGTTGCTGGAGAAGTGTATCACTGTGGCAGTGTTTGAGGGCCTCGTATCTGTAATTGTTCTGGTCTGCAGCTGTAACTCATGCTTCCAGGACCAAGAAGCTCTGTATCGAAGGGGGAAAAAAACACTTGTATGTGGAGCCAGAAGCGAGGGCAAAATTAGGAAATTTGAGGAAGGTTCTCTTTCCTTCTTTCAACCAAAGATAAAATTAAATTCCTGCTAACCCTTTTTATGTATGTAGGCCACAAAGCCGTTACTGCTCTGTTGCATAAACATTTTCAGAAGCCAGACAGACTGGGGAAAAAAGGAAAAATAAGCTATGATGTGCTACAAGTGGTTCTGACAAAATTCAAGCCAGGAAGAAATAGCAGAGAAGTGCAAGGAAGTCAAAGGAGAAATGATGAGGAAGTCTTCCCTCCTTAATTCATAAAGTTCCAATTGCATGTTTCACTGCCTTAAGGGAACTAAGGCAATAAGTAGGAATTTTATTCTATAGATTCAAATGAAAAACCCAACTCAGTTAGGAAATAGCTCATCACCACTGATTATTTCAAATATCTCCAGAGTTCCCAGACTGTATTTGCCAGCGTGCATGCTTCTAGAGAACAGCAGAGGATAGTCTTTGACTTTGCAATTCTGACATCTTTACCTGAAAAGGCTTATGCACAAAATTGCAAATAGCTGTGAGTCAGGAAAGTCCAGGACATCATTTGTTTCTTCCTTCCACAACATATTGAACTATTTTACTGAAGTGATGGAAAAATGTTATTGCACAAAGGTTCTTAGTCACATACGGGGTGGGGGACAAATTTAGTTACTTCTGCATTTTGGAGAAAGGGGAGAAGAAAATATTTTTCTGTATCATTTTGACTTTGACAGTAGCACAGTGATAGCAACATTAAGGAAGAATTCCATGTGACAAATCCCCCTGCTCTCCTTCAGCTCAAAGAGGTGTCCTCTTATTTGTGGCACATATAGAGACGTTTGAGCTAGAATACAGGAATGGCAGCCCTGCTCCCCTCTATGGCCTCTTAAGAGCRTTGCCTCTGTTTCAGCTTGATCTGAGTTACTAAGCTATTGTCATAGCTGATGTTGTCATAGCTGCTGCCTTCTGCGTGTTAAAGAGAACATACAAAAATTGGAATTTCAAAAGATGCCCCAAAATGAAATCTGAGGTTTGAGTTCTACTTTAATGGTAATTTTAATAGCGCCATTTTTAGGTGTAAAATGCTAATTGCCTGGTATTGATACTGTAGTAAATGAACATGCATCATTTAAGTCTGTTGTTGCATCACTTCGTTTAAATATGTAGTACATTGCCAGCAGCAGTACGCTGAYGGAAAACTGTCACAACAGCGATCACTACAATTTGGGAGTTAAGTTTGACTGAAACATATGTCTTCAATTTTAATAGCTCAGCTTCCCAGATGCCCTAGAGGAGAATATTGCCTGAGAAGGAGCTTTTCATGTAAGAATAATTTGTGTTAAGTAGCTCAGTGATCTGTTTGTTAGGTTAGAGCTGACAGTTTGTTTATATTTCTAAAGGGGTATGATGAATGGGGGAGAAGTTGATGCTAATTAGCCTAAATTGTTGCTAAGAATGCAGAGCACTTTGCCAGTTTCATTGTTTCTGTTTCTTTGCACATTTTCAATAATTGAATGGAGCTCAGACCATTCATCATAATTTCGGGCAAGATGGAAATAAATGAATATAGCACGGGCCAGCCTGTGTGATGGAAGATGTCACTTTAGAGGTCAATTAGGTAAGACATCAAACTAGGACTAATGCAGCGTTTTCTAATCCAATTGTATAAATACAGCAAACGTGAGTGTTTTCGTCTAAGAAATTAATTCTCTCTGTCGTGACACTAGTATTAAATATTTCTTCTTGGAAAGCTGCTTCGTCTTATTAGCATGATTTTTTTTTTTTTTCTTAGGCCTTAACTGTTACCTCAAGGTATGGACCTCTGACAGTCTACAGGAGAAAATGTGCTACTTTTCAGTATATTGTGTATTGGATATAATGAATCCTAAAAAAATCTGCTCTTGGGAGAACAAAAATGTTGCATACTGTGGTCAGGTGTGATGTACAGAAGGTGTTAGCAAAAGAGGCTGAAATGATTCAGATGTATGGCACGTGTAACGGTGGAGAAGACTTTAATATTGTTTGTTTTACTTTAAACATTGCATTACTCTTTGCTTTAGATTTGGGGATCACAACTCTGCTCAAATTCAAAATATCCTATCCAGACACAAATAGATAATTTTATAAGAATATATATTTTGTATTGAACATTTTTCTTGATAAGCCAAATTTAATTGGGGGGGGCAGGACTTTGAATGTTAAGCTTCTAGGCCTTATACAAGACCATTCTTTTTTAATTTATGCACATATAATACCACAGGAAGAGATGGTATAAATTTGTGGACTGTGGAGAATGAGTGAACATTTTTGAATCAGGATCTTTAAAAGGGGTGAAATTTGAGTATGATTAAGTTAGGAAAAAGGCTCGCTTACGGCGGAAGTCAGAGACTCTGTATACATTATAGGCATGTCATGGCTTTTAAAAAGTTATGTTAGACTTCTATACAAATTGTGAAGGAATTTGTATAACCCCAAACAAAATTCTGTGTGGTTCTGAACCCTTGCAAAAGTACAAAATAAAATAAAATAAAAAGGAGTGAAATAATAGTAGTAGTTAGTATTCCGGTCAGGAGTGAGTGTTGCTGTAGGGCAGGCTGGTAGTTTACACTGCATGGGTGTTTTGTTGGTCACTAATTTTCTCGGAAGGAAATGATCCCATGGCTTATGCTATCCGCGTTTGTGCATATTTGCCCTATAATTGGCATTTATTAAGGGGACTTTTGGTTTGATGGATGACTGTCAGGGTATAGCCTACTAGCTTTGATGCGGATTGCTTTTGCATGTTTTTTTACATTAACTCATTAGAAACTCTGCTCTGCTTCAAAATGCTCTTTATATACCTTCTGAAATTTTTTCAGCCCAAGTTTCAAGGGATTTAGTGTAGTTTTATTTGCGTACCAGTCTTTTAATATGGAGAGATGAAAAAAGTATCCAACAGAAAATTCCTAAACTATGAGCCTGTGAATTTTAAAACTTAAGAGACTCATCAGCTTAATTAGTTATCTTGAAATGTTAAGCCATTTGCTAAGTATCTTTAGTTTAAAGCATTAACTTCTGTGTTACTAAACTTCCTTTAGGAAAAAAAAAGGCAAGCAAAATCCAACCCATAAAAGCAGCAGGTATAGTAATATTTTCACAGCAGGTTGATATTCAATGAACATTCAGCAAATACAAGGTTGGTGTCTGAGACACATTAGTGGTTTCTTAAAGGCTGAATTGATTTGGTCTTTTCCTGTAATGTATCTGAGACATAGGACTGTTAATTAAATTAATTAGCTATAACATGATTTATAAGGCAGTTACAATAAAACTATAGTTACTAGTGTGTTTAAACCTGTTGCTGTATTTGGATTTGACATTTAGAAAAGTATATGAAAGAAATGGAAGTTATGCATATTGACAGTGTCATGTTGAGGTTAATGCTAAATATGACAGCTGAAATGCATGCTTCACAGTTTGAAGGTTCTTTTGGTAAAACGTTCTGTCTACAAATAACTGCACAAAGGAGGACCAGAGCTTGCTACATTGAGTCGTTTCTCCTAATGTGCAGAAATAATTGGAATGTTCAGCAGGTTATATTTTCCTCTGGTTTTATATATTTGGATGCATTATAGAAATCAGTTAAAGCAAGAGGCAAATTTGATAGAGAACTTCCTATTTTTTTCAGTTTTCTGCTGTTTACTGCCTTGATTTTGCACTGATGAGGGCACTGAGTATCTTGTTTGCCACCCTTTAAAAAAAAACCAAACCAACATAAAAGCAAAAATTCTTTTGAAAACTTCTGTTTTTTTTNTTTTTTGTTTGGGTAGCCTTGAAATTCCAGATTGTTTGGGTCTGAAGATTTGCTTGGACAGTTGGACAGAGTAGCATGACATGGGTCTATCTTCTCTGCAGTGTAAGAAGTTTGTGAAGGATTTGAAATTTTTTATTTTGGTTGGTTCCAAAGTGAAATGATTGGTTTGTTCCCGGTCACGTAAATGACGTGCATGTTTTTAATTTGAACAGGTTCACTGGACTAACTGATGTACTCAAGTCTAATCATGTATTCAAGAGTTTGCACGCTCACAGCTTTCCTGCTTGTACGTTATAGTTGCTGCAGTTGCCTGTTGCTGTCTGGAGTCTGTTTGACTGTAGTACCGATCAGTGACCTTTTCTGTTAATTACAGCTAATCTTGGCTTTTTCTTTCTGTCATAGAGAACTAATTTCTGTTTCTAGTAGTAAGACAGCTATATGAGTATATAGCGAGCATATTAACCAAATATAGTCCTATTCTTATAAATTTGTGAATTAAAAGGCATGTTAACCTCCCTGAACTGGAAAAAATATTCACCTACAGTGATTGAACTGTTCAGCTACCTTTTATTTATTTTTCATGGCTTGATATAGTACCCACAAGATATCAATGCCAGAAGAAATTGAAACTAACTGGCCAAATATTTTGCTTTGTTTAATTTTAAAAATTAACTGTCTTTTGTCCTTGCCCAGAAGTGGTAGAGAATAGGAAGCAATAGATTTGGCAGAAGAATATTTACCCATGTTTTAAGCTTTTGAGTTTTCTCTTGAGAGAGATTTGAAATACAAACTTGTGTTTGAAGTAATAATGTTGTGGTTGTGATGCCAGTATAAGAGAAGCAAGATTTATAGAGTTTATTTGTGTTTCAGTTCATATCATCAAGCTCAAGCTTTGATGATATGAACTGGAAAGTAAGGGAAAGCAAATTATTGGTTGTTTATTCCATGCTTGTTTTCGGTAAAAATCTGAGGTTTTTTTTAAACCAATAAATAAGTGCAATAACATGAAATCCACGCAATTCGGGCAGTTTTATTTTCCCCACAGGAGGGCTACCAAATGGTTCATTATTGAATTTGACCAGCACCAAGCAGTTGGTGACAGCAGTGCTTAGGTATCTCCTTCCTTACACATAATGAACAAACAAATGATGAAGAGGGAACAGTTTGTTCACATTCCTTTACATTGCTTATTTGACTAAAGAGACTTGTCTAATAGTAAATGCAGAAGACTGGAAATGGGGTTTTCTGGGTTCTGTTACTAGCTCGGCTGCTGTTTGACTCTGTTCTACCATTTGCTCAGCCAGTTGGAATGGGGCATTAGTGGTGGGAGAGAAAGAAAAATTAGGTTGTTTTAGGAGGGGCATACAGTATGAAAACTGGTTTATATTTATCCTAAAACGTTTTTCAAGGCCATTCTGAAAAACTATCAGGCTTTTGAAAGGAGTGTCACATAAGTTGTCTGGTAGGCAAGTTTCTTTTGGTTCATCTTTCTGTCCTTTCATGAACTGACAGTAGCTTTTCAAAGCTGAAATAATCTGTGCTCTACATTTTACTCTCTCTATACATTCTTCTCTTCCCTACTTCTGGCTCTCCATGTGTTCTCCTGGATGCTAGGTGTCTTTTTCAGCTCCCTTCTGCTTTCCATTTCTCCTCTTCCCTGCCGGGAGCAATGCAGATAATGATTCCTGTGGAGAAGCGAGAGTATGGAGAAAAATGGAATTGGACTTTTGCACTGGTCAGCTGTGACCAGGGATGGAGAACTCTTTAGAGGCAGCTGTAGCTGCAGCACCCAGAGCAATGTGCAGCACCAGGAGAACTCTACATAAGTTGAAGCGTTAGCACAGCACTTTTGAGCTGTTCCCATCAGCCTTGTGGGAGCTTAGAACTTGCTAATTTATGTTCCTGAAATTCCAAGCTATTTCCATTCCTTCAGGCTTTTGTATTATATTCCTATCTGCATATATGTATATCTGGGATTTAACTGAGGAACAAGGAGGCTGATTAATAATATTATAGAGGGGTGAATTTTTAAAGGTCACGACCATCTTGGCTGGTATGCCACATGTTGAATCAGAGCTAAAACTGGAGGACTGGGGCTGTTTCAGGGCACATGTATGGTGTATAAAGGGGAAAATGCCTGAATTGCACATTTTAGTTAATGACCTATTTTCTCTGCTTTATGAAGTTCACCCTTAACCTTTTGGCTCCCCACAAAAGTTATCAAAGGACATGATTTCACTTATGTGAGGACCACAGGTGCCTCCCTTAGCCACACCACAGAGGTTGAACTGAATTGGGATTGTCAGCATGCGCAGCATTCCCCCTTTGGACAGTGAGAAGAGGACTTCCGTCACCTATTTCTTTGGGGGCGGTGAGATGTTGACAAGCTTAGCAGCACTGTGGGCACTCAGGAGAGTTTTCCTGCCCCCACTGCCCAGAGCAGGCATCCTATACACAGCTGAAGTCGGGGGTTGGTTCCACAGCGCTGTCTTCAAATACCTGTAAGCTAGTACTATGCTTTGATAGCAGAATCCATATCTTTGAATTAGGCACTTTTATTTACAGGAAACGGAACAGGGGAGTCAAAATGCAGAGGATGGGATTTTTATCTCTTGCTCCTATTGAGGAACTAGGCACCACCTAATACTGTGAAACAGCCTGAAAGTCTTTGGCCAGAGAGGACAAATACAGAAGAGTGTGGATTGTTAGCCTAGTAACTGCGGTATGCTAGTATGTTGGCAGGAGACATGGGTTCTAGTTTTAATGGGCATTTCCATAATAACATGTATCGTAAAATTGCTGAAATTACTAGTATCTGGAATTGAACTCCACACTGTTCTTTCGTAGAAGTGCCTCAAGCATTAGGATCAGTCTTGAGGATCTACTGTCTCTTTGCACTAATAGTCTTTGCCTAAAAGGTTGCAAGTTGAAGAGCTGTGGGGGGTGACTGAAGCCCATGATGGGCAGTAGGGGATCTTAGAGCATCACATTTAGAGGATGTAGCAGAGAAACAGAATTCGTGTGCCTAGGTAAACTCTTACATGCCAAAATGTAGATTCTAACATGTGTTGTCAGATGTCTCTAAGTTCAGGCAGAAAGTATGAAAAATTTTTGAGAATCTAAATTTTGAATTCCAAGCCTTCCTTAATTGGGGCCAGAGACTCTTGAAGCTAAAAGTAGCTGAGTACTTCCAAAAGGAAGAGGCTTCCTAAATGCCTCTTGGGGAACGAAATGTAAATGAATATATGGTCTAGCTCTCAAATCACTGTGGACTCCTTGTTTTACTTTAGCATACGTGTGTGCCAGTGCTTTTTATAATAATTGACCCTTGAGTACCAATGTAACTATATAGTGAATAGTCCAGCAGAACTGTACTTTAAATGCTAGGTTGTATCTCAGGGATTTTCCATTTGAAATTTCTTACTAATTGTAAACCATGAGCCAAAAATATTAAACCTACTTGTAGGTACTTACATTTGTGAAAATTCACCTTAGAACTTTGCATAGATGTTACTAAATTTACTACTACATGACTTTAAGCAAAGACTTGTAAAACAAAACTTTCAAACATTTTTTCCATAGAGGGGTTAAAAAAGTTCCAAATGTTTCATGGGTTTGTTTGAGGTGAATGGAGCCCAATCTGTCAGTCACACTTTGAAAAACGTTTGAAAAGGAGAATTTGGGATTCAGGTTTGACTTTGATACAAAATCATCCAATATACATGAATTTAGCCTGAGCTGGTAGGTGTAAAATACTAATTCAACCTCTTCTCCACTGTAAACAAGTATGTTGCAAAGCCTGTATTTCAGTGTCTATCTCAGACATAGGTATGAAAAGTAATGGCTTTAGGAGGAAAGTTGCAAGTAAAATGTAACATTTATTATTACAGATTTAAAAAGAAAAAGAAACATTCAGTGATATGCAGCTGTTTACAGACTGCATAAATGCACAGCACCAATATCCTGTTGCTATTTCAGGGACTGTACAGGAAATCTTTGTCTTCGCTGTCTTTGCTTGCCAGGCACACAGAAGCTATGGCTAAGCTAGCAGACCCGAAGCATTTCCAAGCTCTGGGGTGTGGGCGTGCCCAACTCTAACCTCATTTCATACTGCAGCAAAACCTGAGCACAGGCTAAGCCTTCTGCCTCACCCTGCAGCCACATATGCCAACAGTGGCCTGAGACCCAGCTTTGCACCAGTTCCTTTCTCCTACCCTCTGTGCCCCCAAGTGCTATTGACTGATGGGAGGGAAACCTGAGTATGAGGCCAGCTGGGAGCCAGACCATGCACTAGCTGATCACCCTGATCTGAGTGATCAGGAGACCAAGGTACTCAGTAACATAAAATCTTCTGTAATATGTGCCACTATATTAGCCTAGATGCAGCCAGAAAATAACCCATGAGCAGGAGTAACTTGTCTACCTGTAATCTAAGCAGGTTGAGGAAGCAACTGTTAATGTTACTGTGTATTCATCAAATAGTATGTGATCATGTACTTAGACTTAGATCTGACTTCTCAAGAAATCACAGTTTTAATTTTATATAGCAGAGGGGAATCTGTAAAGTTATATGCGATAGTGCATCTTCACACAGTTCACAGTAACCTGTTAGTCATCCAGATGCATTTGTTGCATCTTAATATCCTAGGACTACAGGTTGAATCCTTTCTTATGGATGGAAAAAATGTCAAAGGGGAGTCCGTTTGGTTGTAGAAGGTTGTAGCAATTTCCCCATACCAAGTCAGTGAAAAGAACTTCATTTTTAGAAAAGATGCTTCCTCCTGTGGAAATTACTGTGGGTTATACCCAATTGGGAGAGGGTAGTCTGAATAAAATGATATATGGTTTAAAAAAAAGAGTTAATGTTCCATATGTACATGGGGAAATGATAAAGAATTAGGAATTTTAGTCTTTTGATAAAAAATAAATTTCTAGCAGGTTTGTAATATGCTTATTTAAAATGCTAACTATGTTATGCTAACTAGTGATTTACCACTATTAGAAGGCTGCAGACATTTTCATATGGCTGTATTCATAAATGAAAAATGGAAAATTATGTGTGTAAAAATAACGTGAACACTTTCAAATAAGGGAGCAGACAAAAGAAAAAAGTTACCCATTTGAAAGCTGCAGAACTTTACAATGCTGCGAGTAAGTAAAAGCAGATGTTGTAAAGTTTAGAAAAATCAAGACATTATTTTCCTGTTTCCACTGAATATTTCTAAACACATTATAAATAAGCTTTGAAGTAATACAAAATACCGTGTTTGTTTTGCTGATAGCATCTTTTTGCAAAAAACTTTATCAATGCTTGTTTAAGTTACAGACTAAATGATATCTGCGGTTAAACAACTGGCTGTATCTCTTGCAAATACAATGCTAAAATAGTTGCAGTCTCTGAGCCCTTCAAAAGCTTATCTGATTAGATCTTTTGAGTTTAATTTTAAACAGATTAAATATTTTGTATTTACAGAATGTAAAAATTAAACTCAAATCTCTTGCAAGTTCCTCAAAATAATGATTTTCTTTTACTCCAAAAAGTAGTTTTAAATCAATAAATTGTCCTAAAACATTTACTTTAAATCAGTAAAACAGTCACTTCGGGTGTCCGGCTCACTGTTTCTAGGCATATGCTTTACTTTCAATAAATGTTTTGAGACTTTAATAAGTAAATAAACTGATCTTGATTTGTATTTGCGGTTCTAAAAGGCACCAATTAAAGACTGTGTGCATTAAAAGTTTTATGTGGTTCTAGTCAAAAGAGACCACTGAATAATACATTTGCTGAATTGCAAGGTTTGTGTCCATTAGATGAAGCAAAGTGTTTTCAAGTAGCAATCGTATATTTGGGAGTTTGTATATCAAAACAGTGTGGAGATTGAAGGGAGACAATGATCGCCAGTTAATTGCATTTTGTACAGTTAGCCAGTTTTAGTTTTAAAAACAGTTGTTCTAAATGACAGTGTTGTCATTCCTGGGTGAGTCCTGAGGTGACCGGCTGTTGAGAATGGCAAAGGAAAAAGCAATCATATTTGTCACACTATATTAATATTTCTTCACAGCAAGAAAATTCTTTTTATAGCACTGGGTGAAAATCTTGAGCTTGAGCAGGGAAGAAGAGAAGGTGTTTACTCAGACTTTGCCATTTCCAGTGCTAGTTTCCTGGTGGGCAAGACGGGTGCAGAAACTGCCCCCAGCGCTTGGCACACATTGCATTGCCTATATGGACGCATAGAGGTTATCGAGTGGCTGATCGATGAGAAATAGATTGACTTCACCTTCTCTATTTACCTGCTGGTTTAGGCTACAAAGTTGGAAGCTGTAACTTTAAAACTGTCTTATAAGATTTTTGGATCTTAGATTTGAATACTCTGATTGAAATGAAATACAATTTTAGATTGGCCTGTGCAAAATTTTCATGCACATAGATTCATTTGTATACCTAAATCACAGAGGAGCAAACATCTATGGTCACCAGTACATTACAAGAGCATATATGCAGGGCAAATAGTATATGCAACAGACAAGCAAATTCACCTCAGGTGATTTTGGGCACCTATATTTGTGTTAATCATTCTAACTGCTCTTTATATTCCTTAGGTAGAAGCAAGTCTCGTTAGGTTATGCTTTATCTGACCTGTTTTAGGTGTCTGTCTTAAGGTGCGTCAAACCATGCAAGGGAAGTGCTCTTGACCGCAAAGGGAGCCCAACCAGTTAGCTTGCAAATAGACATCTGTACATCTGTGCTGGTTCAGAGATCCATACCTGGTCCATACTTTGAATAACTCGCTTCCTCTACTTATTTATTTAGAGACAGCTCGCTTCTTGGACAGCAGTACAGCTCAATGTTTTGGTTTTTCTTTTTTAATTGCCAGAACTAATCATGATTTGATATATAATCAGCTCTTAATTAGCTAGGGTAACTTGTGGAAGAGAGGGAAGCCACAGTGAATAGGTAAATTGAGCCATAAGAATGTACAATGAGGGCTTAATGGAGCAATGAAAGAAAAATTTGGTGACCATGACAATGGATTTAAAACGATTGGCCTAGAAATGAGATCAAGGTCTGCATTGGTGCAACTCTAGGAGGGTCAAGTCTACATCCAGCCCTAAGCTATCTCAGATGCAAATTAGTTTGGAGTCTGTGCAGCTCTGGTGCTATTGAACAGTTCACAAATGAGTAACTTGTGACTGTTTACCTTTGCTATGAATGTTGCTTCCAGCGCAATGCTGTGTATGCTGCCCAAGTGAGAATGCAATGCATGGAATAGCAAAAAAGGGGGAAAAAAAATCTTATATTTCCTTTTCTGTTCTCTATGTTCATGTAATCATCCCATGAATGGTTCATGTAATTGCACAATATATCTGAAATCTATTTGCCTCCTTCAAGACAATTATGATGAATGCCTTCTTACTGCATTTTACTTCTTTTTACTCTTGTTAATTTATGTACTTCTCTGAATATTCTCCAACCTGCAAGCAGCAGGACCTTTAAATCAAAGCATCACCTGCATTGCACTGCTGATCTAGTCATAGGTCCATACTTCCTATTTCCATTCACTCCTTTGCTTCTGCAATAAGACAGCCTTACTGACATTTTATGTAGGTCAAGCCATGGGAGGTGACTGTCTTTTACTAGAACTGTTAGCTCTTTTAGTCCCTCTTTCCCTTATGTCCCTGGACAGTTCTAGCACCAGGAGCCCTGTTTTGGGGGGCAGTTTTGTTTTGTTTGTTTGTTTTTAATTGTGGTGTGTAGGTGCTGGCATATTTAACATAATATAAGTGGACAAGTTGACTGAGGACTTGAGAGAGAAGCACATCTTGTATGGCATATGCCAACTTTGAACCATCAAAAGATAATTTAATTTGGCCTAGGTGGTGGGATTTGTCTGAGAAACTAAGTCTTGGTTTCAGAGACATAATGATTAAAAAAAATTAGGGAGGAGGGAAGAGTACTTAAAATATTTATGAAAACCATGCACTAGTAGGAAAATCTCCTTCATCACTGTGTGTTTTTTTTTGTTTTTTTTTTTTGAGACTGGAAATGTGGTAGAAGTAATTTTATAGTAACTTTTTAATGAATAAATTTTATTAGTGTTGTCTTTCCTTAAATGAATTAGTTTATTGCATGATTTACTCTTGTTTTCAGAAAAAAAGCCCAGAACTCTCTTAAATGAAAAAAATATGTAGACCATATCCATCATAATAATAGTCCTTTTCTCACCTTTAATCTTCATAAAGGAAGATGTGGGTCTGTAGTCATCAGTGATTATACAGGATGCTTCAAATTATATAGTTATTACACAGTGGCTCATTTTAACAACAGAATTAATAAAATATATATTTTTTTGTTTTAAGAGCATTATTGCTACATTCAGGAGGTAGGCTTATTAAATTGCAGTGGTAACAGTAGTCAGACTAAGATGTGTAAGTTGTGCTAGTACAGAAGCATGGCCTAGTGGGTGTTTTTTCCCTTTTCCTAGCAAGTTTCCGGACTGACATCCTCAGCTTCTAATTCCTGTCACATACACATTAATGCTTGCACGGGAACTGAAGTAAGCAATGATGTTGCACTTGATCCATATTCATCTTGGGAAGTATGTAATTTGTTTTCAGCATAACTTACGCTGCTTCACAGTGCACCACATCCTTCATTCGGGCTAAGGTATAAAACAGTGCAATGGATTAGCTTTTTCTGCCGCAAGATCAAGTTGCTCTTGACCAACTTCCTTGAAAGCATTTGTCTATTCCGGCTGTACCCTTCCATTTATTGTATTAGTCTCAGCTCTTGCCTTAAGGAAGGACATCTCAGAAAAGCTTCCCATAAAGATGACTGTGCCGTAACTTTTGAAATGCCAAGGACTCTCTGCTAGGAGTATGAACCATGTCTAGACGTTGTGATGTGTTTTTCATTACCAAAAATCTGGGCCTCACTAAATGATAGGGTAAATTCATTAAGAATATACAGTAACTATCCATGCTCTTTCTTTCTCTTTGACTGTAAAGTTTGAATAGATGAATTACTGCCCCTAGCTTAAAATATCACTGCTTAATACCTTACTTTCCATAATGTTTTTGTGTAATGTTTTTCTTCCTTACTCAGGATGTATTTTGTTTTTCAGGTTTGAGTATTATATCACTGAGTTCTGTCTTGCCATAAGCTTACAAGCTTCGATTTTGCTATGTAAGGGATTGTTGTTTGCTGTAATGACAATGTGCTGTTCTGACAGTTTTCAGACTTGTAGAGAGTATTTTATTATCATTATTTTTGGCAAATGGGGAGTGAGAAGTTTTAATACAAGCGTTAATGGGCAGCAGGACAAGCAAAGAGCTGGATTATGTGAGGAAGAAAAGGATTGCAGAAATAAAAACAGCGTAACTTTTTTTTAACGTCTGAGAGAAATAATTAAATTCTGATACAACCCAGTGGTCAGTGAAGAAGGAAATGGACTGAAACATGATAATTCAAAGAGACTGTTAAGGGATTTATTTATTTTTTTAATCAAGGAGTACTGCATAAAGAAATCTGCAGTTGCTAGGTGTAGGAATATATGAAAACAAATCCCACTTTGTAAGCTTTGGAATTGTGTTTTCCATTACGTAAGCATTTTGTAAGTGATTGAGACCTCATCTAGTATCTCTCTTAATTGTATATTTCTAAGGGGATAACTCAGTTCTGAAGTTGTATTTGGAGGACTGGAGGAATAGTTTACAGAGCAAGCATACAGTGTGAACACTGTTATTGCTTTACTTCACTGAGATATGCTGAATTTTACCTTCCTGTTGCAGGTTTTAAGAAGTTTTGTCCTGGAGAGCTAGTTATGAATTAATGATTAATGCCTTGACCTGTATCTGATTAATGCATACTGGTGGTACTTCCACACTTTCCTATTTCTGTTCCATTTTGTCCTAGAACAAGATTGTACCATTCCTTTTGCATGTTTATTTCTTGCTTGTCACCTGTGAGAAGAATCTTGTAAATTATAAAGTAACTCCATAATCTTCTAAACTATAAATGAAAAACTAGAGAGAACTGAAGACTGCATAGTGACTTCTGCGAATATCTTATGAATTAAAAAAAAAAATTCAAACCCACATTAGCAGGATCCCTATAACCTTTACGAGCATAAGCAGATGAGAAAAGGCAGCAAGTGTTGAGCTACTCCACAATGTAGTGGGTAGCTGACTCCAAAGCTGGAAGGCCCTTATTTGAGAACATCTTTCTGCTAATTCCAGGTGTTTATATCAGTTGGACTTCAGCCTGAGTTCTCTGCTGAACTTGGCTAGAGAAAGAAATTTCTTGGGGGCCCCCACTTCACCAGAGGTCCAAGTATATGCAAGTGTACAGCTTGATTCATAGAAGAGAAACCTTCAGTCCTAACTACATTAGCAAATTGATGCTATAGCTTTTCATCACAAGTTAAACCAACATCAGATTGTTTTGTTTGTATAGACGGACGGAAGGGTATTAGGCCTGTAGCATTAAATTAGACTTAAATTAGAGTCTTTGAGGAAGAGACAGACTTCAGTATTTCTTAGGCTATTCTGATAAATTTAATTTATTCTCTTCCCAGGAAGAAAATTGTTTATATGGAGATCTACATTTCTGGTTGGGTGTGGGAGGGAATTGGTATTGCAATCATTTTATGTTGGTTTTAATATGAATTCTTATGTTGTTCTTTTTATTATGAATTCTTATATATATTTTGCTAGGTATTTGTTATGTAGAAAAGAGGGTCAAAGCACTATACCTGGCCTTTGGCATGGAAGATAGTACTAAGTCATGTATGTTCTGCTGGATTCTGTTTCACTTTCTTGTCACTGCAGTGAAGATGCCACTGATGCATGAATGAGCCCAGTGTTTTCCAGTAACTGAGTTAATGACCAAGAATCAGGTCCCCAAATATTAGTCAGCTTTTCAGATGTCCAAAGTCATTTAACATCTTGAAGATAAAGTCCAGTCCCTTGAAGTTGTTCTGGTAGTCCATGAGGCCAAAAGAAATAGCAGACAGCATGCTGACAAACTCCCAGTGGGTTTTTTGCTGAGAATACAGCATTTGGTGCTAAGGATGTGAGCCGTGGCTTTCGGCATGGGTATACTGCTTTGCTGTAGTATTGGGGATGACAAAGGAGAACATAACCGAGGTGAGCACAAATCATCCAGCAGAGCAGTATGGGTTTTCAATTGGAAGTGGTAAAAGCTTCACCTAAAGAGGTGAATGTGAGGATTTGGCACCTGGGAGGAGTCTAGGAACTGAACTATTTGACTCAACAAACTCGTGTTACGACTCGCACTTGGGTCCAAGAGCTGATGTTCTCTTAGATTAGTTTGCCAGTGATCTGAGTTATAGAGGAGTGTTTTAGTAGAACCCCTGTCCTGTATCCTTTCTCAGTGCACTCTAGATTTTTGTAAGGAGTAATTTTTTTGTATTTTCTTATTTGGTTTACTGGTAGCACAGCCCTGGTTTGCTGTACAATTTTTCTCTGAATACTCTGCCTAGAGGAATGATGTTCATTCTTTGTTGCCAAAGCTTTTATATATGCCACATGTGCAGTTGTGATACCAATGTGACAAATTGCAGAGTCATCTGATAAATTGTATTTACATCCACCTTTGACCACCTCACCTGCTTTCCGCCACTAATCTACCTCCGCTGGGATTTATTCAACATTCCAGATCTTGGAGCTGCTTCAAACATCTGCTAGTTTAAAAAAAAAAAAAAAAAAATCAACCTGCCAAAGAAAAATTTCCTGCTCTTCTCTTAGCCAATGAAATACTCTCTGCCTCCGAAAAATACGTTGGCAATTGAAGAATAATCAGTGATATGCCTATGGCAAGCTTTAATACTTTGCAAACCTTCATATTATGGACATTTCTGACTTCAGTAAGATATGCTGCCTGGGGATGTCCTGAGATACTCAACTTTAAAAATGGACTCTTTTATATAAAACATTCTGTTGGAAGGTGATAGATTTTAGTTTGCGCAGGTGCAAATGTGACTTGAATGCCCACTGATGCCAGTAGGAGCAGTGTTGGGCTGCTAAGTACTTGAAAAGTCTTCAGGTTTTGTGCAAATATTTTTGCTGAAATCTCTGGTCTGTTTACTTGCATTACTTTGTGTTGAAATTGTATCGGTGTTCATTATAAATATTGTCTTAAAGGCTTTATGACTAGTCAGTCTTTGGAAGACCATAACCTAATTCTAGCAAGAAATTGTATTTGCAGTGTTTGTGTTTAAGCAGTGATGGCTCCAGATGCTTAATCATAGACCTATATTTAAACTTGACCTTAAATATTTTCCTCAGAAGCACCTTCTGAATCAAGACGTTGGTTGGGAACCTACTGGCTTTTGAACAACTTTCTCAACCTAAGTCACAGGCCATTTAGTCCCTGTTAATGGCAAATGGCTGATCTGAAGGGGAACATGAAACAAGTGGTTGCACAAAGCAGAGTTAGATATTTGCAGCTGCATTTAAAAACTGACTTTATAAACTGTTTGGTTAATGCTACTGAGGCGATCTGAAAGATGTGGGACTTATAATATAAAAAAAATGAGAGCACCAGTAAATATCTGCAATGCTTTGGGAAGGCAGCCCGACATCTGTAGTACAAAGAGTTGGCCAGGGAACAGGCTGCAGCAGGCTGTGCTTTACAATCTACAATATTCTTGGCTCCGGTATCTTATTCAGCAATAAAAATTACTGTGCAATATAATGTTTGATAGTTACCATTATTGTGAAAATATCATCACATGTGGAAGCATTTCATAACCCTCTGCAAACGTCGCTTTGCTTTAAAAAATGCACTCATACATTGACTTAAAATATTTCTTGTTGTCTAATAAGGAGGGTACTTCTAAATAATTCTTTTTCAAAAAATGTTCACCGCTCCTCCTCACACATTTTTGAGTCACCCAAAGCGTGAGAGAGAGAGGTGTGTGTGTGTGTGCATATATATCCCTTGTGCTATAGCAAGCTGTTAAACAACCTCCTTGCTAGCTGAGTACATTCTTTTTAAAACTGTTGGAGATACTGGGACATAAAGTGGCTTATTTGTGTTTACTTCTCTTTAATTAATGGTAGAAAGACTCAACACATACTTGCCAAGTGGTCACAACTAGAGGGAAAATGCATTTTTCCACAATAAAATGTGTAGTTATTGTGAAAAATGTGAGACCAATAAAATTAGAAACTGGAGTTTTCTATTTGATTTGTGAGAATATAGTAAGAAACAGTAGAAAATCTCCCAGATTACTCACTATGGTTGCTAAATGCATAAAAGTATATCTTGAGAGCACCAGTAAATACAAGGAGTGCTTTTGAAAGTGATTTTTAAGTTATGCTTTTAGAGTTAGTTTGTGTATCTGAAAATATAAAGACTGTTGTGGCAAGAACACTTGTAAGACACACACAGATCTCATCAGCAAGAATTTTTTAAATTTTTTTCTTTCTTTCTTTTTACTGGCCCCTGAAATTCCTGTTTGCAACATACTCGCACAAGGCTTTTTATTTAAATCTTGTTTTAATGTAACGAACTGCCCTTAAGATGGATCAGGTCTTGCACATGTAAACACTGAGATTAATTTATCATTTAATTTCTCTTCCCTTAAAAAGAAGGGGAGGGGGATATGGAGGTAAGGAGTGGAGGAAGGAAAGAGAAAAACAGTAATGTGAACTGAAATCAAATGTTTGCATATGAAATAAGTTAGTAATGATTTTATTTTTTTCTTGCTCATCTGTTGATGTAAGGTAACTACTTTTTCTCCCTTACAATTTAAATGTTTTTTAAATCTATTTTTGTCAAGTACCAGGTTTTCCTAATGATAACATGAGGGAGTAATTGGCATATGTAAAGAATCACTTCTGTGAGTAAAAAAAAAAAAAAAAAAAAAATTATTTATTTTTTCAGTAGTTGTCATGTGCTTTGTGGGTTTTTTTTGTTTTTTTTGAAATTGTTCTCTAATCTTTGCTCTGCTTCTTTCATTAAGTGAAGAACCATCTGGGAAGGCAGCAAGGAAAAGGTATTCTGACCTGTTTTAAATTGCTAGCAATTTTGAATATAATGTTTAATTTTGGAATGTTAGTATAAACATTGCATATATAAATATATATATGATGCACTACATTATATAGAGATGTACTTAATAGAAGTGTCAGAATTGGATTTGTAAGTATTTTGGTTCCCATATTTAGTGTACATTGTGCAAAAGAAACAGACGTTTCTGAAGCAACTGTGCTAATGTCAAGAGATGAGTTGCTGTTTTGTTTGTTTTTTTTCCAGTTTAATGTAATATTTCTGCTGTTCCTGGAAATCAGGGGAAATACATAGCTGTTTACTTAATTGTGCTCTTAACCTGCCATGTGGCAGCAGAAGCAAGGAAATTTCACATTCTGCACTCTGCTAGTCAGCTTTAAAAACACATCAACAAGTATAGGGTATCAAATTCACACGTCTGTTTTTCCATGGCAAATAAGGGCTGCCCAGAGTGTAGTATTAAAGGAAAAACAAGGTGGACAGAATTGTTTTGAAAAGAAGCTACTTTTAGCATCAGCTTTTCTGCAAATAACTTTTTTAATTGCCTCTTCCTTTGCCATTGTGTGTTAAAGAAATGTAAGTTATTTGATAGGAGAGTCCGTAAAATCTTCTGAGCTATCTCCTAGCTAATGTATTGGAAAACTTCTGTAGGACGTTGACAAGTTTGTCTGTCTGGATTCACTATAACGTAGATGAGTGTTACTTGGTGTGGGGGGGACATGCACGTGTTTTTTGCTTTCTCATTGTTTTAGCACCGTCTTGGATCCTTTTGGATCATTTGCTTCTCAGCAGTTTTTCTAACTGGGTTTGCTCTTGACTGTCTGTGAATGGGTTGGCAAAGTTGTGATGTACAATAAAATAACCTGTGATGAGTGAGTGCGCTCAGGCAGTCTCTGTGTGAAACTGGTTGGATTTAAAAATATTCAAGCTGTTCAACTACAGCTTCATGTTAAACAGCACTAATTAATTAAGATCTTGAGGATCTCTGTACTCTATATTAGAGTTAATTGTAGATTCCTGCTCTATGCTTATTTATGCTTATTTTCTAATTCTTTTGTGAGTAATCATTTTTCCACTGGGAGTTACATGCTGCTGCTCCTCTTCCTCCTTCCCCTCCCCGCAATCCAGATTCTTGCAGGGACCTCTAGGAGCACCCTTGTCACCAAGAAGATCACTTCACCATTTATATGCATTATTTGCAGCAATTCCCCCCAAAAAAAAAAAAAGAAAAAAGAAAAAAGTGAGAACAAAAGTGTAACAGGGCTAACAACAAGTAGAAAAAAGGAAATAGAGAATGGAACAGGAAAAAAACATTGTGATTCCTAGAATTATTTATTCATTTTGATTGCAGATTGATCCAACCTCCTTTGAAATTAATGTGAGTCCATCAGAGTTGCATTTACTGMAATTGGATTCAGTTGTGACTTCTTAAACTTCACTTATTTTCAAATACCTTCGGTATCTCTCTTAGAATGGAAAGCTGTGAAAGGAAAGACTGTCTGGATAGATGTTGAATTAAATTGTTGAGATACTGTCAATTTTAGAATAATTTCAACAAATGTTGAAACTTTAGATTATTAGAATGTACTCTTTACTCTATTTACCAAATTATTGATATTTTTTTCTGTACTAACATGCAAAAGGATCCARCTTTGTTTTTCTCTAGTCTGCTTTGATCTCAACTTTAAATGTCACAGTACTAGGGTTAAAAATATTGCACAAGAGCCTTTACACAAATTCCATGTTCCATCGCATGTAAATGGAAACAAAACATGCTGATTGTATATTTTGGAAAAGCTCATTTTTTCTGATATAAATTTAGAGCTGTAACTGAAGAATCCTCCTTTATTAGTTCTGTTAATAAATACTTTTTAAAAATTTAATTCCACAATAAGATGATAATTTTGCCTTGAATTTCAATTGGTGCTCAGGTAAAAAAGCACACAGAATGATACTTCAAGCTATTTTGGAGACAGAGGTATTTCTTTAATATTGCATATTGTGGCTTTGGCAGAAGAGAACAGAGATGTTTTGACAACAAAATGTGTGGCATTTCCTGTTGGTTGAAATTTTGTTTTGCTTACTAAGTTAATATTTAATGTTATCATTGGCAAGGCAAACTTCTGTAGGAAAATATCAGTGTGAATTTTACTAGTGAGATGGGAGTACAGGCTATAAAAATTCTCAGTTTCTCTTTTAAAAACTTAATCCATTTGTCCAACAGGAATGAATACAGAAGGACTAGAGGTTTTGAACTTCCCTCACATCTGGGTATAGCAGTGTATTTTGACTCCAAGCACAATAAAACAACCATACTTGCTGGTGGTATATGACATAATGACCCAAATATGTTTTTAAAAAATCATTTATTGCTGTACATAAACAGCTAAGTTAGCACAAGGGATGATAAAATAACATTGGTAATTCTTCCTTTAGCTGGGAACCATTGGTGGCCCATTAGGATTCCAGATGTAGCCATGTGTGCTTTTCCATTTGTTTTCCAATGTCTAGTGCTTGGACCCTTGGTACCTTGGCTGCGGTTGTCAAGCATGTTGGCTTTTCAGCTTGAGGTCTTCCTGGAGAAACACACTGACCTAGCTAATAGCTATAAAGCAGCTTATTGTCTTGGGCCTAGTTTGTTGGGACTAGCCAGAGTGAGGGCAGCTTCTTGTCAAAGGTCAAACACCAGCTTGACCAAGTTTTCTATAGTAAACACTTGCAACTGGACCTCAAAATCTACATGTAAAAATATAAATAAGATGATCTAAAACACTATTTAAAAGACTGCAATCTGTGCAATTCACATCCACTAAGAGTACATTGGATTACATTTCAGGTATTTGAGCATTATATGTGGGTAACAGATTTTCTAATTTTTTTTATAGGCAATAACTTAAAGTACTAAAATGGAATAATGAAGGAGGAAAATTACTAAAGAAAGCAATAATACTCTATGAAAGCTAAAATAGAACCTATATTTTGTGCTGTATGAGTTAGGATTCATGCTTTTTAGCTATTGATATTCTTGTGATAGTGTTGATTTAAGACAACACATTTAATACATCAGGCTTACATACTGAGCAAAGGCATACTAAGAAAAGAACTACTGTTAAATTAAGATAAGTGTATTGGTACTTGCTTATGTAGGGCCACACTGAAAATTGTTGACTTGACTAGTTCAACTGAGTTTCCTGGACTATTATGTGAGTAGTAGTTCTCTTCTAGAAGTAATAGTTTGTCATTCTGGCCCTTTCTGATTTCATGGAAATACTTGAATAAGCACTGTTCACTGCAGTTACTGCCTGCAGTGATATGAACATTTCTATTGAATTAAAAATTCAGTGGCCATATGAAAATTATATTTTGAAAAATGTGTTTTTTTGACAGGGGGTTGTTTTGGTGGACTGGGGGGGGGGGGGAAATCTTTTACTATATATGTGTGTTTGAATACAATTTAGCCCCAAAACAAAGCAGTCTGGATAACCCTGATCTCCTTGCAAGTACATATGTATACATATGCACATACTCATTTTCATATCTGTATTTATTTTATATAATAGCATACCAGTATAATATAAATTGATCTGAATTTACTATTTTTGAGGTCCAAACATATCATGGTACTCTATTAATCGAGGTCCTTTGCATCATGTTTACTAACTATGCTTATTGGTATTAAGAACTTTCAGATTTTCCTAACTTTATATCCATGGGCTTTAAATGCCCATGGGGGCATTTATGAAATGTGAACAGGTTTAAATATAAGCTAGTCTCAAACTTTCCATTACAATTTGTTTTAACAGCCTTGATACAGCAATGAATTTAGGTATCTAGGCCCACCATGCTGAGTAAAATACAGAACACACAAACAGGAACCTCCATTCATCATTCGAGATGCAAAGCACAAAATCATTTCCAGAGGCTAGCTGTGCTCATGTGTCTGAGGAAGTGCTGGTAGTGACCATATTTAGCCTCTGCTGAGATGATCCAGATTCATATTATTTTTGAAGCCAGACAGTGAAACTTTTTTTTTTCCCCACTGATGGGAAGCCGACTGCATGAGGCATCCAGCTGAAGTCACAAGGATGACTTTTGYTCCTAGTGGCTTCTGGCAAATGAGTTTGAGAGGGTTCAAACCCAAAGTACCAAAGCATATCCTCTAACCACAAGGCTGCAGGCTAGACAGAGTGAGAGCACTCGCTGTCCCCTGGTAAGGCTAGGTTACTGTGCGGTGAAGAACGCGAGATTCCTGAGGTCGCAGTGGCTAAGTACGTGGCCGCTGGTGAGTGCTTAGGGCCATCATGTGGAATGCCTTCCCCCCCACCCCCTTGCTACTGAAATGCTCTCAAAACAGAAAATATTCTTGATGATCTTCTTTACCAAAAGTCCTGAGTGAGCACTTCAGAAATGAAAAGAAACTGAAAGTGGCTGGCTGGTGGGGATGTCAGTACCGGGAAAAAAGTGTGCAGGCAGAGGATGATAAAATGAAAGGCCCAAGCAGATGAGGCTGTAGTCTCAGTTCATGTGGCACAGCCACTTTAGCAATTGAGCACTACCTAAGTGTAAAGGTATTTGTGAGCAGAAGTGATCAAAGTTCCTGCTTTCATAACTAGTCTGTACATCTGACTTCTGCCCTGAGCCTTATATTTTTTTCATTATGTATCAGGCTGTTTACTTCTGTACTCATATACCATGTTTATACTCTAATTGTTCTATGAAAAGAGGGTTAGATTTTCAAATGGTAAAACTACTGCAACTCAACTCTATGCAGTCAACTTATGCGAGCAGAGGAAGTGAACAAAATATGGAGAAGTGCTCCAGAAACACTTACCTTAACGGTATCTTGTAGTGGTAACAACTTTGGTACATGTGTCTGGCTTTAATTTTTCAATATACCTGTCTCAGGTACGTGTGTGCTATACCATTAGATTTGTGTAGTGTTATGTGTTTCCTTTTCCTCTGGAGCATACTAAGCATTCCTGGAGCATACTAAACATAAAACCATAATCAATATAGAAGTTTTCTCAAAGAGATTCTTCAACTGTATGGAAAGTTGTGAGTTGTGGTGCAGTGTAAACCACTTTGCTAGCACATTCCACAGCTGAACCTATTTGATAGTTCCTTTCTTTGGTCATTTTTGCTCCTGGATTATGTTGGTACACAATTTCAGAACAGAAAAATGCCTTTAGCATGTGAAAGATTGAAAAGTGGCTGAATCCCAACCCTTTGGCTTTGCAAATGAGTCACGTACCTACCAGTAAAATGTTACTTGAGAGCCTGTTGACACTACTAGGTCAGGAGAGATCTTTGTGGATAATTCCATGTCCTTGTCAAGGTAGGTTGCCAAAATCTGCCTGATTTAGGGGCTTCTGCTTTGTCTGTTCATCATGCACAGTAGAATCCAGTGACCAGTTTGTGGTTGTAAATGCGTCACCTTTTGAATTGCTTCTCATAAGAGACAAAGACAAATCGTTTAAGAATCCAAGGTGAAGGAAAGCATTTGTTTTCTTTTTTTGCCATTTGCACTCTTTGACCATCAAGATAAACATGACAAACCAGCAGTATTTTGAGGATTCATATCACCCTCAACCTTTCCTGGGCCTAGCTGGAACGAGCTGCTGTACAGCTGGGCAATGACTTGCAGTATGTGTTAGGACACTTGCCTAATGACATTGCTGATAGCCACATACTGAGATATTGACAGCAGTGTAACATATTTTTAATAATGTAGCCCAGGATTTCTGTCCTCTTTTGAGTAGTTTTCTGTAGATGTTAGATCAGAGAAATTCAGAACAGATCTTTCTAACTCTTACTGGTGAAGAGTTTTGAAGAAGACACCTGCACTCGGGATCCTATTGCAAAGGAAGCATTGGAATCATTGTAGTGCTGAACTCCAGATGTATCGTGAAGGAGGGAAAACGGTGTAATAGGGTTGACTGTTAAAATGGCAGAGGAATCAAATATTTTTGTCTGTTTATTGTCACAAGAGATCTTCTGTTTTTATTATTACGACTCTCTAGCATAGGTGAAAGAAAAGTTAGATTGCAAGGCATACAGAATATCAACAAAAGTCATGTGTCATTGGATCTTGTCATTAGTGCTTGAGAATTTGTCATTTGAAATATTAAAATACTTATTGTAAGGCTAATTGCTTTCTGTCTGCCTAAATTTGGCTGGGCTTTCCAATATTTCTGTCATTATTAACTTGTCTCTAACTACAGTGCAGTGTCGCCAGGAGCGGTTGCATAGCTGTTAGACTTCACTGCAGGGGTGGCTGAATTTTGGTGTTGAATGAGCTCATCCTTATATGTTTGTGTGTCAGTATGTGAAAGCAAAATTTAAATAAACAAGGTAAATGTCATTGATCTTGAAATGAAAGGCATTGTGTGAACAGAACAAAGATAAATATCAACTAATTGTTGTTAGTGGTTAAAACAGTGTTCCTGCGTATTTATTAATCTGTCTTCTTGGCTTCACATTTGTACGTTCTAAAGGTATTGAAGAATCATAAGTATTCTAGGGAACTATTTCATGACTCCTGAGTAAAATAGGGAAAATATTAATTTCCTCAAGGAAAAATATGTAATACATGTTTTAAAGAACTAACATTCTAATTTAACGTTATTAGTAGCAACAGAAGTTTAAACTTTTGTCTGTTATTTTTAAGCAGAAGCAATATCCATTTAATACTTGGTGTCCAAATCAAAGCTTGTTTTTGCAAAAACAGTGAGATTATATGTAAAATTGCAAAAAGGGCATTAATTCTTGTTATATACATACCTACATGTAGGTCAGGCTGAAAAGGGACAGGATCTAAATGTTGTCTGCATAGGGAACAGTCTTTGACTCCTGTGCACTATGGTAGTCATTATGGATAAATGGTTGGTTTTATCATGTTTCAGAAGAGAAGGTTGTTTCGATATTACAGCAGTCCTTACAGTTGTCTGGTAGAACTGTCTTGACAATTATTCAAGAATATGAAGTATTTCACTGCAACACACAGAATTAAACAGTGGCAGTTTGCATTAAATGTGATGGAATAGTCATGTTGGACACCTTTTCTTTATTTGTGTGGTGACCAGATCTGAACAAGGCTACATCACTTAGGAACTGAAACATGCTGGACTGGTGCTCTCCTTATCAGAATGTAGCACTCTGTACTCTTAGGTGAGTCTCTGAAATTTTAAGCCATAAAGTCATGCTTTATCATGTGTAATTTCTTTCTGACCCTGTGAATTTTGCTCTTTCTGCATAAGGACGCTCTCCAAGGCATATATACTCCTTTTGTTACTAGTGTTTTAAAATTGCCCACAGTCATGTTTTGGCAAGGCCCTGGCCTGTAGGTCTGTGTTAAGTATGTTCTGAGTTTGCATATTGGATTGGGTCCCACATGTGACTTAGGTGCTACCCTACTTAAGTTTTGTGTCCTGAAAAGGCTTAAGCAGGAGTTAATTCTGCTGTGAAAGGGCAGATCTTGATGTGCACAGGGAGCTTAAGGCACGTTCAGCTTAGAGTGATGCTGTCAGGGTCAGGCAGCTCCTGAACAGAGCTATTTGGAACTGGGTGCATCAAGTTGTCCCAAGGCTCTCTTCTCCTTTAGAAGCTCTACATATATCTTCTACTAGTTTTTTTATATATATTTTTCATGGAAATCAACAATCAATATGTTGTCAGCTTTATTGAATCTTGAAATGAAAGGCACTGTGTGAACAGAACAAAGATAAATATCAATGCAAGACTCCTGTGACTTCTACTGAGAATGAGCCTGCCTCAGTCTCTTTAATGGCGAGGAGCCCTATTTTCATCCTCCTCCCTGTGTATCTTTTTTCTTTAAAGGAAATACTTGTTATACAATTCTGTGGAAGTGCAAGAATAAAATAGTCTATTAAAACACATAGTTCATGCTTCACTACCAGTTCTCACAGCATGTGGTGTCGTTCATGGATCCAGTGTGCTTGTGCATAAGAGAATGTGTTAAGTAGTAGGCGATATGACACCTACTGACTAGGTGCTGGAGCTGAAAAA
The DNA here is from genome assembly GCF_003343035.1 of Apteryx rowi. Lineage (NCBI taxonomy): Eukaryota > Metazoa > Chordata > Aves > Apterygiformes > Apterygidae > Apteryx > Apteryx rowi. The sequence goes on from NW_020451182.1 coordinate 1,493,842, forward strand.
TGACTTTTAGGTGCCTAAACCTTTCTTTGGGCCTAGCCTATAGTTGCTAGTAAAGCTAAACTGCAGAAGCTGGAGGAGTTTGGACTGCATTCAGAGTGAGAAGCAGCTAGAAAAGTACTTCTAAAGGCAAGAAGTATGCAGGAGGGGTTTCAGATTGATGTCTGTTGCCTATTTTGTGTTAAATATCCAGAAAGACTTGCACAGAGCCCTTTCTATTTTAAAAAGAGTAAACTGAGTTAGTTTACTACTATTTTTGCTAGAGTCTGTCCAATCCTTCCATTGTTCATCGACATCAAAAAATTTATGAGCACTGTGTGTTTACAAAATACTATTTCTGTGGCATACTCTCACTAATTACCACAATTATTAGACTGCGATGTTTTTAGAATGTGTTTACACAAATTTTGTTTTGGCAAAGGTGGTATCTGCATTTACCTCAAGGGAGAAGACAGGAAACATATATGGAAAAAAAGAATGGTGTTCTGGGTAAAGTAAGGATACTCTTGAAATGCCTATTTGCAATCAGTCTATGATAATTCACCCTCGCAGTCAAAATTTTTCCTCTGATAGCTTACTGAGCTGAATTCAGTGTTACTTGGAGCTGACCTTAAATCACCCAAACCGTTTTATTTGAGACTTCCAGTTGATCTTAAAAGAAAGCTTCAGAAAAATAAGCACTTTGATTTGTAATACTTTTACTAGGATTATATTATTGTTTAATAAAATATTTTTCAGTGTTACTCTTGTGCTTGGAATTAAAGGTTCAGTCCAGCACTGTATAGTAATTGGTACTGACTCAAATTGCAGCCAGCATGTGAGGGAGAGCCAAAATTTTGTTGACTTTCCAGAACTGAAATCCTAGTACAGCGCTCACAGAACACACATGGTGTTTCTTTACTTTTTAGACCTTAAAAATGATGCTCAAGCTAATTAAACATTTTCATGTACTTGCACGCTGTTTGTCAAAGAGGCAGACTAATACTACTGTAGTAAATAATTTTTTAGGCGATAAAGGCACTAAAGTGACTAGTCAAGCCACGGTATGCTTTGGAATTATTGGGGAATCGAGCATTATTTGAGTGACTTTAGCTTAAATTGATTGAATGTCCACCATGTCTTAAGTAGTTTTTCAACTTTGAACATAGGTTTAGTAGCTGTGTATCTTGTGCTGCTATTGATATAAGAAGTCTTTAAAAGAGTTTCCTGTGCAAAAATGGTTTATTATAAGACTCAGAGTAATTTTCCTGCAAGTTAAGGTAGAGCATAGTAGTCCAAGGAGTAGGCTATTAAAGGACAAGTTTGTGTATTGCTGGCTGCAAGTTTTTAAAGTGGTTGTTCAATATATTTAAGTGAAAACAAAGTTGGAGTGACTAGAGGTGAAATATCATGTTTGGTATAGATGCTCTAGTTTTATAATAAATAATTAAATTTTGTGTAATTGTGTGTAAGAAGAATAAATAAATTAGCATTTAAAAGGTTTATAGGTAAGTTTTTAGAAGATTATGTTTCTGGCATATTTTTATACAGTGGAATTTTTGATGCTATAGTAAATTAAGAAGTTGGATGATTTTCATATGATATCCTATTTCACTAATACAGAATAACCTTGAGCCACAGTAGGGCAATAATTACCAAACTTAAATCAGAGACAAACTCAGCCAAACAGCTGTTTTCAGTTTCTTAGGAGATCCATTTGATTTACTCTCTTGGTCAACTTTCATTACTTTTTAAGACAAAATTTCACTGGAGTTTTTAACCCTGAATTCCCAATCTTGTTTGCTGCCTGCTATAAAATTGCATGCTTGAACTGTCACAGCCACTCAACATGCGGGGGAGCTACTGTTGTATTTTATGTTAATCCCAGTTTTCATGAGAAATTGTTTCAAACACTAAAGGGTGCAGGCAGAATTCAGCCCTAGACTTCTTTCTACATGCCCTTTCTCTCCTTTTCTTTGGCAGTAGAGGGGAAAATTCCTTAGGTAGGTTGTTGTCTTGCACTTTGAATGGTTCTTCCTCAGCTGATGAGGTGGATCACATCATTGTGAATATTTGGCACATGTGAATCTAAATAATGTTTAAGATTTGAATTTGGGGGTAGTCAAAGTTAGCTTCCCAAGCTAAAATTAATTTATGTACTACTTAGTTCAAACCATAACAGCTCTTTTTCTGGTCCCAGTTTTTGTTGCAAATATTTTAGAAGGTCAGCATCTCTCCACCATCTCAACCTGAAGTTTCATATACTTCCCAAGTTTTGTTGCTATGAAGTTTGAAACTTAATGCTAGCCCCCATCTAGTCCTTAACTGAATTGGACTTAACCATGTCTGTATCCAAACACTGTCTCTTTGTGTTCTACAGTGTTACCATAGCATCAAAATATTCATTGTCATGTACTGATTGTCCGAAACGGTCTTACTGGCGATGTGTGTTAGTGGAAGGAGAATCCAGAGACACAAAATGTTTGKTTTTTTTTCCTTGATTTGCACACGTTTTCTTGTTACTATTATTCCAATATTGCAAATTCTCTAGATTTTGTCTACCATATATGAACATTTTAGCAAATTTGAAAAAGGACTGATTTAATGTTTGAAAGTGAAACAGCACATGGCAAAATCAAGAAATTTCTGATAAGTTTATTTCCAGCATCAGTTCTGTTATTGTTGTCTGTTTTCTTTTATGATAGTCTAACAAGCAGACATGGGAAAGGGAAACTGTTAAATGCATCTCTCATCTTTGGAACTAGTTTAAAACTTGCTTTTATACACTGTTGTTGATTAATTTTTTACAGCCTCAGTAATAGGATTTGCTGCCCTTTCTGGTTTATATTTTTCTATTTAGAAAAGATAGTGCCATGCCACACTACTTGTGTTCCTTGCCAAGGACACTCGGCATGTTGGTACCCTGCCCCTTTCTGCCGGGCGACACCTCCTCTGAAACCTGGGGGCTACTCGTGCTGCACTGTTTGGTAGTTGCCTATCTCGGCAGTGTGACACGGAAAATTAATACTATAGTATTAATTAGTAGTATAGTAATATAATTAATACTRTAGTATTTTCTTGTCTTCCGAACACTTTGCAATAATTAATTGTATTTTAGCCTGCTCTTAGAAGGTAGTAGATGTTTATTCCCAGCTCATTTGGGGCTCAAAGTTATCAGGGTAGCTGTGTCATAACTTTTCAGTCAGTGGGGTTTAGCCACATAGGAAATACGAACCTGTTGTGACTGTACAACAGCTGATGCACTGCACCTCTAGTGGGATTGAGTGTAGCTGAGTTTTAGCTTGATAGATAAAGCATGTCTTATCCCAACAAAGGGAGAAACAGTCTGGAGCAAAACTAAAACAAAAACCCAGAAGGGGAGAGGCAGGCAGGTATACTGATTTCAGTGAAAACAGATTCCACTTGGCCATCTTGGAGCCAGAGTTTCACCGAGGTGGTGTTCACTTTTATCCCGTCTACTGTATCTGGCTCTGTAGTTCTATCTTGTTTTTCCCCAAACCATCGCGTATGTTGTGCCACACCTACCCTGTGCAGTTAAGGAAAGGCTGAAACCAAAAGGATGAAAGGTGTATACTCTAAAAATGTTATAAACAGGCGTGCCGGGAGATCTCTTTTGTTTTCAAAGAATGTCTTCCAAAGCCAGAAGACCCTCCTTTTTGAGGGTCACTCTTCTAGGAAAGAAGCTTTATTGCTTGCTGATTCTGTTAGAAAGGTTAAAGTGAAAAGTTTTTGGCCTATGTGGGAAGTTAATACTGCTGTATTTTATTGATGCTATTGCTCTTAGATCGCACATGAACACTCCTATAGAAGAAAAAATAGTGTAGTTAACAATTCATAGAGGCCAAGATCACTGTTGTGATAAACCTGTGTTAATATCAAATGACTGAAATAAGAGTGAAGTTTTGCAACATATTTATAAAGCTCCTAACAATGCAGTCCTAGACCTTCTCGTGTTAACGTTATAACAGATTGTTACAAAGAACAGTTCTTTCAAACATGAGTCAGAAGCTAATTTTATATGTTGATTTTTAAACAAAAAGAGATAGATAAGTCATTGTAATCGGGTATCTTTTATCTTTATTAACATCAGTCTGGATGAAAGAGGCCTTTTCACTAGAATTGAAGGAAATGGGATGTTGATCCATTAGCTCTGAAAACCCAATGTGTCTGAGTGTAAGATGGTTTTCCAGAGGAAAAGCCTTGAGCTGGTTAGGAAGAGAGCAACTGTCCCTTTCTGACTTTCTGCAACTTTGTACACATACAGAGAAGCAGCCTTATGTGATACAGGGACTCCTCCTTATTTTGCTTTCCACTGCTTGGGCATGACTGACCCATGTCATTCAGGCAAAGTCGGGAGTGCTTTCCCCCTGTTACATGACAAACTAATTAAAAAAATAGCCACAGTTTTGGTCTAAACCCAAGTCCCTAACTCATTTTAAATCCTTAACTCTTTAAGTTCAGTAGGTGGAAAGACAGTGTGATCTTTTCCTGGTGTTGTATTTCCTGAAGGCTAAAATCCTTCCCCCCTGCCCCAGGTAACTGCTGCATGCCAAGAGGAAGCCTAAACTCAGGTTTTTCTCCAGTTCTGTGAAATCCCTTTCCATCCTTTTCTGCCTGCAGTTCATCACTCTGCRGTTGCCTCAGCCAGGATCTGAGGGGTTGGTCTTTTCTTTCTTAGTTTCCCATATGTGATCTTTCATGGGGAGGGGACCACAAAAAACCCACAAACCTCCCCCAAACAAACAAAATATCTTTTCCTGTTTTTATTTAGCCAAGATACCTGGGATTTTTTAGAGTTTCTATCTCAGCATAGAGCCAGGAAGGAAAAAAGAAATGGTCATTTTGGAACCCATTTTTCAAGTGTTTTTTTTGTTTTTTTGAGGGGGGGGAGGGTTGGGCGGTTTTTTTTTTTTTTGAAAGGTCACAAAATATTTCATCTGATATCAGGCTCATAGAAATCTCCTTTTTGGGGAGATGTGGACCTGCTTCACTAAGGTCAGAGGATAAAGAATTATTAAAGTTCCACAGACCATTCTTTATAGTCAAAATAATTACACATTAATTTATGTACTGTTTTACTTATCAAAAAGTTACATTCTTGCATCCTTTTGTATATGACAGAAAAACCTATGCATCTTAATCCACATACTGTAGAATCTCACTTTTTCAGTGCCGACAGGTGCAAATTCCACGAACTGCTTACCTTACTTAAGGGATCAGACAAATGCTCTCCGGAGTATTTTAAAAAAAAAAAAAAAAGGGGGGGGGGTTCAAAGTGGCAAAGTTGAAGAGAGAGCTGCTTTGTGGGAGAATACACAGTGGTGACTGAGCATTCTCTTGGCTCTCAGGCCTCGAGCAGAAAAGGAGAAGACAAACATTTGTGTTGTCACAGCTGAGCCCATTGATAGCAAGTTGTTTGGTTAGTGGAGATGTAATTTGTCTTTATATTTCTTAGTGACAACTCCATGCCAAAGCTGCTTTATGATCCTCAAGGGCTATATAATGTTGCATTCCCAAGTGATGTATTTGATAAGTTAAGAATGGTTAATTTTGTCACTGCAGAGAGGATGCTTAAACACTGTGAAAGCGACAGGCAAAGATAACTCCATATCCAAGAAAACTAAACCTAGGATGCAGCTTGGGGTGCAGGGAGAGGAAGAACAGAAAACACTGATGTATCCTTATTTGAACTGCTTAGTGATGCCCGTGTAAAGATGGAAATTCTTGTGGACGTCATTAAATAGAGTTAGTGAGTATATAGGAAAATTACAAATTGAGTCCATGCACTCCTTTCCAGATTCTATGAAAAGCAACTGCGCTATGACTCACTGAGGCTTCATTTCAGTGAAGGAACTCTGCTCTTCTGAGCAGTAAATGCAGAGAAATGCTGACTGAACTTCTACTCAACTAATCAAAAATGTTACTGGTACTGCAGGACTTCGGCTTTCTGGCTTTTATGAATATATGCACATTGCTTGTGAGGCTGTGAGCATATAGAGGGTGACAGCATTGTGTGCAAGTCCCTTCTGTTGCTACGATAAGAACAGATCTACAAAAATATTTGGAAAATGATTTGATGTTGTACTGCAGTCTTTCGAGCAAGAATACAGAAACTGGTGAAAACTTGCCTGTATCACACATTTGATGGTTAAAGGCAGACTGCCCTGCAGACTGTTGTTTTGCTATGAATTCTGTAATATTAAATAGACGAGTTTTGAAGTGCATGTTTTGTCACACTTCTGAGGAATAGGTTTCTGCATGCTTTATGTAGTAATGGATACTTAGTACTTATATATGGTACAGTTAAATCACATGTTGGGCAGGTCTGTGATGTGGGATCTTGTAGCTGCTGTTGTTTGGTGTCTACATATGTATATACTTTGTATACTTAAAATTTTCCTGTTCATTCAGTCCTGCTGTTTTTTAAAGTTTTCCCCTTGATGCTCATTCCAGCCTTCCTGTCTGACCTAAATTTAATTCTATAATTTTAATGTTACTCTTGCATAATACAAAGCTGGCAAAACCAATGATAATCAGCTAGCTGCTCTTGTCCCTGTTGCTTAGGAGAGCTGAATGCATAAAAATGCTCTTCAGTAAAGATGCTATGTGAACTAATCAATCCCCTGTTCATTTGACAGGAATGCCTTCACTCAATTTTTTCTATGACCGTGGAGCCTCTTGCATGCAAAAGAAACAAGGAAAAAAAAGACCATAACYTGAGAATAAATACAGATGACTGATGGGGTGGGTGGGTGGGAAGAATTAAACTTCATATGAATGATGTTTTAATGATGATTGCTGATCCCCTTACTTCAGCATGCCTCATGCCTTACAAAACAAATGATGATATTCAGAGAAGTCTCGGGCTTAAGAGTCAATTATATCAAATCCTAAGTAATAGCACTTGGAATGAACAGAGATGCTCAAAAGTCAGTGCAAAACATATTTAGATTCCAGCAGGCAAACACCATGATAATGTTCTTAGGGATCCTCATTACTTCCCATCTGGAAAAAGTCTGCAATGCAAAAATTAAACTGTTAAATAAAATGGGACAAGTTAGCAATGTCATAGTTAAAATAGTACAGATAAAAATGATGCTTTAGAAAAGCTCTTCTAACCAGTAAATATGACAGCTTCATTAAGAAAATATGTAGCTGTACTTCAGAAAATTCTAGTAATACCTACAACAGACTTACAGGTCACTAGAAAAAAAAAACAGATTTTTTTGTAATTTAAATGTTAGTGGAAATTTATGTACTCAGGTGCCTTCAAGCAGAGTGTAGAAAGTATGAAATGAAATTTCCCTTGTTCAGTGGCACATGGCTGTTTATCAATGATTTAAAAATCTCAGAATGGTGATAAAGTAAAATTAGCAATGTATTTGTTTCTTCCACTTTAAATAGTCCTGTCTACTCAAGAATGCAGAATTCTGTTTTTTTCCTACTTTAATAGCATAAAAGCGGAGACAGGTTGAATTCTGGGAGGGTAAACCTGCTACTGACAATCGAAGGATAGGAGAGGGTGAAGTTTTAGTACATGAAAATTTTGCATACTATCCAAAACAGAAGTAAAAGAATAGCTTTTTACAGATTGAGCCTACAATTTTTAGAGCCTTTAAGAGAAGAACTGTGTAAGGTTTCTTCTGTATCAAACATTTACAGTTAGTAGAACACTTCCCGTTAATAGAACAAGAAGAGAAATCTTCTAGTCAGTAATTGGCTTTGATTTAAAACCATGTCACAGAGCTGTCTCTAAGAATGTTAAATTTCAGTGATATTTTGTATTCCTATCACTACTGAGATTGGAATGCTGTTATGCCAGGCGGTAATTTTATCATTTTAATGAGAATTTATTTGCAAGAAATTTTGTGAAGACAACTCCATCGCATAGAATACGGCAAAAATATGATACAATGCCATAATTTTTCCTCGGAGGAGGGAGTGGGGTGTGAATAATTGCAACTTTGGGCCAGATTCTGCTGCCTTCAATAATACTGATTTTCCATACAAATCTGAGAGTTCTTTGTAGGGTAAGAATCACAGGATCTGATTCCTTCTCCCCCCTCCCCATCTTCATGTTAAACATGGTACAGTTGTAATTGTCTTTAAGGTAGAAGAAGGTCATTTTCAAGGAGTATGATTTCTTCCTGAAACATATGAAATTCATTATGCCACCATTTCGATAAGAGCTGCTAGGCAAGTATTGTTATGAGTTGCTTTTAATAAGTAAAAGCTCTTTTTTTTCTTCTAGGACTCCTGGTGCTTTAAGAATCATGTTTTTTTCCTCTCTGTAATACTCTACTAGAATTTCTTTTTGTAGGTCCACTGGTTTCTCAAATCTCTTCACAAATAATCAGCAAATGTAATAGATTACAATTTTTATTTGAATAAAAAGGCGATGGCAATTCTAGCGGATAAGTCTTGTACAAAGTACATTAATCATTGGTTGCAAATGGAAATGATGCATTTATATAAATGTGTAAAAATCTGTGCACACATGTAGTACAAAATGTAGATAGAACGGCCAATAAAGAAATAGGTGACCTCAAGAAATGTCTGGCTTAACAAATGTATATCTTTAAATTGGAAATCTAATTATTTGCCTTAGATTTGCACTGCTTGGGAACTCAATGCAAGGCTATGTTAAATAAACTTATTATTTCCGTTTTTCATTTAACCTGTGGGTTATAGTATGACCAATCTGTTTTATATCCTCAATCAACAGATGATTGTATTTGGTAATAATTTATCAAGAATAAAAATCTGTTTTTGAAACTAATCACCTCATGTTAGGTCTGCCCTTTTTCAAAACCACCATCTGATATTCATTTTGTCTGCAAGACAAACATACTGATGAAAATGCATCTACCGCAGGATATGGCCAGTGGAATGAAGCAGCTCTACTCTTTGTATATATTTAGAATATTTAATGTTTTCTCAACAGATGGACTAAATTTGAGTATTAAAGAAAAAAATCAATTTTACATAGTACATAAACAATTTTGAACAAGTACATTTTGCATTTCTGATTAGTTTGTGGCAAAATATCCAGTGGAATTCAAGGGTCAACTTGGGCCATATCTGAGATGGAAGATTTGAAAAGGTTACTCTCTTTTTCCTTTTAACTGCCTTTCCTGCATTTGACGTAGTAAAGCTGTGCCTTGAAGTCGGAGGGAATTTGGCCCGCATACATTCATGCACTAAATGACCTCTGTAGCATGAAGCCCCTCACTGTTTAGCCTGTTCTAGCCGTTGCCTAAACTGGCACATTCTTTTAGAGTATCAGCGGATTCTTGCGAGCATTTCTTGGATCTTTCCTGAGAAGGGCTTCACTTAATACTGAAATATAGGCTTGATCCTGCCAGCATGCATGGAATACAGAGCACTTACGTTATACTCTATATACAGTAGTTCTGTGACATTAACTTTTGTCTCTGGAGGTTTGAACTGAGAACACCAAACTCATTTTAATTTTCAGTGCAAGCTAGATTTAGACTTTTTGACCCCACTGAAATTCTACCCAGATTTTTATAGTGTAACAAACTTATTAAATTCTGAAGTAAATCTCAAAAGAGGCAATAAAGCATTAAAAAAGTCATGAAATTATTTTATTCTTTTTAATTTTTAAGAACTGCACGTACTGTGGCTGGAGTTCTTCCAGTGTTCATTCTTCCCCAGCTGCTTTATTAAAACAAATGCAAACTGTTTCCCAAAGAAGTTATAAATTGCTATCAAAATTAGGAAGCTGGGAATTCTACAGTATCAGGTTTGTCTGAAAGAGTATTTTTTTATACTGTCTTGTAGCAGTGAGTTGTTAAATACTGATTTGATATCATTATAATAACTAGTATTAACAAATCAAAGCAACGCCTTGTGGAGTCAGTATTCTACCTACAGACAAACTCTTCTTGCTTATTCCATACATGTGGCACTGTTCTTGTTGTTGGGTTTTTTGTTTTTAAACAGACTTCAACTGAGGGGCTTTCCATTCCTCTCTAATCCCCCCTTCCTCCACCCTAATTTCACTAGTGTATTGGCCACCATGACAACAGGGATTTTATCTGACAAAAAGTTAAAAAGCTTTGGAAAACAAAGAAGCTAAAAAATGAAATACAGCTGGTTGCACACAAATATAAAACAGAAGGCCTAAAATCCTTTCTACTGATTGGCTGGATTAACCGAAATGTGGCTCATTGTTTCATAATAATCAGCAGTTATTTTTCCCTATTAAAATGTACACTGACAAAGTATTGGAAACAGCTTTCCCAATCCACTTCTCTAAGGAACTGGGAATATAAAACATACCTATAACTTATTTTCTATGCCTGTACGTTAAGGGACCCATCAAAACAAAACTGCATACATTCAAAACCCCTTTTATATCCATGTGCATATTAAAAATGTTTTTATATACTATTTTTCAATACTGAGGAATACAAAAAAATCTTTTATGAAGTAGCATTTTCAGTTATTGGTGGTGCAGTGAGTGGGCAAATGTGGCATCCGCCACAAGCTTAGCTATAGCTCTCGCACAGTTTTGCACATATTTAGTTATTATTTTATTGAGAAAGAAAATGGTGACCAGGATGCTGGAATTATATGCAACTTTTAAAGAAAAATGACATGAGATCAATTTCCGGTTGGACAACAACCAAAGATAGGCAGAGATTTACAGCTCCTTCATATATCACATCACAGCACGCTGAAGTCTGATATTAAAAATATACTAGGCATGGAGACTTCTTTTAACTGTGTGTAACAGTAGTTCACCCATAGTTATAATAAAATAAAATACTTAAGATCATTTTTCTTTTAGTTTTAACTAATATCATTGTAGTATCAGAGAATCCAAAGAAATGGAATATGGCTACAGTGAAAAAGATAGACCAACACTGGGCAAAGAGAGGCAGTTTTCTGAATGCAGCCAGCAAAGTACAACGGTGTGCCAGGAAAAAGCCACATCCACCCACTCCCTAGCCAATGAAGGGAGAGACGTAGTTTGTAATAACTATTCAACCTCACATTTATGCAGCTAAATTAGACAAATTATTTGGAAAAGGCAACTCATGTTGTGTCTATGCTGAGGTCCCTTGTGTGCAGGTGGAGGCTAGGAAACCCTGTGCTCCTGCAGTTCTGGTTTCTTAGATGTCCTCTGGATGAGACTGGGAAGCAGTGGAAGATTTGCAGCATGAACAGTGGTGTCTTTATCAGTGTAACATGTGAAGTGCTTTGGTTCTTTATCATCATTTGATTCTTTCTACAGATTTTTTTTTTTCAGAATGCACTTTGATTTGAAAAGTTAGTTTCAAGTTTCTGAATTCCCAAATAATCCCAAATTAAAAAAAAAAAAAAAAAAGCTTCACAGAAGTTTCTCCTTTCTTGTGTTCCTATTCTGATGAGAATTAAAGGACTGAGATGAAAATTCTGAGAAAGAAGCGATTACTCTAGATTTCTTTTGAAATTTAGATGCTTGCACTATGGAAAGGTCCGACTCTTCAGCTCATCATCCGGTATGACAGAGCTGTTGAACTGAATCATTGTCTGATACTCTAACTCCATGATCAAGAAAGCCTCTTCCTATTTAAGGACTTGAAAGAGTATCTTTATTACAGTATGGTACAATAATCTACCCTTGTCTGGAAAAATTAATAATTAAAATGCTAATAACATCTATTTAATGATACTTCTGTTGTACCTTGACACAGTGGGGTTTTATGGTGAACAACAGATTAACAGGTTAAAATAAGCACTAGGGCTAATATGCCCTATATTATGGTACAGTTTGTCTTCTAGCAAGTGTTCTCAAAGTGTTAGGAACAAATAAATATTTAATTTGCTTATGTGTCTGTGCTTATATATGGGATAGAAAGAAATGGAGATGCATGTTTGTTGAAGAAAGTCTCACCTGTTATATTGTCACTGGAATTTGTTAGAGGCTCTTTTAACAGACTGGATGAATGGAACACCCCCCTGCCCCCCATCTTTCCCCCTGAGAGCTGGCATGGGAAAGTGGGACACTGAGAGAAGGAGGGGAGGGGAGAGGAATAAAAAWAATAATAATAAAAAAACTTATAAATCTAAACTAATTTTCCCCTGATTCTGAGAGAAAAAATTCTGATTGAGAGAAAATGTTTTGCATAAAAGTCATAGAAGTCATAGTTTTCTTCCTGTTGCGTATCAGACCTTCAGCATGCCTTCTATTCCTACAAAGTTTCTCAAATGAATGTTTATCTCAGGCCCATAGAATTCCCATATTTTCTAGGCTTCTATTTTGGAGGTCAAATTTATCATAGTAAAATACTAAAGATTAATGATAATGATATTAATTTTAATGTACGTGTATATGTGCATGCGTATGTAACAAACATAACTTCTACATTAATATTGTGTTCTATAAATATTGCTGTGGATGTCATTCACTTTCCAAACTAGTTTTCAAGAAATGTGGCTTTTGTTTGTATCTGCAATATAACACTGTATTTCTATTCCACGGGTGCATCTTTTCTTGATTGCCTGTCAATAGTATCTATGCTTTTTCTTTTCAATATCTCTCTACCTCTCCCTTTCTTTTAGTGATGCCAAAAGACAAAGTGTGGTGTCCTTTAGCATGCAGTGTGACTTTAAAACTACATTTTTCTTTGTTCAACAACAATATGTACATATTTATTTCATAAATACACTGAATACCACTTTTTAGATGCTAACTAGATAGAATATAATAGATTTTTCATTCTTAGAGAAGTAACTACAGTTCAGTTTTGATGAACAAGAAAAAATTAAGAGGGGGAAAAGAGCCATCCTTGCCTTCTAAGTTTCTTACAGTGAGAGCAGACTTCTGGGAAATTTTATATCTGTAGTAATTTTGCCTTAGTCATTTTTTTAATGAGTGTAAAATGTTCCTAGAGCAGCAGACTTCTATACTTTATAGTTATCACAAGAAGTTAAAAAATAAAACCAAAGAAAGCATCAACAGTGATATTTTTTGGTGGTTATGCTTGCTTTACCTCCACTGCTTTTATGTGGCTATATTGATGGCATTAATCTAACCTTACTTTCAGTGACCAGTTTCATATTTTGAAATTTTTACACGTGGTTTGAGTTTCTTGAGGTAATATTTGTCACCTTATTTTAGCAATTTATAAATTGTCTAGGCTAGTTATCTAAGTTTCCTGTATTAATAAAGTGCATGGTGAAAGGCAGCTTGTCCTAACCTGTCCTAAGATTGGTATCTAAAGGGGGGACAATTGTTCTCCCAGGGAGCTTGTATCTCTCCCAGTTGAGGGTGAAGTTGTTCCCTAGACAAGACGCCTGACTCTTAGCTTGCTGTGGTAGAAGGGATAAATTTCACCTTATTTGCTCAATCAAATACAGTTTTAGGGCTTCCTCAGTCAAGGAAAAGAGGCTAGTGACTTTTGGATAGACACGTGCGCGTAAGTAGCCCTGCTAACACTAACAGGCTTACTCATTCATTTAAAGATAAGCACATGAGTAAGCCTGTGCAAGACTAGGACCCAAGAGAGTAGGTCAGAAAAGTGAGCTGACTTTTGATTATTTCAGAGTAATTTTGGAGCACTTACCATGTACTCATTTAGCTCCTTAAGTATCATACAGAAGTGTTGAAGAAGTAAATATGAATTAGGCATATTCCTTCGTATTAGTCAATGTGTATCCTAGAACCTACAAGCAGAATTAGGAGCAAGTGATCTTCAATTCTAATTCTAGCTCTGACTTTGAAGTTGAACATGAAGCACATTTGAATKTACCGCTTTATGGTTTAGCCTTATGTTATTAGTTTGGCCTGTAAATCAAATGAGCGCATATTACTAGGGTTTAGAATGGGTACAAAGGCAGTTACATGGCTCAGTTGAGGCAGGTTGGCTAGTTGAATTGTAATGACTGACCTGTATGTCTGAGCCCTGTTTGTTTCTGTAGGAAAGTCACATAGCATCTCTGGTTCTGCCTTGCTTAGAGCCAAGAGAAATAAAGGAAGAGACTGAGGCAGACTAGAAATTATAATCTTGGCAGTGCACAGAAAATCATCCGTTTAAGTACAAGCATACTATGTTGCAGTTGCTCCCAACATAATTTGAGGCAGATGCCCTTAGTCTGTTCCTCTCAAAACTCCACTCAGTTACAGTTGTTCTCACTATTTCCAGCTGTAGTAGAAGAGGCAAGAAACAGTCTGTGAAGACTTCAGGCTTCCCCTTTTCCATAGAAGTGCAGGTGAAAGCCTCATTTCCCTCTGGGGGAACAGCATGTGTAGCCTTTATTTTCACTGTGTATTAACTGCAACTTGTGACAAACTAAATGTTCCGTTATTTATTTTTAATATTCCATTTCTAATTCACAGTGTTCTGAATCCACATATGCTTGTCTCTATGATCCTGCTGAGAGGGTGAAAAACAAATTGCATCTCAGATAATTTGGCTCAACAGGAAATATTCCTTTCTGATCCTCCAAAAAGAGAATATGGGTTAGCACCAGCGCATTCTCAGAACTTCGATTACAGTCTGCAATCTCAGGCAGAGAGTGAGGTATCTGAAAGGATGTGAAGCTTGAATGGCACAGGAAAAGATTCGTTTTACTTCATGCGAGGGTGTAGGAGCCATCAGCTGTCATCTTGCTTGCTCACTGCAGCACAAGAAAACAGAGAGGGAAAAGGGGTAGAAAATGATCGGAACTGTTGACAGAGGGCGAAAGGGGGCGTTTTCTTCAGTAAATTGAAAATAATGTGAACCTATCTACTTCAGTTCTGTGCTGCTTGTGTCTTTTGGCATAATTTTATTAGCCTTCAGAAATTCCAGTGTGACTGCAAGGTAGCTACTTAACTAGTGACGGGGTGGACATTGAGTACCTTCGGCTCTCATTAAAATTAATTGGAATTGAGAGTTCTCAACATCTGGCATGACTGAGCCCATCCTTAGCACCTTTGTGAAAGACCATTATAAATAATGTTTGTTAGTAGATGTATGTGGAGTTACGAGAGTATATAACATTGAGGTTATGTTGTACTTAGTGCCTGAAAAGAGAATTAATTATTAGGCCTATTTACCTCATAACTTACTTCATCTGTATGTTTACATTTTCAGTTATCCCTTTTTAATATGCCTTGGCAATTATTGTATTAACAGACAAATATTCACATTGAGGCTAAGTCTAAAGAAAATATGACTTTATATTGAACTCCCTTAATGATTCCCCTTGTGAGAGGCCAAGGTGTTACAAGAGTGAATTTTAAGCAAGTTGGAAAGTGTGACATGTTGGCTGTCTCTCTCAACTAAATGAATTAGCTGGCAGTTGAGGAAAGGATGTGCTTTTAGCTGAGAAACAATTGGACAGAAAAGACTACCACTATGCCAAGCTGAATGAAAAGCCACTAGAGAAAATGTTCTGTGGCAGTCTCCTTTGAAGTGAGTTGCTAGATCTTTGGAAGGAGCTTTTCATGGCTAGTTTGAAAGTTCCCTTTAATTATTTGACTGCCAGCACATATTTACCTTAGGAAAAGACAGTGAATAAAGTGGCCGTGTACTGTTTATGCTCATTTTGTATGGTGCTGTTGCCACAAACTGCTATTTCCTTCTGTCTTCCACTAAGGCATAGCTTCAATTAAATCTTGTCATTAGACACACAGCATTCCCATGCTGGAACGAGGCACTGGCAACTGTACTTGTAATGGCTGCAACATTAAGTTGTAATTTGATGGAAGAACAGCATTTCAGTTTTAGCCTAACAGGGATGTTCCAAACACCTACCAGATGCCTTCAGTTTAAGGACCACAGTACTTAAGAATTAGGTGTCTGAGTACCACAAGACACCCAAGTGGCTTGTGAGTGGTGTGTGAGAGAGCAACTGGGCAGTCAGTGGGGAGAGTTAGGCACATCTGAAGGAAAAGCCAATACAAAACAAACAGCATAACTTTTTTTCTGGATTCTTGATACTCTTTTCAGCTGACATGCTTGTTTTAGAGTTGCACGTTGAGTGCTGCGTCCTGCTGGGATCCAAAATGAAAATCTCTCTCCTGAGAGCAGGATACAGCTATGCTCTGTTATGTAATTGCTATTGACAAGAACAGAAAGTAGGAGATGTGGTTTGAATTACCTCAAGCCTGAAGAGATTCAGCTCCAGCCTTCCCATGCGCTAGATGAGTTCCCTACTGCTGTGTTACAGAGTAAGTTGTATCAGTAGCGGATCCTTCTTCACCCTTCCTGCTCAGAGTGGGGTATTGTTCTTCCAGGAATGCCAGATGGCAAGTAAGAGAGAGCCTGAATCATTAAGGGTGTAAAGAGGATGGGGCTGGACTCTTCTCAGGGGTTCCCAGCGACAGGCTGAGAGCCAAAGGGCACAAACTGAAACACAGGAAGGTCTGTCTGAACATGAGGAAAAACTTCTTTACTGTGAAGGTAACGGTGTACTGGGACAGGTTGTCCAGAGGGATTGTGGAGTCTCCATCCTTGGAGATAATTCAAAACCCACCTGGATGTGATCCTGTGCAACTTGCTCTAGGTGACCCTGCTTAAGCAGCAAGGTTGGATTAGGTGATCGCCAGAGGTCCCTTCCAACCTTAACCATTCTGTGATTAAACTAATAGGAAAAGAAGAGCCAACTCATTTCTCTTTATCTAATGATTGTTTAATGCAAAATTCAAAACCAGGCTGTAATAAAAAAAGGTAACATTGAAATGATCAGAAATAAATTTTTGACTGTACAATCTCAAAAGTGATAGAATAGTGGGCTACTATCCTCTATGAAATGACAAAAGAAAAACTACACTGGACAAATATATATTAGCAAGAACATAGGAAACAGTTCCATATAAACAAGACAGACCATTTCCTACTTACATCTCACTGTTTAGCCTTTGGTACTTGCTGCAAAATGGATTAGAATTGTTTTTAAAAACAGATTCTTACTTGTGGAAAATCGGCTACTGGCAGCACTGTCTAGCTTCATGGTAGATTCCAAAGGCAATCGTCCTGATGGCTTCTAACTTCCTTTTGGGTCTGTAATGTGATTATATTGCTGTGGGGCTGGCTAGACAACTCTTCCTCTGGGAGCAGTTTAACCTTTAATTTGGAGGAATTGTGCTGTTACATATCTCTGTACAAAGGTAATATATTGTGGTTTGTGCTTTGGATGTGCATTGTCTATTTCCACATACATTTTAAATCGAATCTGTGTTATATGAAATCAACGTATTGCTTTCAAAGACCACCTACTATCAAGATCCTGACATCATGTTTTTCTTGAGAATCTGTGTGGTAAATTGTACAGATCATGCTTTCCAGGCTTCATTATTCTTATAGTGAGCAGTTTGCTAATCAGACAGAACAGTAATAGTTGCAGCATTGTTCTTTTTAATATAAAAATGTTCATGTTTTACATATGTTTTCTCCATTCTTTTATTTTACATGTGCAGTTGGGACTTTTGTAATGTTCTCAAACCCCTCTGGGCTTATTGGCTTTAAAACAATTTAAGGATTTTAAGGATTTTAATTCTTCTAGTCCTTTCCCTCTACACTCTTAACATTTCTACCTTTAGATTTTATTGGCCTCAGGAAAAATTAATTATCAGTAGCTATTTTTAATAAATAATTTTTTTAATTTCCATTGCACCTATTCTCTGCAAAATGAGGAATTTCTAGGATAAATACTGCTTTATACTTTGCTCTCCTGCAACTCTTGGTGCTATCAAAATTCCCTAAGTATTAACATGTGTCATGAAAACAGAATTCTTAATCAACTACTTTACTAATTACTTAGTAATGAGGTGGTCATATTCATAATAGAATACAGAGCTATAATGTGCTTTTAGTTGCACTTTCTTTCTGGCTGTATATTGCTAATTTCCCCCTAAACTTTTTAGCAAACTAATCCAAACAGTTTTCAGATCTTTTATATCTTTCAAAGCTTTATCTTTAGAAAAAGAGTCAGATTTATTTCATATAKCCAAGTAATCTTTACATTTGAATTCATCTTTTTAAGTTTCGTTGATAATTTATCCTCATTCAAATGTATCAGTTAAACTGTTTAATGAGATGGGATGAATTTCCAATTATAGTATCTGTTTCACTGCCATGGAAGATCCCTTTTCATAAGACAAATGAAAACTARCAGAGGAATAAATGAATTTTTGAGATGTTTTACTTAGCACACTATTCAGAAGGAGCTTTTTTTGTCTTGTAGACCCAATTTATTATTATTACTACTACTAGTGCTACTACTAGAATAATAGAACCATAGAAGGGACCTCTGGAGATCATCTGGTTCAGCTCCCTGCTCAAAGCAGAGCCAAATTAGATTTAGGTTACTGCGGCCATGTCCAGTCAAGTTTTAGCACCTCCAAGGATAGAGATTCCATAACCCTTCTGGTTAGCCTGTTCCAATGTTTGACAACTGTAACTGTGGAAAAAAAAATATTAGGATTGTAGTAGCAGTAATGGGCTCAAATCAAGAGTCAAGACTATAGGGGTAAGTATTGTACTTCAAAAATGTATGAGTTAAATTGTCCAAATAGCTTACTGAGAGAAGGAAAAAAATGTTAAAGGGGAAGAGACCACACATACAAGGAAAGAATCTGTAGTGCCAGAATGCTTGGCTGATCCCTTCTCTGCTGGTGGAGCATGTGGCTTTCCAACAATTAGACACTTGAATTCAACAGTATTCCTCATGTCATTATGTTGCACAAATTAGCTGCTTGCAGGACTTGATATTACTGGATAAATGTGCAATAGTAAACACTATAAAAAGATATTATTTCTTGTTGATAATATACAACATATGGACCAGAATTGGTTAAAGCTGACATGTACCTGAACTCCACATGCAGACCTATTTATTTATATAGAGGATTCCAGATTATGTAAGATGSTAGTCTGTGAGTCCAAGTGTTTAAGTTTGTCATTATTCATATCATCTAGAAAATTATCTTTCTGGAGTATGGGTTAGAGATAATAGATCTGGTCCTGTTCTGTGCCATCCAGATTACTGCTGATGGCAAAGAGACATTAGTTTTCATTGACACGGCCTGATATAGCTTAAATATTAAGAACATCTTTCTTTTACAGTATAAAAGACTGAATGGATTGACACTCGGTATAATTTACAGCTGTCTCCCCTGAGTTTTGTGACAGCGTAATCTTCTAGTCATTTATTTTCTGAGTTTGAGTGAGAAACTTCTTTGTACAGCCAGACTGTTTCTTTGTACTCAAGGATATGGCATTCATTGCATTGGGATATTGGGAATTTGGAATCTTTCAATGCTTTTTGAAATTTAGAACTACTCATCATAGCTATGGTTACTATAATAAACCTTTTCATTTGATGTCACCATGGTGCCAAACTTCAATTGGGAGAGGGCATGGATTTTGGAGTTGTACTATTTCTACAGGTGGAAGACTATCTACCAGTTCAAAATTGGCTTTGTTCCTCTCATAGTTCAGGATGGGGATGGTTCACAGTTCATTTTAGGGGGGAATTTTGGAGAGAGGCAAGAGAAGAGGAAGAGGAATGGGGGCACTGGGTTTTTTTCTTTTCTTTTTCTTTTCTCTTCTCCCCCCGCCCACCCAGTGGCAGCTGTTTGAAGCTGCTCAGGGGTTTGGAATGTCAGAGTTAACTCCTAGGGAGATGCATTAGTGGGCAGGTGATGCAGTCATAGGTATCACATACCTCTCCAATTTTTCACATGGATATTACCTCCATGTATATGGGGTGTGAGTATGTGCTATATACATATATCTTCCAGAAACTCCAGGCAGCTGTATTTTTGTTGATAATGTATATGAAACAACATCACAGTCAGGTGGTGGGAAAAATAGTGCATTTCATTAATTTATGAAATACTGTAGAAGTATCCATTTACATTCTGACTATGACAACATAGGTCTGAAATTACTTCTTTTTTTCCTGTAAAATTATCCTTTCTGCTAACAATGAGCATTTTCACTTTTAAAAAGTAGAAAACAGGAACATGTTCATAGTATTATGACAAAAAAGTATGATAATATAAAGGGCAACCATGTGATGAATGTCATTTAGTTCTACTTTTGTCCCAGATGTCCTGGGTCTTGGAATTAAAGTTAGGTTTCCTACATACTAGAGCAAGCTATCGCCACTAAGTGTTTCCAGACTGCCTGCATGGGTGTGCGCCTCAGGCCCACGTACATGTAGCATGTGTCTTGCACAGGGGATACAACACAATTGTAATTCTAGCAGCATGATCTGTAATGTTAATTGCAGTCCAATTGATAAGCTTTAATAGGGCAACTTTGTCTAGTTTTGTTTTCATGAAATGTTCGTTTATATTACTTTTTTTCCTGCTCCTTTTTAGAACAATTAAATACTCCCATACCTTTTAACAGACCTTGCTGCCAAAACATGTAATGTGACCTTAAAGAGAAACTGGGTTCTTTTTTTTCTCTCAATGTTGGGCACAGTCTGGATGTGGCCTGGGCAGCAGAAAGGAGCGAGTGTGCTTGACAGTCAGCTTTCAGCTGGCAGAGCAAGACAAAATCCCTCGGGGCAGGCTGAGGATGACCTGTCACAAGCTGGCTCAGCTGCTCCCCGCATGTGAGCACTGCGCCTCCCCAGGGGGGAGCCCTGGGAAAGGAGTGCTTGGTCAGCCTCCTGCCCTTGTACCTTCTGGGGGAAATAGCAAGTGGCTAATTGGCATGTCTGTCATCTTTGTTCTTGCACTGTCAAGTGTTATAAAAAGAGTCTGCCTTCTGCTTGTGGACCACATGCAAAACCCCTGAAGTCAAAGGGCATCTCTCGGTTATCTTCATCTTGTATTGCAGGAGGCCTTCTGTGAAGAGTCAAAGCTGTTAGTGTGCTATTTCTGCAGTGTGGGACAGAAGTCTTCTGTAGCTGCTTCTGCTATACCTCTCTCACTCACACAAAAGAGACCGCTGTATGAAAAGCGGTGACACCAACATGAGGCTACTGAAGGAGTGCTGTGTTTTTATGGGCTATATACGCCCTGGAAGGACCACTCTAAAAAGGCTCAGTTAGAAATCAAGATTACTTTGGAGCTGAGAACGCCTTTCTAGGTTTAAGGTGGAGTTTTAAGTGTTTGTGATCCCAACTATTTTATTTAAGTGCCTAAAAAAACCAACGGACTAGACTCAGTGTTGCAGGAGACTTTTCTGTGATCTCAAACTGACACAGTTGAAGGGGGTCCAGGTTTCAGTGTGTGGTTGCTCAGCGCTTTCTGAAAAACTAGCTGTTACTTTAGTGCCTTAGGTTGTGAGCCTAGGAGCTGTGGTATCCAAAATCAGTAGTCAGTTTTGAAAAGATAAGCTGCATCAGTAAAATTAATTCTAACTAGAAAGACCTAGAAGTTGCCTTGGACAGTTCAGTCTTGCAAGCTTATTTATGTAATGTCCATTCATATGAAATGAGTTTGTTTGTAACCTTCTTTTCTTGTTGCCATATTATGTAGCAGTAACTTGAATCTGAGGAGGTCGGCTACCTACTGCAGAATTTTGAGGCCACATAGCAGAGGTTTTGTGACCTGCACAATTCTTTGTAGTAAAAAATAGTAACAAGCTGACTTAGGGACAGTACAAAAGAACTGTAAAAATATTCCAGCTGTTGCTTAAAACTAAAACAGGGACATATAAAAACAATAATAAACATGTATGCAGCCCTCTAATATGCTTGGTTGGACAATTTTTGACTGGAAAAGCATAAGTGAGTAATTAGATAATTGCTGCCTTGATTGAGCTTAATAGGAAACATTTCAATTAGGCTAAAACTACACAGAGAGGAAGTAGGTTTTTACAAAGGGAAACATTCCTTGTCATGCAACTGTCAGCTTTTGCCCACACTAAGAGATGGGATTAAGTGGATCTATGCAAAGGAAACAAAAAGAAGGGGGGGGGGGGGAAATGATTGCCGTAATTAGACTTGTACTTAAACAGTGTCGTCTTATAGAATTTCTTGACGATTCCAGTTTTGATAACATTGCTCTTACAAACCTCTTGGCTGCAACAAATTATGGCCTTAAATCCATGGAAGAGGTTAAGTTTCTGCTTTCAAAAAAGAAAGAGAAGGAGAGAAAAATGTTCTCATTCGCCATGCCTTAGTATTTTTTCAGATTATCATAAGATGCCAACAGTGTAACAAGTAAAGTTTCGGCTGAATACTTCTACTTGTGGAAAGTGTCTATGTGCTATCCAGACTAAAGCAATCTGCCTGCAGGACTGCTCCCTTTGGTTTTGTCAGGGGTTCGTTCTCTCTCGGTAGCGGATAGGTAAATGCCTACACTAGGATTGTGCAACTGCTGAGGCCTGTTTTCTTGCAGGTGGATTCACAGGCTCCAGCCATACCCGTTGCCATGTCCGGCAGCCTGGCTTGTTGGCATTTTGGCAACGTTAAGGCCGTCCTTGCCTTCATACCAATGCCTAGGAAAGAAAGTTCTTCCGTGACTGGCTGCTGCGTTAAAACAGAGCTGAGCTGATACTGGGTTTCCTTCTGCTGCTCTGCTGCTCCCGCTGAAGAAGACACATGCAGCAATTACTTAACTTTTGAATCTGGTACAACTCCTGCGGGTCCCAAAATCCAGCTAGGGACATGGCGGAGTGGGAGGATGCATGAATCGAGCGGTAGGCAAGAGGGTAAGAAGGGGGCTTATGGCATATGAGCACTACTTTTCTTATGTAGAAACAGGCGATTTTTCTATGTATTGCCTGTCTGAATAACCAGCTGCTGAACGGCCATTTACCACCTTAGAAAGAACAACTATTTTCATCTAGCTAGAACCTGTGTTAGGTGAAAAATGTCTATTCTTCATTCATTAACCCATTGTAAGCCATTGAGCCTCTGCATGATGTTACCATTAACCTCAAAGTTTAAATGCCATTGTAACCGAAGTTTGCTAAGCTAAGCAGGACCATGATGGTTTAGTACCCTCTTCCATGACTTTGAGAAGGGCACATGTATGTTGCAAACAGAGCTGCTTTTAGGGATGAATGGTCAGGGTAACTGTGGCCTTTGGTTGTGGCAGTTGTGGACACCACTGGGAGAGGTTAAATAATCTGTTAAATATCAAATCAGAGTCCTAACATAGCATTAGGAGTTACCAAGCTACTTGAGGAGCTGCCTTTTGGAAGGAATACCTATTATCCGCCAAATTATTAATTCATTATTACTGTTTTTATTAAAAATACCACAGAATTATTTACTCTATGGCTGTGCAGTCTGTTCCCTGTTGGTGTATTTTATGATAGCGCTTGGAGCATTTAAATGAGGAGTGAAGGAATCTCACTTCTCAAGGAAGGAGTAGATTTCATCAGTCAGTATTTCACAGCTTAGAATTTAACTTCAGATCTGAATATTGGAAGCATTCATGTATTTTCTTAACAAAGATAGTAAAACAAGTATTCCTTTAGGAAGAAGAAATATGTATAACAATTTTTGAAATATTAAGGTTTTGCACATGTTTAAAGGGAAAAAAAAAGCTTTTTACTAAGATTATATCTGTGAGCTTGTATTTGGACTCTGGAGGAGGAACAAGGGGATGCTGGGTGCCAATTCCATTGGGCATGGACTGCAGATTTCAGAGGGAGGTTTGTTTTATATGCCAAAAATCAGAATAAAACTAGCATGAGTGCGAGCTCATCAACAAAGATAATATGGTGGGAGTTTTCATATATGTGCACCAAAGCTTAACATATAGCACATTTCAGAAAGATTCATGTAAACAGGTAATAGCTTTGTTTTTTAATATACTTTTCTGCATGCAAAAGTTTATCAAAAATAAAGTTCCTTTTTCATACATGAAAAATTAGACAGAATTTGCATATTTTCACATGGTACAGCCACTAATCCCTTGAGATCCTTGTGGAATTGTTACTGTTGCTGCTGAAGCCTGGTGTCAAGTTTGTTTAGCCTAGAAATAGTTGGCCTGAGGTAAAGAACCATAGGAGGTTTGCACATCCGCAGTTATAATTTAGTAATTTGTGTTTGCATGATGTATGACAAATTGACTAATGACTGCCCTAAAGAGAAATGCCAGCCTGGCATTTCATATGCAGAAATCTTATGGTAATATCAGGTGTACTAGACAGTACACCCTACAGGGCAGAAATAACTATGCTGCTGTGTTCTTACATTTTMTATTTTAGCTAGGTTTCAGTTCCTTGCATAGTCTTTTTTTCCAGGAGCTGCTTTTAAATGGACTTCTGCATTATGACAGAAGATTGACTTTCTGCCAAAAAAGTTAGAAATGAAGGCAACTTAAAATAAATACTGGTGATATTTCTCTCTCTTTCTCCTTCTCTTTTTCTCTCTCTCCTTTTTTAAGGAAAGGCATATGTTCTTATCCTAACTTGTCCCAATAGAGGGTCAATTACAACCAGGCTGCAAGTCCAGTCCAAGAAAAATACTGAGTAAAGAAACTTCAGCAACAGGTACCAAGGGCCTCTAGTACAGTCAGTCATTCTCAGTACATATGAAATGTGAACATAAAGCCTATGGGTAAGATATTTTTAGGCCCTAAGTTTCCCATGATGGTCCAAAATGAATCAATAAATTAAGCAGACATTTTTGCATAGTTAGGTATTTTCCTGGATAACTCTTTAAATGTCCACAATTGTATGAGGTCTTTTATGCGAATCATGAGAATAGAACAATGTCTTATTTAGAAAAATGTGCCTAGCCAAATGCTCATGTGTACGCAGATATTCTGCAACATGCTCTTGTAGGTCAAGTAAACATTAAGCTACACAGCTAAATTAAAAAACAAACACATGCATAATAATAAGCATACATGGGAATAATCTTACAGAAGTGGTCTGTTTTCCTAGCGTGAGTCCTTCATCCTCAYGCACACTGAACTTCAGGACCATCTTGCAGTAGTGGTATTCACCTCTGGTAAAATAAATTGCTCCCAAATCAACTAAGGTAAGCATCAGTATATTGAATGTAAAAAGTTGTGCCAGATTGGCACTGAAGCTTTGGCCACTGGACAGGTATAACATTGTTGAGACCAAGCCCAACTGAACTACTCAGCAGTATCTCTGTATATTAAAAGATCAGGTAAAGTTTGGACTTGAAGGACTATGATTTATTCTACTGGCAAGCTGCAGAAGCAGAAGTAAATGTTGCTCTTTTTTAATGGAAGAATTTAACTAATCTGGCCTCTGTTCTGTACCTCAGTATTTACAGAATGAAGAGGGAATATGTGGCTGCAAACATTACTATTTATGCTGCATATAAATGAGTTTTAGATAGGGAAAGCAGCAACACAGGCTTGATGTGGTCCTGGTCCACCTTCCTCTTTATTCAGGAGACCCTTTTTCTCAGCCTTTGTGTGCTTTTCTTTCCTGTGATTTGTCACTGGTGTGCTGTCAATATGTAATGCATGATCACTCTTAGCCTCTGAGATCTTCAGCAATGTAACCCTGGATACACATGGCGGACAATACCTTGATGACTCTCATAGTGTCCAAGGAGTAGAAGTAGTATGTAATGAAATGAAGATTCAAGGCTCCCCAGCCAGAGAAGACTAAGCCTTCAAACCTCCTGCAGGCAGTCTTTGTAACATATTTACCAGCAGGTTACATATGCTCATCTGTTTCCAGACAGACTAAAACTGGTTGAAATATTGTTAGTGGAAGAGATCTTTCTATAAAAATAAATATAAATGCAGTTTTATTGAAGCACAAAAGATTTGTAGGAGCTGCTAATTTTGGTAACTTTGCGATAATAGCAATAGAAATGAGTGTTTGACATTTTTTGTGAATTTCCAAACAGTACATTTCAAAAATTAGGGGTTTATATTAAAAAAAATTAGGGGTTTGATATGGTAAAATATTTTATTTTGATTATTTTGTTCAGAATTGTTTTATTAAAATATGTTTATTGAATATTTATGTGCATCATTTACATATTCATGTAACCGCTTATAACATTATATTTGATGTTGTAATATGTTTAAAGTTTTTAAAAGTAAAACTGGCATGCTAGGAAAAGAAAAACATTTTCTGTCTTGCTAAATGTTTCAATACTGCTCAAAAGAAAACTTGTCATTATTAAGGCAGAAATATTTTAGTTGTCCTGCTTTTTCTTTCTCTTGAATTTTTATTTTATGGAAATTGTTAAAACATTCCTCTTATTTTGACTTTTCCCTTCTCAGAAGCATCAGATTTGCAACATAATGCAAGTTCTACAATAATGCAAACACTACGAGAATTTTGCTGAGTCTTGAAACTTGCTATCAAGTTGTTTATGGTGACTTCCATGAGAGTCTGTGGCTCTGAGTGACTAGTTTTTCATCTTTTATATGGTATATTTGACCAGTTCTTTGGGGGAATACACCTATATGATGTACTGCCAGATTGGTCTGGTTAGGAAGTTTAGCAGTTGCCGATGTGAAACCTGAGGCTAATTGAGGTTCTTGGATAATGTTGTCTCTTTGTACTGCTTTGCTGCTCTCTCTGTTGCAGCTGCTTTTCATAAAGCGTGTATCTGAGCCCACAGAAGATGTGTGCCGGCAAACAAGAAGAGTGCTTCTTGTTTACTGTCACTTTCTTCTGAATGGGAGGTATCCCAGCAAGGCTGGCAGTCAACTAGGGATGTGTAAGGAGGCGTGGGATGTTTGAGGGTTTCAGTCATGAGACAAAGAACAATATATTTTTCTTGTTCCGCAAAGTTAAATCGTAAGAGGAATTTTTGGAATGCACACTGTGTATAAATATGGTATTTGAAAAGCACTCTTTTCTCATTTAGTGTTTAAAAGATAAGTTTGGTTGCTTGACATATGCCGTCAGGAAGATGTTTCAGGTACAAGGGATGGATTCTTTGGTGTCACTGTGTCACCCTAAGGAGAAGAGGCCAAAAGGACGATCAAGGTGATATGAACTGGAAGAGCCAAGGTTGGGAGCTGCAGGATGGAAACTCTGTCCTTCTGTACCACTTGTGCTCCTCTCATTAGTAAGGTATATGCACATGCTGAATATGTAAGTAAGAGCCCAGGGCAGTAACATGAGCAATTTGGGGATCTGTGCTGAAGATTTCCCTTCCAATTACCACTGTTAACTGGGGAAGCAGTCTGGACTGGGGGAAGCATCCCTCATGCTGGGGAGCCTGATAAATATTATTCAATGCTGTTTTCTCATTTAAACAAAAAGATGTTAGAAGAGTAGGGAAAAAGGTCCATATGTAGAAATGAGGCCTCTGGCTATGAAATTGTTTTCTCTCTGTTGGCTCAACATAGTGCTACATCCAAACTGCTTAATGATAATGGTAGAGAATTTCCATTTCCGTGTGTCTCCATGAAAAACAGAGTTCTAAGCACAAGTTTTTTTCCTGTGGTTCTTTTCTCCATTCACATTCTTCCTTTTTGTTGGAACTCATTTGGTTGAAGAAGAAAGTAGCTGGCAATTTTTATTTGGTGTATTTGCTACTGATATGTGGGATCTCAGTTACAGCTGCTTTCTTTTCAAACTAGATACTGTTGGTTGGACTCATACAGTGGAGCAGAATATTAATGTATACTATCCAGGAAGAAAGTGAACTAAAGTGAAGTGGAAAAACTTTGTAGCATTCACAGGTCATCCAGCACTCCTTTCCGTTGAATCATTAAATCGTCGCTGGCTTTGATTTGGATTGATTTGGCTTAACATGACTGCTGAGCATTTAGCAACTGAGATACCACTGAGGACCGCTACAGAAACTTTGGGAGGGAATTGTTTCATATGAGAGAATCGTGTATTTGATAAATGGCCCAGTACCAGGGCTTGAAGAAAGGACAGAGTGTAACTGAGGAGATTAAATATAGGAGGAGGACTTTGTTGGCTAATTGCCACTAGTAGAAAAATAGCTTTGAAGTAGCTGCTTTTTATTCTGTTCTGTGTGGTGTTGACAAGAGTAGCCACTGAAAGTTAGTAGAAGGGTACCTTAGTTCCCCTCAATGCAATATACAGCTACACAAATTAGACCACAGTCAAGTCTCGTGTTTCTGCCTAACATCCATTGCTCAATAACTTGGTCTGTTTTAGAGTAATATTCCTATGTAGCTAATGGAAGTGAGGTAGGACTGCCTGGATGCTTACATTTGTGTTAGTAAGTCCATGAGAGAAGAGAGTATGTTAGGCTTCTTGATTTATTTGGACTAGAAATAGCTGCTGTTGTTGCATTTCTTTGTGACAATCTATAATTTCAGAGGGGGGAAAAAGCAGTCTGCATGTTGCAAAATTGATGTTAGCATGCAAAAAATGGCAGCTTTTGCATGCTTTTGTCATACAAGTAGGCATTATTTACATGGAAAATAGTTTTAGATGCATCGACAAGTACTGAAGTTTATGCATTATGCATTGCATAACAATATGCACAAAAATTGCAAGACCAAAATGTGAATAACGAAAATTATCATCATACTAGTCATCAGCAGATCACACCGAAACAGATAAACCTCATTTACAGAACCTATAGTTTTTAATCTTTGCATTTGTAGGCTTTATTTTATTAAGCAACCAGGCACTCTGTCCTGTTCTTATCACTCCCTATAGTGTTGGGCACTACATCCTATGAGCCCTGGGTATTTCTGTCTTTCCCTGTCTCATCCCTGTCTCCAGCACGTTTTGTGTTGTTGAGATAATGCCCATGGGGGGAAGCTGGCAATTGCTGGCATAGTATGCCTGTTTGTGCCGCCTACAGCTTTCTCTCTGGTTTTGGCCATCACTTTGGCTACTTTTTCTTGCGAGTCTAATACTTTCCTAGACTATGTAAGTAGTTCAAGAAGATACTCCATTTGCTGGGCAGCTGTTCATTGTTTTTTAAGGTTACACACTGTGTCATTTCTTGAAATCTGTTTTCTTGCCTCTGCCCAGTGAACACACGGAAAAGTTGCATATGCTTCAGTGCCCTGTAGAATCTAAGCTGCTTTTTTTTCCCTACTGTCATAGTTTTACATCAGGCAAAGTACAAGAAAAAACAGTGAGGGATCTTAAAGAAAAGGGTAATAGTGAATAAACCGTGTGGTTTGTGCACTGGTGTTGAGTTAAAGATCAGAGTTCCAGAATGAATAACTTGTACTTATGTTACATGCGAATGCAGGACAAATCTAGCAAAATGCTAATGGAAATGAAAAGAATTGTGTTAAAATGAAATCACCTAGTCACACAATGATGCAGAAGTTGAAATATAAATGTGAATATTCCAGTAAACAGAATGCAGTTTTCTACCAGGGTCCTTTTCCTTTAGACATAGTTTGTAAAGACAGTGTTTAGTGAAAATGAGAAGTGTTTGGTGTGTATATAACAAAGAGCTAAGTGGTGTAGGTGTTGACAAAAGGATGAAATCACAACTAGTCTGATTTAATACATTTTAATATTTGTCCAAAGCAATGTGAAAGAATTGTGAATATCAAATTGACTGAGAGAAATCAAGAATAACTTGTGGATGATTTTCAAAACATAAATACTCTAAATTATTGGTAGCATTTTAATAAACACCTCAATAAACTGCATACAGTAAACCTGTCAGTGTGCCTTAAGTGATGTCTGTACTACACAATGGATGATCATTAAGAAATCCTTATGCTCCTATTGCGTACTGTCTGACTTTGGCAGTTAATAGCTGGCATTCAATAAGGGAGCCACGTTGTTAGTGACTTTTGCAGAACAATGAGCCGCTAATTTCCAAGATGCAAAAGACCACCAGAAACGGACAGCCAGTGGACAGCTTTTGGACACAGACTATGTGGATCCCATAGATTGGTGGCATTGCAGTTCAGTACTGATACACAAGAGCTGCAACTGTAATGGAAGTCTGAAAGGCTATAGACTGGTCTAGCCCCACTTGAAAAAAGCTGAGATAGG
This sequence comes from Apteryx rowi, assembly GCF_003343035.1. Lineage (NCBI taxonomy): Eukaryota > Metazoa > Chordata > Aves > Apterygiformes > Apterygidae > Apteryx > Apteryx rowi. The sequence continues at coordinate 1,523,658 of NW_020451182.1, forward strand.
GTAGGTGTGAAATTGGTAGGTTCAGCCACTCTCTCAGCCACTTCATAAGCTTCAGTGTTTTGCAAAATGCAGCAAGATCAGTGTAAGACTCCTTGTGTACACCATTTTGGTGGCTCAGGCGTCTGGTCATAGAGCAGACAAGTAAGATGGAAAAAAATGCTGGAAGGCCAAGCTAGAAATGCCCTGGGGCACTATGGCACCCATCCAATATTTCTCATGTACACATGGGCCAATTGAGGGATTCTCAGTAGCTTGCAGTATAGGTTCAGTTGAGGTGCTTTTGCCTAGCGTGCCCTATTCATTATCTCTCAAAAATGACCTGCAATTGTAGCATAGACAGGATCTCTTCCTCACGTTTACTTCATTATTTATTTAATTTAACTGTTTGTTGTTATTAAAGCTTCATCTTACTTTGTAAACACTGTTTCAGAGTTCTTCCTCAGTGCTGGCTCTTAAGCAGTACTGCAGAACACCACAGCACCAACAGAGAAAATCTTCTCTGCAAACACTCAGGAAGATGAAATCATTGTACAGACTAGACTTGTACACAGCAGTCTTAAATATGATGGTACTGGCTGCGGACTCATACTGTGAATGTGTTCAACAGGCAGGCTTTTGTTCATTGGACAGGCTCTCCAAACAAATTCCCTACATAGATTCTATTTTGAAACTATACTTCTGTGAAAGTTTTTTCAAAGTGGATTTTGCACCTGACTTTGGACATTGTGGATATACAGAAGACCATCCATAATTACAGTTATGACTGCATTTGAAAAGACGACTTGAATGATAAACTTGGATTGCATTCCAAATATTTTGTTGATAGCATTTTTGTGTGCATAGAAATAAAGCTGTCACTGAGATTTTTGGACAATTGAATAATTTTTTTTTACTCTGAGAACATTTTTGAGTTACTTTATTTTAGCTGGAATTTTCTTTGCAGCTGTTATTGCTCCAGATTCTGGCACAGTGATTAGATAGAAGCTATTGTCACCTTTCCTGAGAACTGGAAAGCAAACCCCATATTTTCTGAAAATCCATTCTGAAAATCTGAAAATCCTCTTCTCTGACACTTTAAGGTGAGACCAAACCGGGGAGGACAAAACTTTGTAAAATAGGTGCTTAAGATAATAAAGGGAAGAAAACATAAGAATTCAGCTGTCATTTCAAGGCAAGATTCTTTCCTATTATTAGGTTATTAAAAGTTTATCTTTTCCTGTCTATTAGGAAACTAGCACTAACAAGACCACCTTCAGTGTTGTCGGATGCTAGCCTACATATCTTGGTATAATAAAGTATATCTATGAAGTGTCAGTTATTTTGGAAAAAGCAAAAGCCTCTTTGTCGAAACAAAACAAAGCAGTTTCTTTCAAATCTTAAGTCTCCCCATCCATAACATACTAACCTGGATCATTACCTCATTTTCTTGTATACAGGAAATAATGCCTCTGTGAATTTGTTGATGGTAGACTTGAAGACAACCATATAGGGATAAACTAGCTTCTGCTACATCAATAAACATTTCATTATAAACTTTTTTGGATTATTGACTTCTACATCTGTATTCACAAGCGGCATCTGATTGCTTCTTTCAAATCTTCATGTCTATCCTTGTTTTGCTAAGCCTCTTATTAGTACCAGCAGTAACTACAAAACATCTTCAGAAATAGGACAATGAGAGGAAAAATGGGAGAGTAATAACATCTTAGTTATTTTCCAGGACAGTCTTTATTTTGGAAGAGGACAGGAGAAGATATGTCCTACCTACCAAACTTCAGCATACTTCTGTTATTAAATCTCTGATTCAGCTCTTAAGCCAGTAAGCTTTGTATGAAGCATATTTTCAAGAATTACAAGGTTTGTTCATCAAACCATTTTTTCTTGTAATCAAAATTCTTAAGAAGGGTATATGCTATTCAGTTACCAAACTTGGAAAGGCAAGGAGTTATAAAACCAGATGGGACTCTTTACAGAGCTAGACACATTCATCATGTGCTCATAGTGCATTGGCTTTTCATTCTGCTCCATTGTCTCTCATTTGCTCCTAGGCCTGTGAATCATGCTGTTTCACAAACATAAATTCTCATGAACCTATGGTTCTGGGTATGGTCCAGTATTCTCTACCTCCTTTGGCGGCCTCCAAGGATAAGGATCAAAACAGACAATATGTGGCCAATTTAATTTGAACTGAATTTATGATATTGCATTTTAGTGCCTGGTATACAATGAATTTCCTGGTAAAACATTGCATAGAGACATGCAGCTGGGATCTGAGATCATAAGAACAGTCAACAGCCTCGATTATCTATTTTTGGATATACAAATTGGGCTAGTATAAAGGCATAACCTAGTACTGTAAAAACGCTGTTTTTCTTTGTTTGAATTGTGAGTTAGTAAAGATAGAAATATTGCAGAAGAATAGGAATTCTGCTTAAAAACAATTTCTAATTGAAATTTGCTTTTTTTTGTATTTTCAAAGACCTGAAAAATCAATTTTCTCTTTGAGATAGTGGAATATATTTTTAAAATATTGGAATGGAAAATATTGGCATTAACATTAATTTTATTTCTAAAATTTGGGAAATTTTAATTTGAAAAGCCTTTAAACTGAAAATATAGTATATTTCTGAATAGAGGAATTATGGATAAATCTAGTAGCTGGTTAGATCATTTAAAGAGACTGTAAACATACATTTATAACGTTCTTATAGAGCCGATGAGCATTGTTGCACAATGGCAGGAACAAGCAAGCCAAGGAAACAAAGGCACTAGTGTTCATTCTGGCTGCTTGCATTTCCTTCTGAAGCATCATTGACAGCTGCTTCACAGTTTGAGATCCCCCAGCTGAGGCCCCTAAGATTAATGACTGCAGGGAAGAATCAAGCCAATATACCAGTGCTGCTTATAGGCAATAGGGATGAGCAGACAGAACGTTTTTCCAGTACTGCACATATCAGCAGTGTTTGTTCCCCTTACTGCTTCCGAATCAAGTTGTGTTCTGCTTCCAGGGCACATAAGCTGCCTTTATGCCATAAGAGATCTTCCGGTGACTGGAAGGAAACAATGGTCCAACAGTGCATCTACAGCAATGTAGGAACTGTTCTGAAATGTATACATTTAAACTCTGACATTAAATTGGATAACTGTTGGATTGGGGGCTGGAATGTGCTTTGAAAGGGAAGCCACCAACTATAAACTTCATCACATTTCTCATCAGCAATAGTAGCTTGGTAAATGTTTTTTCTATCCCTATTCAATATGTGCCATTTGAAAGAGAAATGCTGTATTTGTAACATTAAGAGGAACAGCTACTTAGAAGCCAGAGAAAGAGAAAATGATAATTCCTGGACCTACCTGAAGCTATTTTAAGTCAGAAGTGGAAAGTATAAGTTTGAAGTGCTAATTGTTAAAAGCTTTCCATATATGCTGAACGACCTTTCACAAAATGAGTGTCTCAGGTTAGAAATCAACAATATTGAAATTTGACCAGTAAGATTAATTTATTTAATTGTCTTTGTCTTATGCATTGTGAAGCAGCAACACTTTTGCTTATAATTTGGGACAGTCATACAGAGAACAAACATAAACATCAATCGTTCTACCTCTTCTGATAACAAATGTATACATGTTCCTCTCCATTTCCAGAATTCCTTGCAGAGGGATGCTTTTCAAACATCCCTATGGAATAAAGGCAATCACTGATAGGATAATGGCAATAATTGTCTGCAGCTGTGATCCCTTGAAACAAATTTTGTCCTTTTGACATATTCTGTCAATAAGAATATCTTCTGGAACAAAGCATCACTCATTTTTATCTCTTATCTCCACCTGAAGCAAGCCCATAAAATATGTTACTGGGAAAACTTTGAACTAGCAAGTGGAAGTAGTATGTAAATCCAGAATAGGAATGAGATGTTTAATTGTAGTAAAAGGTGTGGATATGTGAACCTGTCAGAACAACCTGTTATTGTAGTGTTAATACCRATTTATTGATACATCATATAATGGACAGATATATGTAAGCAATTGATTTATGGTAGTACAGTAGTTACAAAATATTGTTTATCACAGAAATAATACTGTATTTTCTTAACTTTTTATTGTCTGAAAATCTAGACAAAAGTACAGCAAGTATAAAGAATGATTGTGTGCATTTGTTAAGGTCTAGTGTCTTACGCATGTTTTCCTCATAAAATACTACATTTTGGAATTCATATACCTGCAGTTATTTTAAAGACCTGTTTTTGCCTGTGAAGCATTTCTAATTTTAGTAAAATTAGGTTGGCAGAATTGGGCAGAATCCTTTTTAATTGCATTTTAAAGCATTTATTTAGACACCAGGTAAATTACACTGTTTTTCAGTGTGTTAGTGTCTCAGTGGGTGTTACTAGAAGATGTTGCTGAGATTTTCGTCTAGCTCTAGATGCTAATTACTGAAATAACATACTCTGAAATCTGAAAAATTGGCCATAAAGATTTCTAGGAAAACTGTTGTCTCTTTCTGCCTTTTACCCATCCATTCTTTTTCTGTTGTATAGGTGATGGTTGAGAATTTAATTAAGGTTAAAAAGGAACTTGCATTTTCTGAGTTATCAGAGGACCAGGCTCTGCATATATGAGTGAGAATCTCTCACTTTTCTCATGAATAGTTATCATGGCCTACTGTAAGGCTGATTGGTTTTCTTTTGTATCAGTAGAAGAGAGAGAGGGAGAAGTAGCAAGAAGACAAAAGAGAGAAAGAACAAGCGGGAAAAACAGAAATAAGAAAAATGGAAATGAAAGGCAGTGGAAGAAAGAAGAAAATTTCATGTGATAAATCAATATATTGTTTCTTGTTCATCATATTGGCTCTGGATGGATCCATATGTGCATACATTGTTCTGCCTTCTATTGTAATGCGAAGGAATGGCTCACATATCCATGCCTGGTCTTTGAGAAACTGGCAGCTGGTAACCATCTGAAATGTAGCTGGGCCAAATTAATTTCCATACTTCTCGAAGTCAATTTTGCATTTTCTGTGCCTTAAAATGGGTATAATTTCTTCTGCAAAGTTGAAATCCAGATACAAAGGTCTCCTGGATCTGAAATGTGTGATGTTTTTACACTTAACTACATAGCTGACAATGCTAATACAATTGTGGTATCACTTCTCAGTCACTTATAAGAAAAATACAGGCATTAGGGCGTAAACTGCAAATTGATGAACTTGGAAAAAATAATTATTTAGAAACCTATAAAATAACTTCTGCTTTTCTCAACAACAACACAAAGGGATTGTGAGGGTCTAAAGATAGGCGTTGGGGGACGTGATTAGGGGGAGAATTCCCAGATGATAGTTCTTTCTGTCAATTTTTTTTATTTTCTATTAAAGTGATGTGGTTAAATAAAAAAGGTTTGACACATTCACTTAGAGATTTGGGCTTACTTTAGGTGAGTGAGTAATCACTATATATCAATTCAAGAGATTAAAAAAAAAAAAAAAAGCTGTATACTGATCAGAATACACTTGAATGACCCTATGAAAAGTCAAATAGATGGGTTAAGTTGCATGAGAAGTTAGAAATATCTGCACAAGATGTAATCTGGAATGACTGAAGAAAACAGGACATATCCAAGACAATTTCCTAATTGGACCACTTGCATCATGAAGTATTGAAAGATTGAACTGAAAATATGGCAGTGTCCTATCCCTGCTATACTCTTTTGTTGCATAGGCTGGTCATGTTTTTTGCCTAAGTCTCCGGTATTAGAATATTTTGAAGATCACCCTCTGAAGGAGCTCATATATGAACTATCCTATAAAGTATAATTTTTTTATTATTATTATTTATTTTTTATTTATTTATTTATTTTTAGCTTTCTAAAACCAGTCTTTGGTTTGGTGCTAATTCACACAGCTTTCATTCCATAAGTTTCAGCCTCCAACATCCCTCCTTCTGGGCATCTGTTACTAGCTCAGTCAGGCTCATTTTCTTCAAATTTCTGGAGTTTTGGACTCTTCTTTTGCACATGGTTTAATTCAGGCCAGCTGTAGTTCAGTACCAGAATCTCCCAGCTTGCTTTTTTTGGATCATATATGAACTATCCTATAAAGTATAATTTTTTTATTATTATCTTTTTTTTTTCTTTTTTTTTTCCCAGTTCACTTTGACTTGCTCATATTCGGAAGCATTCAGAATGCAAGTCTGTCTCCTTCTAATATCTCTTCTCTTTCTGGCAATAATTTATATTACCATCCTTACTTGAGATTTCTTCTGGCAGATTGGGGGGCAGGGGGAAGAGGAGTTTTGTTTAACTTGCACTACAATACTCCCAGGCCATTATAGAAAGAGTAGTTCAATCTGGAGAGAGAAAAACAATACTCTGTGGCCATTCCTCTCTTATAGTGTTTGACTTTGCCTTGGGTAAGCGATAGTGTGTTCTTAAAATCTTAAAAAGCCATGCCAGGAAACACAGGCAGGTGGGTCTGCAGTCTCAGATGACCTGAGCTGCCCGGCCCTGTTCAAGGTTATAGCTAAACGGCTGACAAGCTTGATGGCAAAATCAAGAATCCACTTAATCCTGGTGCCTGCCATTTTGCATTAAAAGCAATGCAAGTATTTAATTTTAAAAAGTACATGAAGATCATGGTCCTCAGACCAAGACATGTCCAAACTCATTATAATAACTTAAGGGATCCAGCAGCGATATGTGTTGAGAAGTGGACCGGCAGAAAGAGTTGTAATCTCTGACAATCTTCAGTAAACTTCTATTTGTTGAACCTTCTGGGAAGTGCCTCTTTACTAGCTGCATTTATCCCTGACATCCGATTACTCTGAAAGTTGACCTCTGCCAGTTCTTCAAGCCTTTCTTATAAAGGCATCAGGGACAAATGACTATAGTGTGCAGATCATGACTTATCAGTCTGCTCAGAACATAACTTCACAAGGTACAGTGTCTTCCCTAAATTGATTAAAAAAAAGAGGTGGCAGTTCAAGAAGTCACAATGTCCACCCTGGTCCCTCTCAGTGATGGGAAAGGAATAGGTCTCTTCATGGAGACGTTGGCAAGCACGTTGCGATGTGGCACCAAGGCAGTTTGAAAACATGGCAGTTCTACAAAGCCTGCTTCCCTTTGCAGGCTGCTGGCAAAGCAATTAGCTAGGGCAATTTCAAGGGCAACTTGCAATGCCAAGTAGTCTATTGTATGTATGTACATAGAATAGATACAATGCTGGGTGGGTTAATTTTTTCAATGATCTATTATTAAAATGTGAGATAATGAGGTCGAGATAAATGAACAGTTCACTGTGATGTCTCCACTGAGATAAAGTATTCACTTTTTCAGGTGTTTTTTCTTCAAACTTTTTTGCAACAATGCTTACCATCCACTCCCTAACTTCTTTCAGAACTTTGTGGCTGCATGTTGCCTCTTTACTGAAATTGCACGCTCTGAAAATTCATCAGTCCTTTCAGTGTTTTGCCATGAACATTTTTTGAATTCAAGCCAACTAATTATCTCAATCTCTAAAATGCCTTTTGTTATTGTATGTAATATTAAGTTATTCTTTTTGTTGTTAATATATTTTGTGGTCATTTCTAGAAGGGTTGTGGGAATAGTAGACATGCCATCTTTAAGACTCCCAGAATACAGACAGAACGTGAAGTGCACTGTGTATTTTCTTTCTATAGCACAATAAAGCTTTCTGTCTCCTGTGGTACCTTGGATGGTATCATAATATCTTGGTACCTATAATTACTGTACTTATATTGTTGAAAGACTTATCAAAAGGTATAGATGGTTCCATAAAAGTTCAGTTGCTGAAATATTGTTGAGTATAATCCTCTAATACAGAAAGACTTAACGAGAGATTAAATAGTCCAGGCTACCACTTTTTTTTAAAAATATTGTTGAAGATTTCACAATTGTGAAATAAAAGTAGTTTTAGAAATGTGGAAAGCAAATACTTTCTCTATTCCTAACGATAGGTACAGTACTGTATTTTTATTGTGCTAGATATGATATAAGCAGATAGAGGGAGGAAGGAATAAGTCATTCTTGTGCCTTGCTATACGAGTTCTTTAACGCATTCTTTTGTGGTATTTGGCTTAACTACACAGGCAGTGTGTCTTGCCTGACACAGGTCCGATGGGTGAGAAATCTGGCTTCCTCCTGCTGAGTAATGAAAGGAAAAGACAACCAGTGAGTGGTTATACATATGTATACATATGGAGGTTATGCCACGCAATGGGGTGCCTGTCTCTGACCTAGTCTTAGACGTGCTTGAATTGTTCCAGCCCTTTCTCTCCTCCTCTCTTGGCTCTCCTGTGCTTCACTACTGGTGGTCTGCTGTATACCATTGCAGATGTTTTTCCCATGTCATTTCATGGTTATTTTTCAAGTGGTTTCTTAGTAGAAGGGATGGAGGGTCCACACATGGGAACATCTGCTCTAACAATTTTTCTAAGCAAACAGCAGATGGCATTGCTGCTTCCTTTTGATCTTGTAAGAAAAATCCCATACAATGGTGTTGGTTTATGTTTCAGGCTGCTTGGTAATGGTGTATGTGAGCATTTGCTTCTCGCTCTTCTCTCAACAGTAGCACTACTTGCAGATGTTTTCTTTGTGACTTTCTTCTTTAGCTTATTTCTTTTTGTGACCCTAACTCCTACTAGGTGTCCTGAACTTTGCTTTCTTCTAAGTCTCCCCTTCGTGGGACTTTTTAATTAGTGCCATATCATTACTATCAAATTCTCTTTTTCTGTGTTCATAGTGTAGTGAAATAGTAGTATAGTGAAACAGAATAGAAATTGTAGTGAAATAGCATAGAAGATTCATATTATTCTTGAGCTTTAATTATTGCTATGGTTCAGCCTGTGTATATATTGAGTTGGAAACTTTAAATGCATTGCCTTACCTACTCATTGTTTTGAGGAAAGATTCGTTTTTGTTCTCAAGACAGTTCATTGGTTTCTAATTAAGGTTTTTCCCTGTTGTTTAAATTTTGATGTTCAGACTCCAACACTAAATTCTGTATGAAAATTTAAGTAAATTCCTAGGGCTCCTTTTCATCCGTTTATTTAGTGTTAATTGAGTTTTTAATTGCAACGTGAACCCCCTTTGAAACACAAACACATGCGCATGTTGTATTACACTGAGAAATTTGTAGTGCTTCCTTAGGTGCTTTCTGATGGAAGCTTATTGTACAGAGTGCCCAGGTTGCTCTTGTTAATGAGTAACAGTGTGAGAAATTAAATTTGCATACAGAAGTTGAAGATATAATATAAAAATAAGCTAGGTTTCCAGAGGAGGGAAGCTGCAGTAAAATCTGTGTGATATGGGTAAGACAGTAATAGGAGTAGGAGCACAGTAACAGAAATAGGAGCAGTCTCTAGGGCAAATTCAGGAGAATTTATTGTCAGCATGATGTGTGCGAGTTAGGAATGTCACTCCCATTAACAACCCGGGAGCTTAAGGTGGAGCCTTTGAGCACTCAGTCCCTTTAGGGTTGTAAGGCTGCTAATGGAAAGTAGAGTGAGGATGATTTTTATCTTTTTTCTAAATTATGCCAAGTAGTATTTGGTCATTTTAGTTAGAGGCCAGTATAAGAACAGCAGGAGGCCTAGATTGGAAACTCTGGTGTGTTTCTACAGAATCCTGTTTTCCCCTATTCTAAACTCACTAAATTTAATTGTACCCTATCCTCCAATCTCCACTTATTTCTCTTATACTGCAGTCGTCATTTTTTATTGCTTTATTTCAGTTTAAACCTCAATTTTCCTAAGCAATGTATTCAAATCCTTTTCTTATGAAGATTTGGTCTCAAATTTTGTTTCTTTTTTAATATTTAATTTTAGGAAATGTCATATTCCAATAATTTTAATTTCTGTTCTAAATATCCAGATGAGTTTGTTGCTGATTGTTGTGTACTTTTTATAACTTCAGCATTAATTTGTTTAGTCTGTTTTTTCAAACATTAATTTTAAACCTGCTCTAAAAAGAAATAATCTATTTATGTAAGTGATAAAATTCACAAAACATTGGCCTTTAATGATTTGTTTACCAGGTCCAGTGAGAGGCATAGCCTATGGACTGAGGTGTGAGGAGGGATTGCCAGTGCAGTCAAGTGGGTTTTTTTTGTTTTTGCTTTTTTGTTTTTTTACAAACACTTAGATTGGCATAATCCAGCGCTTGCCACCAAAGAAACCATCTTGCTTACAATGGCTTATTCCTTTTCTTTGCCACCTTCATTGCTAGTACAAGAAGGGTTTGTATGGATGCATTGCAAACTTACATCAGTGGATGCAACCAGATTAAAAAAAAAAAAAAAAGTGGTTCATGAAATTAAGGTATCACAATGGCTGGAAATTTTATAATAACATAGAGTATTATTTATATTTATGGTAGTTTCCAGAGCCACTGTGACAAAAATGGTGTTAACCAAAAATTGTAGGCTCTTTCATCATTCTTTGATCCTCACCAAAAAGGACTTTGCATATATCTGCCAGGTACAAGCAAGGTCTGATACTCATAACAGTCCTTAAAATGACTTTTGCAGCTTGAAGAGAAACAAACTGCAATTCCTGAGGTTCCCAAACTGTACTAAATTCCAGAAACACTGTGGTTCTTTGGATTTGTTTTCTCCATGTAATCTCCAAATATCATATTCACCTGATTTTACTTTGGACCCTAGATATGCTTAAAAATGAAAAAAAGCAAGGCAATTCAACCAAAACAAAAGATTAAGTTCTCAACTATAAAATTAAAGTTACAAAATAGAGGAAAAAAATAAAATAGTTTTACTTGCCAGTCTTTAGATAGTTTCTGCTTATGCTTTCTCTGAAACTTTCTCTGTCTTAATTGTAGGAGCCAAAAATTTGGTTTAGTGGTATTTTCTTAGTCGTTCAGAATAGAGCTTGCTGCTGTACTTGTCCACGCTTTCTGAGAACTGCATGAGCTACTCACTAGTACTTTACCTCTTGAAATGCTTTCAAATTGATTTCTGAAGTTAGTCTTTCCTTTCCAAATTAGGATTGTTACATTCAGGGGAGCTGTCAAATATGAATTCCTATATTCCCTTTTCTTTTCTCCCAGATGGAGACCATTCTTCTCTTTCTAATATTTTCCTTAGGAATTCTCTTTCTGGTTCTTTTATTAAAAATGGAAATTTAAGGAATCAGAGCTCTTTTCTAAATGGGACTATGGTGTCATAAATGATGATGTATATTTTCCTTCCTGTGGCTCTGTGAAGTTGTGTATCTTCTTCCTCCCCCTTTTATTGTAAATGAAGCCTTTAGCCCTTGGTGCCAGTGCCTACTGAAAGTAAATGAAGTATTCAGAGATTATTTGATCCAAGGAACAAGTCTGTTACAAAGACTTTTCAAATTGTGCCTTTGAAAACATTCATTGTATTACATTTTGTCAAACCCACAATCTTCAGCTTGGAATTCTCTTCGTAGATCAGGTCCCGCAATGACACATTCATAATACAGATGACAAAGGAAACTTTTCAAAGTGCTATTTTTCCATGTTAACTATTGCCACCCCCCTAGCACAAATATACATCTTATGCTAGTTTTAGGGTTTCATGCTATCATGCAAACCTTGTGATTTGGGCAGTATTATACCAATGTACAAACATTCTGTTGTGTAGTTTGTCTGGTGGTGTGGAATAAGTCTACACCGAACTCATGACTGATTGCACTGAAATACAGATATTTTCAAGCTAGGTCTTAATAAAAGTTATATTAAGTACTTTGCCATGCTAACTGCAGCGGGATAGGGCCTACCATGTTCAGCACCTAAACATTTACCTCATTTCTTAGATGGACTTTTGTATTTTGCCCTGAGTTTATATTACCATGGTTTAAAAAAAAAAAACAAAAAAAAACCAGTTAGTACAAAAGTACTGCCAACGGCCAGGCTAGCTAGTTTGGGCATGTCTATTTCCTGAATTTTTACTAGAAATGCATATTTTTATATGAAATTTTTCAGTAGTAGTACATATGGAAGACATTGCTGCTGTGTCTTTGGGCAATCCGCTGCTTTCCCAAGGTTTGGTATATCTACATGTTTTTCCAATTATGATTTACGTTGAATCTTAAAAATCAACAAAACTTTTTTTTGTTTTGCGCATTTTTTTAGGAAACTTGTGAAATTATCTTTTCAAAGCATAATGGGTAGTTTAGCATAACCTGGCTTTCAGGCTGCTTGACAAAATGTGTAGTTTTTTTATGCTGGAATATTGGAATTTCATGAATACAAATCTATCCTTAAAAAATCATTCTACCAGGTTTTTCTTGGTTTTATTTCTCCTTTATTTCTCCTACTCATTCACAATTCTTCCAAAAGAGCGAATAGATGAAAACCTTTTCTTCTAAAGCAATTCTTTGTTTTTTCAGAAAAAACATGAACATGAACATGCACTGGTGCATCAGGGGCAGCATCAGCTCACTTTCTCTTGCAAATATATGAAGTAATGAATTCTGATTCTGAGTCACTGTTTCTTCCTTTTTGCCCAGGTTTCTACTCTATACTGGTAACAATTTAATCTCATTTTGTATTAGTGGTGGGTTTTTTTTTATCTGCTCAGGCATATTTCCAGGAGAAGCAAATATTCTCCTAATTCCCCACCCACTTGTTATTTGGGGACAAAAGGTCTTCAAATGAATATTCTTTCTCCCATTATGTATCCCCTGCCATGTTTTATTCATATGAGGAAGTAAAAGGATGTATACAGCTCCTTTACTATCTTTCAGGATAAAGGACAAATGCTGATCTTGCCATAGTATTGTAGTGCGCTAATCCATTTTTGGTGTTTAACTCAAATGGGGCAGTACTCAGTACAGAAGACCTAAACTTGAACACTAACTGAGTAGCCAGAACTCCAACACTAACACAAGCATGCCAAACATTTATGTCAGGCTAGATTTCTCACCCCTGTTGAAGCTAAATAAAACTTTTGTTCTTTAGCTAGTACATTTGAAAAATGAGTAAGAAATCAGAGGAACAGGAAAATGGGAAAAGTTACGAATATTCTGGTTTGCAAAATTTACACAGAAGGAATGGACCTTCTTTAAAAAAATCCTCAATCTTTTCATTTTGTTACAATTTATTCATTCTAGAAGGAAGCGCTGTAGCAGTGTGAAATATTTTAGGGAATGAATGGAACCCATAGCAGGCTGTTATTTGGATGAGAAGAAAAGAAAGGAAGGAATATATAAGAGCAGCATTATGAAAAAAAAGAATAGAAGGGGAGTCGGGAGGCAATATGTAGGCAACTGGAAGAAGAATGGTGATACCTCGGTGTCAGAGAGGACAGGAGGGGATGATGATAGTAGGATGTGTCTGAAGGAGAGTGGAGGAAGTGGGGTCTGTATCTTGTCTTCTGTGTCACAAACTGGTGAGAAGTAATGGTTTATGAAGGAGGTTAAGCAAGACAAGTAATTTGCCAGCACTGAGACCACAGGAGTCGGAATGAAAAATGCAGAAGTGTTTGATTAGGAGGGCATGAATGAATTAGTATTGTGAGGCTTAATTAATTGATGTCTGTAGAACACTGTTAGGGTGTCTTATTTTGTCATTCTACATAATTGCATGTTAATTTTTAATTTCACCACTTTGGTGCAAACAGCAGACTTAAACTGTTAAACATTCAAGGTTTACTGAATAAGATATAGCACTTGGTATCATGACAGAGTCCTGATTCCTGTGCCAGAAACTTTCATTTTGTTTATCTTACATTCTGCAAAAGTGCAAATGTGCGGTGTGATTCTCTAAAATAGTCCTCTGTGCTCTCTCAGAGAGAGAAAATGCTCTCTACTGGTAAACATAATGGCTCTCTGCTGGTGCTGCATGGAAAAGGCAACATCCCTGAAAGCTTTACATTCTCCTGTTGTCAGGGCTTCTAAGTTTTGTCAGGTGCTGGTGACTTGGACCTAACACTAAGTTGTAACTCAGGAGACAAAACAGTTGGAAAATGTGGAGAAAGGCTCTAAGGGTGAGCGAAATTTACTGTGGGCAGCTGCTGCTTCAAAGCAACTCTCTATGCAGAAGCCTATTAAGAAGTGGTAGGTTACTTTTCCGCAGTTTCTCCCGCATGATGGATGACGTTCTGAAAAGTGAAAGGACTTCCTGTGCCACAGAGGTTTTCCTCATGGCATGCAGCGACTTCTTACCCAGACCCAGTTAGTTTCAACATACCGAGGACATTTCTACCTATAGAATAGATCTATATCTATTATGAATCTTTTGGAAAAAAAGGGTTTTCTGCAAATGGTGTTAAAAGGAATTTTTTGTTTTCTTCTATGATAGGTACTTGAATGACATTATTTACAGATGGTCCTGCTTATTCTAAATTACCCATTTACAAATCAAAATGGCAATAACGTCTTACTAGAAATAGGTTCAAGCTGCAGAGCTCAGAATTGGAATTTAACTTTTCCAAAGGTCTGGTGTGTTTAGATTTTGAAACTTATTTACGTTGTTACTATAATATGAATCAACAGTAAAGTTTGGGAACTGTTTTGAATTACAGAATATTCATTCATAGTAGACTGTGTTTGAATATGTCCTAATATCTAACTTAAACCTATTAAATTAGGGTACATTTTTTGCTTTTTAACAATGATGTTCTTTAGCAAGACAAGTGCATTTCAAAAATATGAAACCGTACTGAAAATCTACATCAGATCAGCTAAGCTAGCGCATCTGATGAGCTATGGTTTGTGTAAACTACTTGATTCTATGACCCTAATTTGGCTACTTCATCTTCACTTCCATATGTAAAATAGGGAAATGTAAATATTGATGTGTCAATCATTGTAATAATGTGGGCTTGGGATCTCTATTTTCTATATAGCACAGGAAATGGAACATAATACTTAAAGAGAATGAATTCCGAAAAATGTTTTCTGTGGGATTCTTACCATTAAATCCAAATATGTTTGAAGACAAGCATGTTTGAAGAGTTTGTTTAAATTCTGGATTCTACTGCACTCTTAGTGCTTCAAGATAAAAACTGTGGCCAAGTCTTCAGCAGAAGCTTTTGCTGGAATTGTTTAGGAATGTGAAGAAAGAAAGGAGGCTTGTGTAATCCTGCTGTGTGTCTGTCTTTCACTGCCTTTTGCTCTCTTCCCCTCATAACTTTTTTTAACTCTTTTGCCAATCTTAACCAAATCTAGCACAGGCGTGAAGGTCTCAGAACTATTAAGCTCTTAAAAATTCTGGCATGTCTGCCAGGCTCAAAGCAAATGTCCAGTAACCTCTTGCTGACATTGGCCAAAGTAAATGGTTAGGAAAGTCATGTAAGCACAAAGCAAGTGTAGACTGACACTTCTTCCAGTATATTTTCCCAGCTTCTGCCTATCACATATTAGGGACTTCCTGAACCCCATCTGTATCAATCAGATTAATCTCATTTATTTGCTCAATGACTACAGGCATTATTTGAGGTTGGCTTGTGAGGTGTGACTTCTCTCTATGAAATCCATGTTGACTCTTCCTTTTATAGAATTACTGGCACATGGACAAACATGAAATTCTTTGCTGTTCATTTCTATAGTTGTGCCTGGTTCAGAAGACAGACTTAATAATTTTACAGTTCTGTCTGCCCTGCAGTCCATTTTAAAAATTGATGCCTCATTTGCTGCTTCTCAGTATCATTCCTCCAGTTTTTCCATGTATTTTTCCAATACGTGATTGGCAGGAAGAAAATGTCCCTTTTGTGACCCCTCACTTGTATTAGTACAACTCTTTGTACAACCACAGCAGGGAGAGCAGAAACTCCTAAATCTGAAAACCCGGGGTCACAAACCACCCTTTTGCATTCAGTAGTACTTTGTTCATTTCTTGATGAGCTTTTCTGGGCTTTCTGCTGTTTCTCTTATTTGTGGACAAGCCCACGCAAGCAATAACCAGTTAAACATCTCTACCCACATACATTTGTATGTGTTTGTGTCTGGGGTAAAGATTGCTTTCATTTTGCCTGTCTAGTTACTTTAAAGAACTTAATGACTCCCTTTACGTGTATCCTGAATAAATAGTGACTGTTTGACAAATCTACTTGAGTAGCTTTTATCCCAACCCATAAAAGCAGTTTTGCAGGTAGGTCTTGGGTATAGACTAAAATTTATTTTCTATTCAGCTGTGCTGGTTTGAGGTATTGACACACGTTTGAGGTTGTCTGTTGCATAGACTGGCTATATAGCAGATCACCTGTATATTCCCTAGTACTCTTCATAGAAAATCAGCCAATTAAGTTTAAACAAGTTATATAGGTTCTGTGTTATGCCTCAGCTGACCAACAGCTAGCTACCATGGGAAAGGATGATCCCGTTCCTTTCCTTTCCTTAGCTGTACTTTCTCATTTGTTCTTTAGCTCTAGAGCTCGTCTGACTGACAGTGAGGGACCTCCCAGCTTCTGTAGTGAGCCATTTCAGGGAACTAAACTAGAAGAACTATTCTGTTGTAAGATTAATTTTTCTGCCACTGTTTAAAAAGAATTTCAGGAGACAGCCAGGGAACTGCAGAGCAATGAGTCTGGCATCTGTGCCGTGCAAATTAGTTGGAGCTAGAATAAAGTCTTCAATTAGTGAGCATATGGGAAGAGTCAAAGTGGCTTTACTAAAGGGAAATCTAACTATGGGAGCTTTCAGAGGGAGTCAACAGAAATGTGGACAAAGAATGTAGTCTAGCTGAATTTTAAAGAGCCTTTTGATGAGGTTCCTCGCTGGAGGTTGTTGAAGAAACTGCAAGAGAATAAGAGAAAAGTTCTTGGCATTGGATAAAAAAAACTGAGTAAAAGAAAACAGACTGAGTAAATGATCAATTTTCATAGTGAAGGGAGATCTCTAAAAAGGGAGGGAGTAGTGAAGTGACAGAGTCTGTGAATGATACTGGTTTACAGATGGAAATTAAAACAAGGTTTGACTATGGAGAACTGCAAATGAACTTTACAATGCTGAATGGCTATGTGATAGAACAGCAGATAAAGTCAATGTAGATAGTCAATGTAGTTAAATGTAAATCAATAGATATGAAAAAAAAAATTCCTTTCTATGTAAAATGATGGACCTTGAACTATCTGTTTTCACTCAGTAGTGAGATCTTGGGCTTATAATAGATACACTTCTAAATAGAAACAGAAATATTTCTATTATATTCCTATAGCAAGAGAGACAAATGGAAATAATAGTCAGGACAAAGCATTAGTTTAGTATCAATCAAAAGAAAACAAATCCAATGTTAGTAATTATTTAGAAAAGAACAAAGAACAAAACAAAGAATGTAATTTATGTTCAGGTAATGCCTGTTGTGTTACCAAATTATGAAGACCATCTGCAATTGCAGTCCCCCCACCCCATCTCTAGAAAGATATGTTAGAGCTTGGATAGGTTCTGAGAATGGTGACAAGGCTCACCATGAGAGTTTGCCTACAGGGAGCAATAACACAACCCAGGACTCTTACAAGTCCTGAGAACTAAGGAATACAAGAAAAACCATTCTAGTTTGGGGAATCCCTCAGCTGCAAATTACTAGTCTAGAAGTTTTCGAGGGGGGGGTATCACTCCATTTGTTCTGCTCTTAAACCCATCTTTGGGCATTTCATGTTGGGTACTGGGCTAGATGGAGCTTTGATTTGATCCAGGAAAGCCGTTCATATGATTGTATGGTTTAACAACCTGAATCAGCCTACAGTGTGGTCAGATTATGCAAAAGGAGGAGGAGTGAACAGTCGTGCTGTCCTCAGCCTTATTTCATGCACTGACCCTCAG
Source organism: Apteryx rowi (assembly GCF_003343035.1). NCBI lineage: Eukaryota > Metazoa > Chordata > Aves > Apterygiformes > Apterygidae > Apteryx > Apteryx rowi. The sequence goes on from NW_020451182.1 coordinate 1,541,411, forward strand.
TAAGTTTGCTGCCTATATTCTAATATATCTAGCTGCAGACTAAGCCTCTGTTTAACTGAGGTTAAGAATCAGCATATATTAGTGATTTGAAACTTTTGCGGTCATTCCTCAAAATGTGCATTAAAACCCAACAAGTTAAAGTGATCATTAAATTGGAAGGAAATCCAAATATTTTACAATTGGAAAGCTCAGTTAAGGAGCCCAAGCAATGCTCTAGTCTTTTTCTGGTGATGTGGTAATATAACCATTCACATGTCATTACTTCAAGATCATAATTGCATTTCACACACTAAATTGCTTTTAAGAGACATAATGTCTTTTTCTCCCCCAGGCCTTTTTTTTCTCTTCCTGCTATCATAGTAGAGCAGAAATAGCAATCTTCACATGCTTTTTTGTGTTCACCTGTAATGTTCAGGAGGCAACAAAAGCAGAATTTTGACCAAAAATGTAGATTTGTAACACCAGCATACATAATTGATAAAATGTAGTCTTTTTAAAGAAGACTGGTTCTAGTGGCCACATATGAGACCTAAAAATAATTCAGCACACCTAAACTCTATGCTAATTCTGGCTTCATGGCATATCCATGGAAGAAGCGGTACACAGGATTTCTGCTGCTGGCCACGTACTCTTTGTGTGCTTCCTATCTATAGTGGCTTGCTTCCTTCCRGATTAGCAGAGAGCAGTATCTGCAACACATATGCTTCCAGAAACTGTGTCAAATTTTGCAGCATTCCTTCCTCGTTAGGAAAACTACTTCTCGTGAACTGTCTGCATGAAGATTTTTATCAGTCCAACTACTGACTCGGTTTTGAAATGCTTCTCTTCTTGGCTGCATGTTACCTCATTCAGATGTGTCATACATGGAGATTAATTTTCAACTTGTAGAACAATGATTTAATAGCATTTCCCCTCTTTATATTAAGCAGAGAGAACAGCTCATAACTTAACACTTACTTTATACTATTATCACTGTTTTCAGTGCCTAGAAGGCTTTGAGCTGCCTTGACATAAGTTAGGCATATTAAATATCAGTCATGCACATACACATAAAGGATATATGGTGTTCAGTATTTTATACAGTGGGAACACACAAAGTCTATTACAGTTCAAATGCATTAAACAAAAGCATGACAAAAACTCTAAAAAATAAAAAAAATTATGAAGAGGAGAAATATGCAACAAAAGAACTAAGTCAAAGAACTCTGCCTTGACAGCACAGGTGATGTTTCTTTCAGTAGCAATTCCAGGCTTGCTGGACCTTCACCAGAAAAGTTTTGCTCCTCACCCACTTTCCATTTCAAGATATCCTTCCCTTTCCATTATCTTCTTCCTTCCCATGGAAGCTAATCTCTAATAATGTAACACTGCAAAACCTAGACCTTGCTCTACCGTGACACATAGCAAGTGCAAGTCACAGACAGCAGAGACACACTAGTTTCGCAAGGCAAAGGTCTTGATTTGTTTTTATTACCATGTTCTACAAAATACTCCAGTGTACAGGTAGTTTTCAAAAGCAGGTTTACATAGAGCACATTATAACAATTTGGTCTAAAGGTCGACTGGTTGAATGAGGTACTGAAGTGGAAAACTTTCACTACAAACAAGAAAATGAGTTTATTTAAAATCACACCCATCCCTTGAATTAAAACCTTTTGTAAGGTTAGAAAAACTTCAGTTTAGGAACTCTTTATTTTCTTTTCCCACTCGTCTGATGAAGAAGAGGGAAAAGGATCTTTCCACTGACCCCTTGTTTTCTAATACTATTATGTACTTCAGCTTTCCTGTTCATTGCTCTTCACCAAACAACTTTCCTCCCCTACCTCATCTAGATTTTCACAAACAGCCTCTCAAAAATCTTCATATTGACCCTAACTCCTGCAATATTGTGCATAATCACTAACAGCTATAGGCATTTCATTCACACCAGGGAGAGGACATAAGATGATTCACCCTTGGATTAACACCAGCCCCTGTCAATGGAAGGTGATAAGGTTTCAATCACTAACTTTAATTTCTTAGCCATTTTTGTAGAATTACTAGAAGTCAGCACAGTGTGTGAGTAATATAATATAGAACTCTGATAGTATAAGTGATAGCTTAGCTGTAGTGTTGGTGGACAAATGATTTGCTAGTGTAACCTAATATCTTCAGTCTAATTTGATGCTGTGAGAGGCTAGAGGTGAAAGGAGGAACAAATGCAAGATGTTAATTTCTGTTTAATACGGTGTTTGATGCTCATTCTGGGGATGTCTAATGTGAAACAGCCATAGAGGACTAGTTTTATAGACAAAGCCAAGTAAAAAGAAATAATAACCTTATGAACTGGAGGAATTTTGCAAATTTTTTATGGCCTAAAAGAGAAAAATCAGGATGCAGGAGCCATAGCAAAGAGGTAAAGTGGGAAGCATGGAAGAGATGTGTGAGGTATTTGTATCGAATAAGCAGTTTAACCTAATTCATATCTCATGCTCTGAAGAATCTCAGTCTGTGCTTACAAAGGTTGTGACTGTTTGCACTGTATCCTGCAACCTTCCTTCTGCAGCCAATCAGATTAATTCATCCTGAAATGATTTAAGGATTTTTATTTATTTTTTTTTTAATATGGGGAACCTGATGGGTCTTTTCTATTCCCTAGTGTCTGTGAATGTACAGGAGTTTGGCTCAGTTGTTAATTCTCATCTTCAGGCCATGATTCAGAGTCACTCTCCTTGATTGAGATTATCCAAGATCCCAGCTGGCCATTTCCCCCTTAGTGGCCTTTTGGAATGGCTCAATTTAGAGCTATTTAGCATTTGCCATCTTTCTTTCCAGATCTACAAGCTCTTTCGGTTTTCTGACTTCTCTGTAGTAAAATAAGAGAAGAAAAACTCTCCTGTTGCTCCTGTTTATATTCAGATCCTGAGGGAACCTAAAGACTGTGAAGCTGTGTAAATTACAATCCTTGTAAGTATACCTGAGGAGTCCTTGGACTGCCTAGCGTTTGTTCGCTAGGGGTTACAAGGATTAATCTCTTAACGTAAAGGTGCTAAGAATTAAAGAGATGACCAAGTGGTTGAATCTGTAAGTGAACAAAGAAAGATTGGTTCCTTTCCAAACTTTGTGAATCAAACTGCAGGGGTTCGTTTTGTGAACTGAACCCTGCAGAATTCACACAGCTGTAGAGGGAAATCTAACACCTAGTCCAAGTGCAACAATTCCACTATCCAGCAAAGGGTTCCTAAACCACACAAGCCATAAAACTTGCTTCATGAAAGTGTTGTTTTCTGTTTTTAATATTTATGTCATGTATCCATTTATTGTCTGTTTCCTCCCTAACAGTAAGTGACTATTCTTCACTTCAGGACAAATCATAAAACCTTCAGTCACAGGTCTTCTTTAGGCAAACTGTCCTTGAAGTCTATGGGAGCTGGAATTTTGCTAAGGTAAAATCTGAGCGAGTCTCATGATCTGACCTTTAATGATCTTTACTGACTAAGTCTTTTTAATAAGATTAGTCGAGCTGTGATCTGTATCACCATATCTCTAGAACATGAAGCTCATAAGCAGTAAACTAAATGTAAATTAAGTTATTGCAAATTAGGAAAGCGTTATTGTGCAATAGGGTTTTCTGATGTAACAAGCACTGCAGGTCTTCCCTTATTTAGTTCTTGTGTGAACTAAACCTTATCTTTTTAAAAAATATGATTTATAAATTGCTAGTTACTGGGAATCCACAGAACAGTTGGAAAAAAAATCTAATGGCTAATCAATTTTGCTGCTTAGTGTTTTATTTTTACTTTTGTCTAGCTTTAGTTTCCACATTTTTGATCTTGTTATGTCTTTATCTGCCATAAAGAAATATCCTTTATTATCAAACACACCATCCTATATGTACAGATTAAAACTGTAGATTAACTTTTAATATATTTTTTGGAGATATAAATAAATAAAATCACATTAGAAGTTCTAATATCATGTTAGAAACAACGTGCACTACAATAGCTATTTTATCTCTGTTGGTTATATAACTGGCAAAACCTTTTTTGTTTGTTTTGTTTTAATTTGGGGGATCTGTGGGATGGAGTTTGCCACTAGCACATTTTCAACAAACTTTATGCAAATAAACTTCTATTTTTGTCACCATGTTATAACAAAATGAATGAGACACGTACTGTGCAGTTCTGCCAGACTTGGAGCAGACATGGAAAGGATATAAATGTGTCAGTATTGCAGGAGGGAAAATACATAAATGCACATGGTGACTCTCTAAGTCTTGGTCTCAGTGTGATACTAATTCATTTTTGTGACATTTGGAAAACTTCTTCCAACATTAATAATAAGTTTATAGTGAGGGGTAATTCTGACAGACACAGTGTTGAAATAAAAACTTGAAAGAATGTCCATCAGATTTTACAGGTGCATAGAACATTCATTTACAGTGATTGATGATCTTTTTGTTAAAGGTTGACATAATGTTGAATGGAATGTTTTGTTTATATATGGTGGTCTAGTTTATTGACCAGTACCAAAATGTATGACCAATCTGGGACTTTGTACAGCATCTCTTTTTTTCTTCTTTTTTTCTGGAAAAAAAAATCTGTATTTACCTTCTCTCCCCCTTCTGATCACCATTTTATAAATACTATTTTCTTGAACTGTTTTTTCCTTTAAAAGTTGTTTGCTTGAACTGAAAATTTTATATGAACATACCAGAAATTTAAGCAATATTTAGAAATGGATTCTAGGATTGGCCTTCAGGGCATATGTTATAGAACTTGCTTTGTTTGCCTGGATATTTGTACTAAAAATTAAAATAATAGCTGGCATGTAATTTGAATGGATCTGTTTTCTATTTGGAAGATCATTTCTTTTGAATTTCACGGAAATAAAAAATTCAGAAGAAAAAAAATCTGAAAATGTTTACCTTTCCTAGTGGAAGAATTGGAAGGATGGTGCCACTATTTGAATAAGGAATGTAAGTTGTCTCTTTTATAAGATTAGGTCAGTGGAAGAATGAATGTTTTTAACCTCGCTTACAGTTCAGAATAACACACCTTCAACTACGACATCCAATTATCTGAATACAGAATTGGCTTTAAAATTATCAAGATGTTTGCACAAGACCATTTTTGAAATTCATGTAAAACTTATGCTTCCATCTGGAAGCAGAATTTCATATTCTAATGTACTTCCTGATGTTGAAAATGATAAAGATAAATAAAGGCAAACATAATGGCAGTTTGTGGCAAATTATTTTTGAATTATTAATTATCACACAAAGAGCAACATATAAGTGCTGGAATAAATTTGAAGTGAGAACATTTTCAGTCCTTCAGTCTAAGCCCTAAATTTTTCTTTGGAGTCTCTAGAGATGTTTAGTCAAAACTATGACATTGACTCCAGTAGGTTTTTCAAAAATTGAAACAAAACTACCCAAAGGAACCTAATATCTGTAAAGGTCAAACCACACTTTTGTCTTCCTGAGACTGGACTTTTGTATTTGTGCTCAGGAGTTCATTCTAACAAGACAATTTTATAAACAGAGTTTATCCAGAAAGAAAAAAATTTCTATCAGAATGCTAGATAAGCATGTAGTAAGTAGGTAGTTACAGGTCTGTTTTTATCTTCTTGGCTCCAGGATATTGTAATTTGTGCGTGTGAACTCAGTGTACTTGTCATGTCAGAGAATTGAGTAGGAAGGACAAAAAGAGAGCTGATTCTTTAAAAAAAGAAAAAACCTTCCAGTGCACCAGCAAAATCTGGAATCCAAACCAGTTCTGCCTGTCCTGGACCACTGAATTATATAGACTGAGATGTACTCATGGAAATTATCTGGTTGTAATGTAGCCAATTATGGAGATAATCTGGCAAATAATGATCAATAAAAATAAATAATTGAAAGACCTGTTTGTATCTAGCTTTTAGATGGGACAGTATATCAGTGAATCCAAAAGTAGAGGCTCAAGATATCTTCTTATGCTTTGTATAGAGAGGATATTTTATAAGTTGTTTGTATTTCACCTGACCTTACAAAAGCAAAGTTAGGGAAGGTAATAGCACCCAAATGGATCAGATAGTCTTGGCTCATGGGCTTCTTCAGACTTCCTGGGGAAGTGGTAGCAGTCATCTAAGTCTTTTCACCTTGGACTGAAATCGGTTTGACTTATGAACAGTCTTAGAAAACAGTGAGACTCCTCCAGCTGCCTCATTTCATTATGTCTTATTTCGATGGGAATAGAATTTCCTTTGACATTTAGTTTGGGTAAAAATTTCTGCCTGATGTTCATTGTATAGATTCCAATGTATAAAATGTCTAATATTCCAACTTTATGATTTTCCACAGATACAGTATAATACTGACAGTTCTGTACGTAAGCGGTTCAGGCTTTAGGCCACCTAGACTTACCATATCCAAGAGCTCCATATCCCTTTTGGTAATCGAAAACTATGTGAAAGAATTTAGCTAAATTATAGCTGCTGTACACCTTATTTTAATTCTGAAAGAAATTGATTCAAAATCTTTTCCAGTCATGTTCTGATAATTTTCATGTCCCTGCAATAAAGTAAAAGAGATTGCTATGCTAATATTCAGGTTTTGTATCTGGGTTTGATTTTGGTTTTGTTGCTTTTTTCCACAGAAAGCAATTCTCCATGCTTGTCCAGTGTATTTTTCTCCTTCAAAAGATGTTATCTTTCCTTCCCTTTTAAACAGGAATTTTTCCCCCTTCTGTCTTCTGAATACCTGTCCAAATCCCTAAGAGTATAGTCCTGAGAAATTGTTTTGGTTTTTCTCTCACCAGAGTAGCTAGTAAGTGGAGAGTCAGATAGCGGTCTTGAAAGAATGATGAAACACTCTTCCACTGGTGCCAAAGACGCATTCTCTTCCTTGTAAGAAGGAAGTTAAAGAACTAGAGAGAATCATAGATATGTGAGCTGAGGGAGTGAAAAGGGAGGACTGAATACAGGAAACTAAGTTGTATGAAGCGGAGCGGAGGGCAATTTCAGTGCCTGAAAAAATTTTGAAATGACAATTCAGTAAGATTTGGGGCAAGTAAAGTTCGATACAACTGTAAGAACGTTTGAGTGAGGATCTTTAACATAAGGATAGAATTTTTGGAGTGAAGTTCAGATAGTGATTAAAATTTATTTTTAAAAAAGCAACTCACCTCAGCATTTTTAAAAGTTCATTGAATGCTTCTTTTGCTTTTCAAATATTATAGCCAATGCTTATGATGTGTCTAGGAAGTCTTGGACATTGTTGAATATTTGCCGAATGCAGTGTAGAACATAGCACCACTGATTCACTAGGGATCCAATGAAAAGGAATTTTGTGGCTCTTTGCTTTTTGTTTTCGATAGATTCACATTTGCGGTATCCTCAGGACTCAGAACAATCGATATTGTTCTGATTGACTAAAAAATGTTATTTAAAAAATCAGATAATTTTACACATCTAAAACTGAATTTCAGAGAGAGGATAGTTAGAAAAGAAGCATTGAAAATCATGTTTTCTTTTATATTCCTGTGCTTTTATATATTTTAATACAGTTGCATGGAATTTTGATCATCTTTCTTACAGATCAAATACTGCTTATCAGTCTTATTTTAGTTTTAATGTATATTTTTTAGCATTTTTGACCATATGCTAACACATAAAAACCCTCTTAAGTACAAGTTCTTTAAAACTGAAAGGTGTTGGTTTCCAGTGCACTGGTAAAGTTAGTTTTTATCTGCAAAAAGAGGTAAACTGCAAAAACCAGCTAGGCTTTCAAATTGACCACTTTTAAGTGTTGCCAGGGAATTTTCCCAGTTTTGTGATAGTCTGCCAGTGAATACTCTGATCCTAATTAGTAGTTGTAGCTTTTGAAGAGCTTCGTTTGGCATAAGTCCAAGATCAGGAATAATTGTCTGGAGATGTTACTGTTTAGCACAAAGCAGTACAGATAAATACTTCAGTAGTTTCACTGATTTGAGTATAAAAAAAAAATACCGCTATCTTTCACTTCTCTGTTATCCCCCAAATGTGAATCCAGTCCTTCCAATATTGTATACCATGCAGCTTGCAAATCTGGAAGCTGACATTTTAGGCCCAAACCCCAACTTCCGTGCTGTACTGAAGGTGGTGCAACAGAGTATCCACAGGGAAATAGGTCATTGTCTGACACAGAATTACTGATGAAAAACATGACTGTATTGTGATGTTGTTTTAAATAATATGCCACCTAAGAATGTATTTTGTATCTAATAACTTTAAAGAAATGGTACCTGCAGGTAGATGTTCAGATCTTTCTCATCTAGCGAAGTTAAACTTACATCAGGTGTGTATGTGTCAGAGCCTGCTGGAAAACTCGATGTCATGCAGTTCAGAGCAGACCTGGGAAATCTATTCATCATGAGCTGCAGACCACCACTGTGTCTGCAGTGCAGAAAGCTGGCCTTTCTTTTCTGGATAATAAATGATCACAGAGCTGGAAATGAGTCAGACCTTTCAGACCAGCCAAAGACAAACTATCTTTGATTCCAGTCGTCTTGATTCACCTGTACATATTCCATGTATTACTCAGGTGCTAAGCAGAAGTGCTTTTTGTCTTCAAGGCTGAAAGGCCCTTTAGTTTAAATTAGGGACGTTCACTGGTCTTCCCTGAGAAAGTAAAATAAATTTGCTAGTGGTTACTAGTTGTAAAAAGCTGTTAAAATACACAGGTTCTGCCTCATTTCCAGTGAAATGCTGTGACTTAAGAACACTCGTTTATTGTTACACAGTGTGCTGCCAGACAGTCCAGGTAGATGAAACCTGATTCTCTTTCTTATTGCTTTAAGCATTTCATTATCACTTGTGGGTTGTTTCAAAAGACAAGGAAAATATAAAACTCCTTGGAGAGAAGTAGTAACTAACTTTCAGTAACTTACAGCTGAGGGCTTTTTTGGAATAAATTGACTGTGTTTGACCTTTGGCTCGGGAGGACCTCATGGTTTTCTATTACTGAGGAAATAGGTTTCCTTAATGACAGTGCTATCAGCGGTGAGATGAGTAAAAGAAGCTGTTATGTAATGAAACATGAAGAGTCGCACATGAAATATTAAAAGCTTGGCTGGGCAAGTCAGCCTGTGTCAACAATACGCTAAGAACATCTATCATAGCAGAAGCAGTGCCCAGTCTGTGATACCCTGACTGCACGTTAGGTATGTAGTCAGATTGCTGAGGTGTAGCCCTTTTTCAGTGACCTGTTACAGTGATATGAAGTGTTAAATCTATTTGTAGATAAGGTGTCTGTTTGCTAAATCTAGACAGTGAACCGCTCTTGATTGATTCCTGCCATTGCTTTCCCAGAGCGCTTTTAGTGATTTCCTATGAACGATTGTATTGACTATATGGCTTTGAATTTCATCCCGTGTGTTTTTCTGTTCTTCTAATCACAGTATTAAAATTTAGGTTTTAACTTTAGGGGAGAATTGCAAAAATTGCAGATGTTTTTTCACATTAATATACAGTGAAATGACTTTGTCACGATCTTTTACTTCATACAAAGTTATGTCTATATTGAAAGAGAGCAAAGAAAGATCACATCATTTCTTAATTGTATTTGCTCGGTATTCATGCTTGTCATCTTCTAAAATGATGTTGCTTCCATTTCTCAGGCTACAACTGCTTTTAGGAAAGAGAAGAAAGCCTTGCAGGCATCTGCTATTTACTAGATCCCTGATTCTGATTTAAAGCTCTTAACACTAGTCTTTTATCACATTATATGTTAAAAAAACAACTTATAAAAGGCAAGTGCATTTGAACAAGTGTCACAGTTCACTGTTAAAATTCTTATAGGTTAATTCTGGAATTGACCTAGTTGCAAAAAGTAATTTTACATTTACAACTTTCCTGGTCTCTCTATTAGTAGTTTGTATAATTATCAGCTTGTTAACAAGTTGTTGGGTTTTTCTTTCTTCTTCTTCTTTTTTTTTTTTAACCTGACATAGGAGAATTTAAAAAGTATTTGAATTTTAAGTTGTTTCATGCTCAAAATCCTGATACCTATTTTTAAATGTATTAAACAATGCAGCGCTTATTCCCCATAATTTCTGTTTTGGAATCTACTAATGAAAGCTTCTTCACCATACTAACAGAAAACCTAATAATCATCAATTTTATCCTCATAGGATCCCTCTGAGATAGAGAAGTACAAGCTTAACTATACAGTCAGGGAACTATAACATCAGATAGTTTGAATGGCATCACTAGGTCACACAGGAAGCCTGTGGTTGGGCTGAGAATTGAAACAAACTCTCGAGTCTCACTCTAGGGTCTCATCTTTTGTTTATGGCTATACATTAACCCATTGGTTATTTTTAATTCTCATCTACTGTTTATGTTATTTAAAATAAATATAACTTTCTGTAAAGCTTTAGAGTAATCCCTAATCTTCCTTCAAAATGAAATCCACACCAAAGCTGGGTTTTTCCTGTTAGGTTTTTTTCCTTAAAGTTTCTTTTTTAAGAGTTTCTTTTTTTGCCTCTGTGTCTATGAGCTTCCTGGTTTGGTGGAGACAGGAGGTGGAAATAAAACAAGAAATTCTGTTTTGCAGTATCTTCAACCTTACTGAACTCAGGAGTAACAGGAAATGTTGCAGACAAATCTTATCTTACGATATTTTTCAGCCCAATTTTCAACCATAGGCCGCCTTAACCAGGTACGAGAGAAGAGAGATGTACAAGAGGTAGAAGCATGATCCCATGAGCAAAGACCAGCTGAAGAATCTTGAAGGTTTTTCCATTTTTAACTCAAGGAAACCCTATGGAATGTGGATGCCAGGAACTTGGCTGGCCCTGCCACAACCGCCTCACCTTCATGAGAGAGTGAGGGATGCAGCTAACGGGCAGTGCAAAAGCTCACTAACTGAATTTGTTTGCTCCCCACTGACAGCTTTTACCTAATCTTCTCCACTGCTTCATCTGCTCTGCAAAGTAGTTCCGCACTTTTTACACTGTTCTTGGCCTTTATATAAAAGTTTAGGGGCTAGAAGGTTTGAGCTTGGATGAACTTCCCTGCATATCCAGGGAAATGAAAAAATGTTTCCTCAAATCCGCGTCCTCACAATGTTCATCTCAGAGAGTTTGTCAGGTGTGCGCAAAGGAATGGAGACTGCAGATAACTCTGCTTTTATATATTGTATATATTGATATTATTGTATAAAGTGCGGGAAGACCTCATGCAAAAGGCACAGCTGTTCCAGCACTGGAGATTTCATTTGTTCCACTAATATTTACCCTATAGATCAGTCTGTCTCATTTGCTTTGACACCCAACAGGTCTAATTTTGCTGTCAGAGGGAAATACTGTTTTCTTCTATCTACTAATTTCCAGTTATTGTCCTTATTCCAGTCCATTAAAAATATCCATTTCATCCATATTTTCTTGTGTATTTCACAAAATACAATAAAGTCAAAGAATAAGTCTGTGCTGAACTCCTCATTTTCTGGGTTTAGAAAACAATTAGAATAACTTCTGAATGTCCCATTCTAACTCAATATCTAATTCTCTTGTAAAGAAGATGCAGAGAATGAAAATGGCTTCCCCCTCCAAGCTGTGAAACTATTAAGTGTCTTATTTCTCTAGATAAAACAGATTATTAGATACAAGGTAATTCTTGAACTTAAATTATTTATCATTTATCTATCATTGGAGGCATCCATCCATGTTATAATACCATTTAGTTCTGTAAAGTCCATTTGAAGTATCAGAATATTGCAAATATTAAGTGTGTATTCTATAAAATCTAGATTAAAAGGTGGTGCATTCCAGGAAAGAGAATTTGTAAATGCTTTTTCAAAATTTTTTTAAAATTGCTATGATTGAGCATGGTCTTTGTTTGCTTTCCAGCATGAATACTCTAGCAAACACATTTACTTGTAAGAACGTTTACTGAAAGAGCAAGCTATTAGCACATACTGCTGACTGCTTGCAGAATGTGAATTATGAATGTATATTATAAGCACTTCTAAACAATGAGTTCAGGAAAAATTTTCACACACCAAAGACAAAGAAATATATCATATAATTTGCCCAATCAATCAAAATGATATGTTTTTAAGTTGCAGGTATGGACATTGAACTAGCTATTTGTCATAAATAGTGAAATACATCTGGAAAATGAAGTTTAGTGGAAGTAGATGTGTGCTAACAGATAAATAATGAATAAGGAAAATAGTTCAGTGAGAATACGTTCAGTGCTGAAAGTTTCCTCAGTTCTATTTCAAGCTGCATGTTTGCAGTTTGTAACCAGGAAGCCAACCATAGAAGAGATGTGCAAAGAAAAAGCTACTTTTCACTGGAAAAAAAAAATCATAAGCATATGACTGACACCTGCAAACTTTTAATAATTTCCTCTGTAGATATGATAAACCCTGTTTTAGTAAACATATTGCAATGTACATGGAAATAAACCTTTCTCTTAAAAGCATCAATTGGCATTTTTCAGTTTTTCTAGTACTAGAAAGTTGTGGACTTCAGCTTTTAAGTCCTCTGAAAAGTGTAATGTAAGATAGCTTATTGTCTGTCTTCTTGCTTTTTTCCTTTTCCCCAAATATGAACCTTAGCTGAACAATTAGTCTTCAGACTGAAGCATTAAGAACAAGTAAATCTGTTTGCTTCACTGAAGGCAAACAAGGGTGAAATGATTTAATGTCAGGTAATACAACACCATGAAGGCGTCTCTTAGTAAGTTCTTGGGCATATGCCTTGTTTCTTACGATAATAATGATTTGTGGTAGCATGGTCTCATGCATGTTCCCACAGAATTATGTAACTGTTGCAAAACTAATATGTGTTACTCTGTGCTAAAAAAAGGACTTCGTAAAAATAATCATCCAAAGGAAATCAATATTTTTTACATTTTTTTTCTATAGTTATCTACAATTCACAGCGAAGGATGAGGTGGTTATAAAGAGCTACAGCTAGTGTTTCAAATGCTGGCATAGAAAATAATTTTTTCTTGAGAGTATGACTATTGAATGAGTATAAGTAGAAGATAATACTTTTATATGTTTTAATAAAAGGAGTTATTTTCCTTTTTTTTTTTTTTTAACCATTCCAGTAGTCAGTAAACCAAAGACCATTTCCAAAAACCTTTTCCTCTCCTACCCTATTAGTTTACATGGAGCCAAGTCGCATCTTACGTTTACATTTGGTGCAGCTCTTCACCATGTTTCTGCTGCACAAGGTTGGTGGGAGAGTGGTGGTTTGGTGTCAGTTTTGGCACCAGCACCCTGAAGCAAATGTTTTCCTTTGTTCTGAAGTCACAAATTATAATACAGGAAAAAGTTCTGGCAAAATTTCGATATTTGTCTGCTCCTACAATGAGAATAGAGTTCTTAGGACCAAAATTTGTCATTTGGAAACTGTCCAGGTCAATAGTCTAATCTACTTAGATTGAATTATTGAATGAACTCAGTGGCTTAAATTTTGTTATGTAGATGCTTTCTTATGTCTCAGAAACATCATATTTGTAGTCTTTTTTTGTCAGACTTATCTTAAGACTTCCTGGAGTTTCAGTACCAATAGAAGGTAGTAAGTTCAGAGCAGAAGGCAAAAGAAAGGTCACACAGCATTTTTTGGCCTTGTTCTTTGTGTTGTCTACACTATCAGTCGTAGTCTCAATCTCATACTTCCCCTCACATCCAAGCACTGAAAAATGCAGTTTTTACAGTCCCAGATTTAGAATTTAAGAGTCAACTTTCAAATAATTGAAGGCTCTGTAGGTCTTTCTTCAAAGTACTCAGAGGACTTGTGAGACCAATAGATCCAATTCTTGATGTTTAATTGTCTCTTCCAGAAAATTAATATGAAAACTGAAGCATATTTTAATGTTGTGAAAACTGCAGCTAATTTAAAAAGTAATCCTAGGTGTACTTTTCTACTACCTTTATCCACTAGGTGACAGTGCAGCTCTTTTACCTTTTTTATTATTATCCATAGGTGTTTTTTAAAAAAGTCATTCTGTACAAACTTCTAAGAATGTGTTCTTTCCAACTGAAAAGTATGTGCTCTGCATGATTTTTTTCTGAGACAAATTTTTATATGCTAAAGAAATTTTTTTCAGTATAGTTATTTTAGTTAATGAAAATAAAACCCCTTGTCACTAAGCAGGGTTATTGTTTGTTTTTAACTGTGAAAGACACTACAGAGTACCTTCAATGTGGTCTGATAAATAGCTATGGGAAAAGCAAATCCTGAAGTTACTGAAATAAACAATTTTTCAACCCAAAGGTAAGAAACGCAAAAGAATTATACTCGTAATTTTAGTATTGGTCTTTAAGAGAAGAGCTTAAATAAAGAAAGTTGCTTTTTAAATAAATAGTTAAATGCACAGTGTAGTTAACCCTTTAAAGATTATAGTATTGTTTAGATGAGCTTTGCTTGTTAAAGCAATTTAATTAAAGATAGGTTACTTTCAGTACTTCCACTGGACTATGCCCTAGGGCTACTTGTATGGAAGAATTATATTTTATAATGTGGCTGTCTTTTGCTTCAGTATTTATTTACTGTTTACTTTCTGTAAATGTTTGAGAATACTGAACTGTGGAAAGAAGGGAAAAGATAAAGTTTGCAGAACTGCGTTGGCATGCAAAATTGCATGCATTCTGCAGACTGATCCTGCTAACATTCATTTCACTGGTGCTCTGTACTTCAGTAAAGTTACTTCTGAAAGTGTTCTCAGGCTAATTCCCTCAGCCACTGCCCTGTACAAGATTAAACTTACTGTAAAAATTAGGTATGCTACATATATAATTCTATAAATAATTAAAATGATTATTGGTCAGGTATAGAGACTGGAAATATTTCTAAAAGCCAGGTGAGTATTGAAGAAGCCCAGGAGTGTTTATAATAAACAATTTGTTCAGTAAATTTGAGAGATATGTTTTTGATGAGGCTATTTTAATTTATGTTATACTGTCACTTTGCATATGGTTTAGAATTTGTGTAACTGCATGTTCATACTAACTGCTCTGATTCTTAAAAAAGAAAGGGACTTTCTTCCATAGTAAAAATTATTTACTTTTATCATTGTACTACTGCATTCTGAGAATAAGTCTGTAAAATAAATTCCTAAATGTATATAATAAGCAAATTAAATAAGCGAAAGGAATATTGCACATTAATAATAAAGCATGCTAGTCAGTAATAAATGAAATAACTTTCCTGATTTGATAAGCTTTCTCACCAATCATCTTCAACATAAACCTTGTAAAAGGTCTATTTTGAATATTTAGAAAAAAAGAGTTGTAATAACTTACTCATAGTATGTAATTCTTTTTTTTAAAAAAATCCAATGTGATTTACAGTACTGATTGCTAGCTGAAATTTTGACAGGATTTATGCTCTGGTTACTAACCTTCTCCCCCTTCTTCCCCCTGCCCCCCCCCCCAAGATGCAAGTCAGTAAGTAGAATTTGGCCCATTTATGTTTAATGGCTGAGGACCATGTACGGCTTACACATTTAAAATTTATGATAGAGCATTACAAAGGATTGCTTTGTACATTGAGTTAGGATTTCTAGAGACATTAGAGGCTGGTTTGTTTCTACACTTCTGGTGAAATGCTGTGGTTCACTTTTGCCTTTGGGACATCACTTTATATACATGTTGCATATAACTGTTGTTGGTTTTCTTATTCCAACATGGAATATGAATGAGCATTTCATTAAAAAAATAAAATAAAGAATTCCTCCCTATATTCCATCCTTTTCAGACAGTAAAAATCAAATACGTTTCACCACATAGGCAAGTACATGGCCATTTTATTAATTTTTCATATTCCTTTTAGGCATACATCAAAATGCTGCATCCTCTTGCTGCCCTGTGTAAGAAGCACTTCTGCACCTTTCAATTTAATTGTGAAAGGGTTAAATAGAAAACCTGAATACACAATTTTAAGCAATTATATAAATAATAGACACTTATGTTAAACCAACTAGGTTTTTAAACAGAAAGATGATAAGGGAATGCAGACAAGATGTACTCACAAAATGTTGCATTTTTCTATGATTAATTTAGGTATCAGAATGGTGACCTCATTCATAAATTTATAGTTAAGAATGTGTAATTTCCACTATAAACTCCTATTTGGGAGTGTTTATGACTGAACTCAACCATTTAAAAATAAGCTAGAGAAACTGTAAGGTCTTGATTTGGCAGTGATACTTTTTTAAAAATATTTGAAAAAATAGCTCTACTTTCTTGAGGTGTACAAAAATAGAAGTTGGTGGTTTCAGACACATTTTTGTAACCTTATAAACCAAAGCCTGTTTTATTTTACAAGATGCAATTTTAAAAAACATTAATTCTTAACAAATATTAGTGTTAACAAAATAGTATATTAACTTTTGAAAATAGTAAACTGTCCTCTGTGTATGCTTTTTCCAAGCAAAATTTGCTGAGCCATGCCATGGTATTAGTTTCTAAGCAGAACTGAAACAACTAGAGATTTCTTTTTAAGGCAGTCTGGTACAAGATGGGTGCATGCACCAACACCCTTGGCCTGTTTCTTACCTTGCTCAAATTACACTAATGACTTCAGTTAAGTTATTTGTGATTTATAGCAGTGCAAAAGAAACATCAGATCAGTCATGCTTTTAACAGCTGCTTTTACAAAATACAATATGGAGCAATACCTGTGCTACTAAAGTCTGCACATCTCTATTTCATGTTTCACATGAAGAATTGATGGCTTGATCCTGAACTTGCTGAAATCTGTACAGGCTTTTTCATCAACTTCAGTAGGAGTCAAGTCAGGCCCTTTGTTCTGATCCTGCAAGGATTTACGTGCACACTCCTGTGTATCCGTTAACTTCACATAAGCAAAGTCATTGCTGATTTGGGGCCCCTAAGTTTTAGCATTATTTGTAGTTTTGCTTGCTATATTTATGGTTCCGTTATAGGTTGTAGTTGCATCATTCAAAATTAATGTTTAAAAAAACAATTTTATTCTTTCTAATTTTTATTGGTATTTTCTCTTTGCAAAAATATGGATGAATTTGGAAATTTGCAAAAGAAAATTTTCTTAATAAGAAAGGGGGTGGGCAGATGGAGGCTGAGGGAGAAAAACCTTTGTCATTCATAGGATATTAAAAATTAAATATTAAGATTAACAGAATATCATAGCAGGTTGAAGGATAGCAGATGGCTTTGCAAAGTCAGTTCAGCTGCAACACTCAGATTATTAGAATGGCTGGGAACCCCACAATACTGAATGTATTTATTCTCCTGGCATTGCCAGGAGGACAAGAAATATCATTGGCCCCATTTTACAGCAGAATGCTGGGACACAGAATCTAATCTAATCTTGCTCAAGTCATCTGGTTATTTCAGAGACTTCCAAGCTGCGTGAGCCCCTGGCCCGTAGAACCCAGGCTAGCGAGTAAGCCGTTGCACTGTCTGTTGTCCCCTAGATGAACAGCTTCTTGCTACTTACATGTAGTCTTACAATACTGAAATGTTTTTTTGCAGCACAGGCAAGCAAGCAGGACTTTTTCTCCCATTTCAAGTAGCAAAATGAACATAAATGTGGTATTTATCAATTTTATTCTAAGAAATTTATGAAAATACTGTAATTTTCTGTGAACGGCGTCTTCACTCCTTTCTTCTTCTTCATACCTTGAGAAACTCTGTGTCTTCTCAGTTTCTTCCTAATAGCTTGCTTTAGTCTTGCTAGCTTTTACCTATGTGCTCTTTCAGTTAGACAAAGGCAGTGTGAATTGTGGCTAATTTGGTGCAATTGCTATATAAATTGACTACAAATAACGCCTGCAACTAGACATTGTGGCTCTTGCCAAACACAGTTACTAAATCATGTTTCCACTTCTAGTGGAAAGCTGCTAAGACTGCTAGCCTAAAAAAGTGTCTGTCTTTCCAGCAGCTGATTTTCACAAAGATTAAAGGAATCTTGTATCTTTAAAATATCTATCAGTCTGATAAATTTAATTGAAATTGGCCAATAAGTTCAAGCTGTTCACAGAATCTCTGAGGTTGGAAGGAGTCTCTGGAGACCATCTATCCAACCATCCTGCTCAGAGCAGCATCACCTAGAGCACGTTGCTCAGGACTGTGCTCAGGGCCCAAGAAATGCAGTCAAGTTTTGGATATCTCCAAGGATGGAGATTCCACTACCTCTCTGGGCAACCCGTTCCAGTGTTTGACCACCCTTACAGTAAAAAAAAGTTTCTCCTTACATCCAAGTAGAATTTCATGTATTTCAGTTTGTGTTTGTGACCTCTTATCCTGTCTCTGGGCACCACTGAGAAATAAGAGCCTGGCTCTGTTGTTTTTACTCCCCCAATCAGTTATTTATACACACTGATAAGATTCCCCTGAGCTTTCTCTACTCCAGATTAACAGCCCCAGCTCTCTCAGCCTCTCCTCGTATGTCAGAAGCTCCAGTCCCTTAATCACCTTTGTGGCCCTTCGCTGGACTCACTCCAGTATGTCCATGTCTTTTTTGTATTGCTCATTTACAAGACTGCACATGTCTTTCTGTAACTGTTGTTATAGTTCAGTACTGTAAAATGTGTGTAAACTTTATTTAGCAGTTGGGATAATTATTGTTTTCATATATCAGTCCAAAAATGATTAGGCAAGCGATATGACTTAAAAGTATATTTGATTTGATTTTTTACCTGTACCTAAAATATTAAGATGCATAGAAGCCAGAGAACAAAATACTAGCCAACATGCTAAAGAAACCACAGTACTGTATTGGATATCTAAATGAACAACATTTTTTCTGTAGCTAACAGAGCTATTCATTGTTAAGGGCATGAATTTGGATAAAGGAATTGACTGTATTGAAGAAAAATAATGATGCCTCCATCCAATATTCTGACTGTACCTGAATTTTTTTAATGAGGTTTACACAGGCTACTAGTTTCTCTTTTTTCATACAGAGGTGCTGTAAGCATGTGGCATTACAGACTTTCTGAATGCATAGCTTCACTGCATTTGTGAGTGCAGAAGTAGGACATTATTTGAAATGATCTTTAAAAATTTTTAAATTCTTCCCTTTTGATTCTATTGTGCTCTCGAACATAACTTCAGTTTTCAAAGCCAATTTATTCCTGGTAGCTGCCTACAGTGCCATTCTGGAAACTGTTCTGTAGCAAGAGTATAACACTGCTTTTAGTGATTTCAGTAGTGCAGATCTGAACCACAAATGGATTGACCTTATGGATTGTGCACATTTTTAGACTGTTCCGTTGTAGAAGAGCCATGTCCCAGCAACTCATACCTTCTCAAAATTGTTTACATCCATATTTGTATTCCATCTTTCAGTTTTCTCTTGTTTGGTTAGACAAGAAACATGATGCATTCAAATAAAGAAGTGACAAGTAGCAGAAAAGCATAGAGAACAAGCACAGCAAAGTAAGGCAGATGCAGAGGAAAGCACAATTCTAACCTACCAAAAAACTGCCTATGACTCTTTTGCATTTGTGATGTATTATCTTAGTGTCTAATGTCATAAACATTTTAATTTTTAAATTATATAGTGGTCACAAAGAGGTGTTGCAAAACAGCCTCTGAATTTGCACCTGCTGTCTTACTATCGTTTATTTCCATAATTGATGAAACTTGTCTGTAGAATAACATTTTTGTCAACAACAATAATCATAATGAACTGTGCCATAAGTGCCATTTTATCATAAATTACTCTTGGAAATAGAAATGATTAAAAAAAAACAACAACAGTTGTGTCCTATAAGATACTTGTGTGTAAGAATTCTTGTTGATCTTAATATACTTTCAATATGCTAATAGTGAGGGAAGAGTTCACTCAGGATTCAAGTCAAACATTGTTAGTGAACTTGCAATTAGTGGCATAAATTAAAAAATTATTTTGACCTTTAATACTTAACTATCTAACTGAAAAAGGGACAGATACTATTTTGATTCTCTAATTTAAAAAATGGAAATAGAAACAAAATGTTTTTTAAAAATATATCAATACTTACAAATTCACATGCATTTTTTCARTTATTTTTATAGAGTATCTAATGACTTCCTTAACCAGATAGATTAAAGCATTTTCCTGGAAACTTTTTATTCATTTGATGTCTGCGTATGCACAGGAACTTAAAGGAACAGCTATTTAAGAAAGTTGAGCACCCAGAGCTGGGACAACTTTTCAGGAGATCAGTACTTGAGAGTACATATAGATGTAAATGACCAAATGAAGGTTGCTTTCTTCTAATCTATTTCGTCCCTACCTTCTTATTTAACATAAGCAATGAATACACAGCAAATGCATTTACAAACTTTACTCCAAAAGTTAATACTGACTACCAGTAATAGCTTAAATAGAATATCTGCCATGAAAGGCCACAGAAACAGTATGAGAAGGCAAACTGCAGGGCGAAACAAACTTGGGGAATAGTCCATGCAGATATAACAATTTCCAATGGAAAAGCATTTCACACCATTTAGTTCCTTCACAAGTCCCAGTGAGATAATTATTCATTAAGTCAAATCTTTAGTTTAGTTCCTTGCAGGGGGTTCACCCATGGTAGCTAAAGAATTTATTTGACAAAGGATCGTGGTAGATGGAGAATGTTTGTGGCTTCAGATTGGTAAAGCAGATGTAGATTAACTTGTGGCATTCTGCTAGTCCTGGGTATTGGTTTCCATTGATTTGGCTTATTTTTCTCTTAGGTGATTGATGGGTTGTGAATTGAGAAGAAGCAGAACGTTAATTGATACTGGTGAAGCTCAAGCGGTTAAAAACTCAGTAGCAAAAAGCTGTTTGGATTTTCTCAAGCTAAAATTAAAACTGTTCACTTCATAATGTTGAAGTGCTTTAGAAAATTATTTGAATCAAAGTATCCCTCATGCTCAACTTGCACACACTGTCTAACAATTTAGAGGGACAATATACACTGAAGTGTATAGTTCTTATATAAATGTGTGAAAACTAAGTAAACAATGTGTTTTGTTAGTTTTAGATACACATGACCCTGTTCTCTTCAGACTTTCCACAATCATCAGTTTGCATCAGAGTCAATCTTGATGCATTCATATGTTGGAAGAAACCAGTTGTGGTTCTAAGTCTGCACAAAGGACTTCTCTTACTGGGGTAATTTTCTGTTCCTTCCTAAGTTCAGAGAGAGATGTGGGCTCTCTAGCATTTGTCAGAGTTTAGATTTTTGTCCAGTGATATACACAGGGCTCAGTTAAAAGGCTGTTCCCCATGCTTTTAGTTTTTACATTTCTAGATAAGTTTAATGGATCTGTTCCATTAAAAATATGGTTACTGAACCTCTGCACATTAGGGAGATTTCATACAGCTCTTGTTGCACCTGAAAAAATAGTTTCATTTTCAGCACTAAATAGAGAGAGAACAGCATCAGCGTTTATGGTTTTGTATTTTAACATACCAGGTGAGAAAGCTTCTCTCCGGAATGGTTGTCCTACTAGTTTTAAAAAAAAATGCAAAAACCTGTGGGCTTTCTAGACTTGAACAGCCCATGTTGGCTGAGTGCCAGCGTAGCTAAAATATGTAGAAATCTAATGGCCTGGAATGAGCTAATAAATGACAGTGTTGCATGGGCTTAGAATTGGGATCTTCAGGGAACAACAATATGCATGTTTTAAATGTTTATTTGTGCTTTTGAAGGATATACAATGTATTTTCTAATGTGTTTGGGGGGAAAAGTGCCTACGACTGAGAATAAAAATGTTAAAACAGTCTAATTTTATTTCCAGAGTAAGAACTCATAACCAACAAATTAAGTATGTTGCAACTTACAATACCTGCAGCCTAAAGGTCTAAGTGTGGCATATAAGGAATATCAGAGGAAGTAGATGTTAGAAATTGGGTCTTCTCTCTGGATGCTAATGCAAATGTTTTCAAATAGGACTTCCAATTTTTCAAGTCTTGTGAGGTTTTCATGAGTTTTGTAACTCAGTGTTTTTCTTTGCCTAGATTGTAGATGACTTATGGGATGCAACATAAAAATAAAATATATATATTAAAGGTAATATCTGTAGATATTAAAGTGATGGTTATTTTTGACATATTAGGAACTCAGGTTCTGACTTGTGTTTTCATGTAGAGGGACTTGTTGAAACAGTTGAGATTTTTTTTTTTCCCCTCAGTACAGTTACTAAGTCTTAATAAATTTTGATTTTAAACATACACATTTTAATAACGTAGACTTCCATTATGGAAAACATATCCCTAGTCTTACAATTTTATCGCTGAAAATTATAATAAGGGCCACTTGGTTTATTTAATTTAGAAGATTAAATAATGATGTTTATCAATAATTTGTCATTTCATAAAGATAGTGCTGTATCTATAAGCTCATGTTATATTCTAAGTTTCTAGGTGTAAATACAACCACTGTCCAAGTAGTTGTACTGTCCAGGAACACCAAATACTGGCACTTCAGAAATAGTATATATGCACTACTTGTTCATACAGTATCTATAGGATGTGTAATATTCACAAACTCAGGAAAGAATCTCAGTTCCTAGAGTCAGAGCCAGAAGACTTGCGCTCAAGTTGGTTTCACACAGCTCAGGGAGATCTAGACCAGTAAGGTTGTCATCAGCTCATCAGCTTTGAGGAAAAGTTTGCCATTTTGTGAATTAAAGACTTCACAAAACTTGGTGGATCTCTTAACTCTGTTTTAAACAAGACTGTAAGAAAACTAGTTTAGGATGGTCTCATATCTGTAGCCCTTAGGAACCCAACTGCAGTTTTAGGAAGCTTGTTGTGAGCTATGGCAGCAGCCCTCACTCCTTGTGCTAGGTTGTGTACATAAGCCGAAGGAAGTATGCCTGACCCTTAACAGTGGAAGTACCAACTGCCATGCCCTCGGCAGAGACTGGGCTGTTAACAGGAGTGGGAAGAGACTTTAGGCTATTGGGATAGAGTATTCCTCAGCTAGGGAAAGGTCAACAGTTCAGATGGCAGCATGCCACCAGCTGGACTGTGCTTGACTGAACAAAATTTTCTGTTCAAAGACTAGCCAAAACCAGATTAAATACATCAGAGGAAAAATAATTATTGAATCCTTTAATACAAATATCAGAAACTCTGAGGGTTAATCGTGTGCTCTAAATACCAGTCGTTACTATTATTATTTATACTTTCTTAAAGGTATGCCATGTGCTCAACAATGCAGAAAGCACACATACAAGCATGCAGACACATGTACTCATATATATGTGCGTGTGGGGGTGTGTGTATATATATATATATGTGCATACATGAATGCACTGACTATTCAGTTCAGGTAGGTGCTCACTCTTTGGATTCCAAAGGTTCCTAGATCAGTCTCCAGTACCTCACAAAAGTAGGAATACTCCACAATTTAAACTTCTGTGTGCCTCTCACATGCTTGGAATAAATACTGTAGTCTGGAGGAATCATGTAATTAAGTAGGTAGGAATCCATTTAAAGTGGATAGCTGTTCAGTTATATGTTTAGATCTAGCAGTACAAGCTTGAGCTTTTTGCTTCAAAGGGCAAACTCAGTCTCCCTAGTGGCCGTTCCTGTTTTGAAATAAATCACTTTAAATTAGATATTATTTACTGAAATCATGGTGGTATCCAAACCACCATAGACATATTCCAAAGGCAAAAGAAGTGGCCACAGAACTTGCAGTCTAAAAAGATAAAGAAAGATGAAGGTGAGGGGAAACATACAAGCAAAATGTTGAACACTGCAATAATTATACATCATTCAACATTTTAAAAATACTACTGTGGATGCCCTTCAAAAAAGTTGCTTTAAGACATGTTTATTTGTAATTACACTAGTTTATTCTGCACTGTGGTAACAGCTATGAATTCACTCACGGCACTTGCTGTTCTATTCTTTAACCCAGTTCTTCCTTTTTTCAGTAATGTCAGGTAAGGTAGGAAAAGTTTCCCCTTGTTGTTACCTGTTCTCTGAAATTATCACTCTAACAAAGCTTATTCTTCCTCTTGGCAATTGGGAAATTGATCTAATGTCTGTCTGGCTTCCAAATGTATGAATGGATCTTAAAAAGCTGTTGCCTCCGTGAGTCATAGGTTGTTCATAAAAAAAATCTTATATCACAGGAGAGCTGTTTAAAAGAAAAAAAAATGTTGTGCCCTTTAAAGCAAATACAGAACCTTTTGCAACTTCACTTGCAGTATACCTTTTAGTGTGTGTTTTTATCAACTATTTTAAAGGATAGCAAAGCTAGATGACAATTGGGTTTGTTTCTACATCATCTTGTGTAATGGCACAGTATAAGGTATGTTGTTCTTATAACTGTTTTCTTGAATATGTTTGTACATAACTCTCAGTTGCTCTAGCCCATAGATTTTAGTTCTAAGTTGAATTAATCTGCATTAGATAATTTCCCAAATGCCTTGTAAGGCTTTGTCTGCATAAGATGTTCTGTATGGGTTTGTAACCATCTAGGGTTATAAAAAAGCTCTGTGTGATTCAGAGGTTACTACCCCATCAGACATCTATATAGCAACATGACTAGCTTTTTCTAACCAACTATCATACTATCTTGTTATGTGTATAGGATCCTCTAATGGAGTAATCAGTTTTTTTCCTACTTTCTGCAAGACTTTTTTGAGGAAAGTATTATACCGATGCTGTCAGTACCACTTTATGTACATGTTTTATGTCTCTTTGCTGAGATGCCTTCATATTTCTTCAGTTCACTTGCACAACACATTCAGGTAGCGCTGTATAGGTATGGATTCACTAATATCAATGCCATAATTTTGTATGTGGAAAAAAAAAAAAGGAAAACAGAACCAACCCTTTCCAAAGCTCTGTGCATACAACTGTGTTTGCCTTAATTAGTCAGATGAGTGTGTTGAAATATGATGATAAAAACACAGTTTTCTGGTAGTGTACACGGTGGCTGATTTTTAACTTTCTGTGGTATTGTAAGTAGTAAACTGGTCTCTGTCAGCACCTTCATAATTGATGTTTCAGTCTGTGTTTGAGAGCTGGTGTTACTGGTCCCCTTCATCCATTACCACCCAATAACTGGAGAGCTTTTCAGGCGTTTGTCTTCAGTGGTACAACGATGCTTTGTCTGTGGCAATGCTTGGGTTCTCTGATTCTTTCTCCTAATTTTCCTCCCTTTTTAGAATGTTAATGTAACTGATAACTGGTAACTCTTTCTGTTGTGTTACATAAACGATTGTTGGTGACCAAACTTCACTTGGGCTTCAGTAAATCTCTTTTGAAACAAACAGCTAATTCACAAGTAAGCAGCTAGCACGTGGCAGTTACAGACAAAAAAGGAGACTGCAATAATACTGGGCTTGCAATGCATACACTAAGAGGAGTTTGGGAACTGAAAAAGAAAGGACTTGTAGGTTTAAAGATGGGTTTGCCCTAATTAGAATGTAATATTTGCTCAGTCATCCTGAGGTTGTTAAAAGCATTTTTTGAAAGCAAGTTATCAGACTAAGGTTGATAAATAGTGAATTAGAGTCTAATGTATCCTAAAATGAAGGCTTGAAGAGCTGCAATCAGAGGTAGGAAGTCCAGTTGGTAAACAGTAACCAGTGATGTTGCTCAGCTTTCAGTAATGGGAACAGTGCTGTTTAATATCTTCATTAACAGCCTGGATGATGAGGTCAAGGGTATTCTTAGCAAGTGTACAGATGACACCAAAGGGGTGGGGGGGTGAAAGACAAGGGCTGTTATCAGAGGGACTTGGGCACACTGGAGAAACGAGCTGATGGTGACCTCATGTAGTTCAGTGAAAGCAAATGCAAAACCTTATGTCGAGGGTGGAATAATCCTATGCAAAAATACAGGCTGAAGGCTGACTGTCTGGGAAGCATCTTTGCAGAAAAGGACCTGGAGGTCCTAGGGGACAGCAATTTGAACATCAGTCAGCAAGAGAAGGCCAACCACATACTGGACTGCATTAGTAAGAGTATAGCCAGTAGGTCCAGGAAAGTGATCCCTTCCCTCTTGGTACTTGTGAGATCTCATCTAGAGTACTCCATCCAATATTGGGCTCCCCAGTAAAAAAGGACGCTGGAATGAGTCCAGCAGAGGGTCACCAGGATGGTCAGGGGGCTGGAGCACAGAGTGTGTGAGGAGAGGAACTGGATTTGTTCATCCTGGAGAGCAGAAGACTAAGGGGTGACCTTACTGTTGTCTACAATTACCTCATCCGAGGATACAGAGAAGATGGAGACAGAGTATTATCGGAGGTGCACAGCAACAGGATGAGGGGCAATGGATACAAGTTGGAACATGGGAAATTCTGGTTAGATATAAGGAATATAAGATTTTATTTTTTTCTTTCTCTCTCTCTCTCTTGCTTTCACTCTCTCTTGCTTTTTTTTTTTTTTTTTTTTTTTTAACCATGAGAGTGGTCAAATACTGGAACCCAAGAGGTTGTGGGTTCTCCCTCCTTGGAGGTGTTCAAGACTGAACTGGAAACAACCCTGAGCAATCTAATCTAATTAGACCTGCTGCAAGCAGGGGGTTGGACTAAATGACCTCTGGAGTTCCCTTCCAAACTGAATTATGCTATGATTCCATCAATAACAAAAATATTAAATTAAGAGATTTATTCCATGAATTCTGCTTAGCAAGATCTAGGTATGGTTGTAAGTGTAAGTCTGAATTTCTTAAGATGTGTATCTTAAAATCTGAATACTTTACGTAATTAGGGAGAAAGGAATAAAACAGCGATCAAGAGATAAAAGAAAGCACTCAAAAGTTTCTGAGACAGAAGCTCAAGCCACTTTTTCATGTTCTTTGAAAGAGAGAGGAACATTTTTGGGGAAGAGAGTAGAACTGATCCTGCCTTGGGCATTGGGTTGACTAGATGAT
Organism: Apteryx rowi; assembly: GCF_003343035.1. Taxonomy (NCBI): domain Eukaryota; kingdom Metazoa; phylum Chordata; class Aves; order Apterygiformes; family Apterygidae; genus Apteryx; species Apteryx rowi. The sequence goes on from NW_020451182.1 coordinate 1,568,230, forward strand.
CTGTTAAGGTCTTTCCAGACATACTTTCTACAGGCTGTGATGACTTGCTAATCTTAAATTGCTTTACATAAAATGTGAGATCAGCTATGAATATCTATTACAAAGTATGTGAAATCTGTTAAATTCTGGTCTCTGGTGGCTCAGCTGAGTAAATGTGCATCTGATACTAGTGGCTGAATAGCAACTAGTTCATGGGGCTGACAGACTTTTAAAGTGGATGTCCTGGACCTATTTCTTACATTCTTTTGTAATGTGGCATCCATTATGTCTCATAGTATGCTGAAGATAGAAACAGTAAGTGTCCTCCTTTTTTTGATAGAGTAACTAAGATATAACAATAAATTAAAGATCTGGGTATACTGTTCAATAAGTTAGCTCTCTGCTTTACCGTTAGGTTCTGGTCCTCTAATAGTCAACACTTTGTGTTAGTTCAGTCCAGAAATCTCTTGAATGACCCTCAGAAGTTCACTCCAGGAAGTATTGGGTGGTTGCTGTTCCAGAGAATTTTGCTCTAAGGACATCTGATAGTCTCCTTTGCTACCTTAATGTTTTTCTTTAACTAAATATTTTTGAAGCGTTACAAGAGAGTCTTTTGACACAATGTGAGATCCATTGACATGAGCTATACATTAAGGATTTGCAATGTGAAAAAAGGGAGGAAGAGACAGGCATAGCTGACATCATGAGCCTCTTCTGCTAGGGGCGATAGCAGTCATATGTCTCTGGAAATCAGACAGTGTAGGACATGGACCAAATGCTGTGTAGTGCAACACGGATGCACGGAAAGATGTTAGGATTCTTTTAGGAGGAGGTTTAAATAGCATCCCAATATGTAAGGTAATGTATATATTTGTGTTAATTTGGATGCAGGATATTCACTACATTGTCTAGTATAGGACTGTAATTGTTTACTACTCAGTATAGATTCTAACTCCGTGTGGTGCACAATTAAAAGCACATGTGCAAATAAAGAGAAAATATCATAAAATGTATATTGGTAATGGTTGTCATCCAGCAGTTACAATAAGAATGCTCTCTGTTCCAGACTCCTGCTCCAGTGTTGCAGGCTGTCGTCTGAGAGAAACTGCTGCCCTGACACTGTGTCTTCACCTGCAGAGAGCTCCTTCCTTTCCCTTTAGCTGAATATGAAGTGGACATTGGGAGACTCTGTTCAGCCTAAGGATTGGTGTTTGCCCCATTTCAGAATACTACATTCTGCTTTGTATGTGGACCTTTGACCAAATCTGCAACATTGATTTCTATAGGTTTCTGTGTAAGACCTTGTGTGCAGTTTCACCTACAAACACTGCCTGACATTGCTGAACTCCATTTTCTATCTTGCAGCCCCACAGCTTTCCCCTTCCTTCCTCCTACCATAAATTCTTACTGAAACTAGTTATCTTTCCCCATTCCATTTAAAGAGTGGCCAGTCTTCGGACTTCTGAATCTGCATGCAGCCAATACTTTATATGGTTGAGTGCCAGAAGATGCAGAGAACTGAGAAAATGACGAACTCTGAGAATAGTTCATAAACAGAAGATAACAGTGGCCTTGTGACATAGCAAAACTCCACTGCAGTATAGAGTTCATATAGGCCATAATCCAAAATTAACGTCACACAGCAGTCCCACCTGGGTGCGCAGTGCTATCCTACTGCCAGTGATATGATATAATACTGGTAGATGAGCTGCACATTAGCTCAAAAGCCACAGATTGTCTATTCCTTGTCTACAACATCACACCAAATCTGATAAGAGAATTAAACTTGCAAACCCATCTACCTTCTTATTCAGTATACCCATCAGTTCTAGAGCAGAGCACTTATCTTCACCAGCAGTTTGGAAAAATAGATTTATTTTTCTTTGTTTCACAAAGACCCCATTATTTGTATGTTTTCAGTGAACCAAAGCTATAAGCAAAACTTTCATGTCAGTTATGATGTTTACTTTGAAAGGATTTTTAAAATGTTTCATTTTTTAAGTATTGAAATAAAATACTTTGAATTCTTCATATTTTATGTTTTTTCGAATATGAAAAATTAAGTGAAACATAAATTGTAAAAAATTTCTGGCACTGACATTTTTCACCAAAAAAAATCATATAAAAAAACCTTACCAAACTCCATTGATATCCTACTGAAAAGATTTACACAGGGAGCAGAGTGTGGAGAATAAGCTTCATATGTAGTCTATCTTCATTCTACTCTTTTGGTCGAGCATTTTGTCCTAAAAGTTTCATATTTCTTTTATACTAGACTACATCAAATTCTGTATGTCTTAAAAAAATTTCATATTAGACATCTTCCTGACACATGCACAGATGCTCTCACTTTTATCTTTGAGCTTCAGCAAGAGATCAGCCCTTAGATCCTAGCAAACAAATAACACAAAAGAAATTGCACTTCTGATACAGTTCTTAAGTTTCTTGAGTTTCCTTTATAGAGCTCACATTCTCATATTATCCATGCCCTGCTGATAAATCTTCCTTCAACAAACATTCTAGGTGCATTATAATCTTTGAAGACATAAAAAGTGATAGTTATGATATTTTTATTGATTCTTAGTCTTCTTAAGTTCTCTTTATGTTCTAGCTGGGTTTCCCTAGTTCTTTTATCCTCAAGTTACATAGAAAATGCTTGAAAAGCTCTACAGATATTTTAACAGGCAATCTGTCTAGCTTTCTTGTACCAAAGAAGTTCAGTTCATTTCAAAATGAAGGCTATACCAGGCTGTGTCTGCATTAGCTCTTTGGTTTGGAGCAGTAGTGTGGTTCAATTCACAGTGCAGTATGGTGACAATGAACTGGATTCCTTTGAAGAAAATGAAATTGGAAACTCTGCTGTCAGTTCACCAAGCACTCTCTGAACCCCAACAGTGAAAAACGGTCCAAACCAAACCAGAGGACAAGACAAAATCCATTTCAAAGTAAGACCCTCAAACTACATTAAAGGTAAATATTTTGGGTCCTTGTCACTAGCTGTATTAATCTAGTGTTCCATTTCTGTGGTGTATAGATATAGCAAGGTAGCAACAAGGAAATAAAGGGATTAGTTCTCTTTTACTCACAGTCCTGTATTAATAATGCAAAATAGCTCTGTCTTTAGGAACTTTGCAGAAAAATTTTGCCTCTCTGTCCTATGGTAGATGCAGCATATAGCATTAGTTTCCTCCTGCAAACGCTTGAACTGGTTCTGATCCTCATGTAATGGACTGCACAGCTCGGCCCAGTACCAGCTTTCGCAGCTTAAGAAATGAACAATATTTCAACTCACCAGTGTACAAGAACTGTCATTTTCCTGGGGGTTTTTTTTGGTGATTATGCAAAGAGGAAGGACAATATATGTACCCCTTGTGCATCTCTCTCTTCATGTTCTTAAAGAACCAACTACTGCCTAGCTCAAGATTCGCAGAGGAGAGAGAGATTTGGACAGCAAATAGTTGACTTTGCAGTGCAGATTTCAGGATATCCATTGTTTGGATGCCACAACGCTTTTGAGATCTGCACAATGCTTTTGAGATGCTGATTGCATTACATGACCTGGCTGTAATGAACTTATTTTTGCAGAGGAATGATGGATATGACTAAGGGAGATATAGCTTCCGTGTTAGCATCAACCACATCTATGCTGTGGTGGAGGGCATTCTCCACAGGTGATGAAGTCCCTCTATCATTACTATAGCTGTATCGAGCTCTATAGTTTATCCTTTTTTAATTGACATGTAGCTGACTGCTTGTCAGTGATTAGAACTTGTATTACAGAAATAAGCAGGGGTTTTAGAGACTCCTAACTCATCTTGAGAATTCATTTTCTTCTGTAAAGATCTTATTTTATAAAACTTAAAGATGGAAAAGTGTCTTTTGTGAGAAAGATCCTTAGGAAATGGTAATTGCTTTCAGCATGTCAGAAGGAGAGCATTTGCTACCTCACCAATGAGAATCAGATGTTTTCTCAAAGGAAGAAGTTGAGAACGTCTATCAGTACAGTTGTTGGTGGAAAGTCCTCATACTTTCAGTAGAAAATTAATCCTTCTTAAATGATGGTATTTATATTTTTGAAGACATTTTTCTCTTGGCAAGTTAGCATTACCAGTCTCCATACCTCTKCTGGAGGATTATTGTTTGATCTTTGTGTTAAATAAACCTACATCTTTTCCCCCTCTTTTTTTATTATTATTTTCTTTAATGCTGGCATGCTGCTAATGTATTTAAGTTTTGGAAAGAAGAGAGGGCGTGGGTGCCTGAAAATGTTAAAGACAGGTTAATTCTAGACGTGGCTTTGCATGTTGACATTTCCCAGTTAACACACAGCTTCATAGTAGATTTCTCTTGAAACTTTGCCATGTTATACTGCCAGCAAATGGGAGTGGTGAAAAATACTAGGAAGACCAGTGACTGCTAAAATAACACAAAATAGTAGTGCTGTCATCACCTGTTGCCACAACACACTCTTCAGCAAAAAATGCATTCAGTAAGAAGACCCTAGAATATATGACAGTATTATTTATATAAGTAACATTCAAGAAAATATTTTATCTTTTCTTATTCCATCCAGAGATGCATGGTAATTAGATATTGTGCCTTAATACCAGCAGTCCAATTCCTTACTGGCTATACATTCACAGACTTCTCTGAAAGGGGAGGAAGCTTCATCCATTTACATTAGTAGAGAATCAGGTCCAGGATGTCTTTTCATACTAAACTTTTTTTTTTCTTCTAGGTCTTATTTTATAATTGGGATTAATATTGGTATTGTAATCCCATGATAAGTGACATTAATATTGATGGGACATAGGATAAGAATAAGAAATAAGCATGTTATATTAGATCTATTTGCAGGACAGAGCCTACCCCAATATTGCTTTGCTTTGATACACATACAAAGTTTGAGTATTTTTTTTTTAGAAGTCATTTGGACTTTGATCCTCTGTGCCTAGTGGATAAAAAGCATGTAGCAAGCTCCAGTGGAAATTTTGGACAGCAACAAATCGAAGATGAGACTTTGTTGTACTGCAAAATTGCTCACTCTGTAGTTGTCCTCGTAAAGTACTATGAAATTAATGAGTACTGCATGCAAGTAATAAGTGTGAAGCCTTTCATGAAACCCAAATCCTGAAAAAATGCTAGATCAACCTAATTTTAACATTAATAATTTTTTTTGTCATAGGGTAATATTGTAATTACTGATACAGGTAAAAAATAAAACAATGTAGTTGAAAATCTCAGGAATATTCAAACACTGGATGAAAATTCAAACTTCTGCAGCCTTAATTTTTTGTTTTTAATTAAACCAAATGTTTACCACAGCTGCATTTATGAAACTGCCAAATTAGGCTCTGCAAAAGATGAAGGTTTTCTGTTGTGTAACTGGTTTTGGTACACTTAGGTTTGATATTTTGGTCACTGTTTTCCAAAGTAAAGGGGGAAAAATGCCACTAAGTTTCATATTTGATATTAAAGATTAAGGGTAGTAAAGAAATATCATTTGAGTCAGGAGTTATGGCAATTGGAATGGGAAAAAACGTTGTCTAAAACATACTTTTATGTAATACTCATTGTTAAACAGCAAAAGGAGCCTGTTATAATCAAAATTTTCAGTAGTCATCTGGAAATGACTTACTACATTTGTAGTATAGTAATTTACCTATATTCTTGGATTGTGATATAAATATGTTTTCACTAAGCAGGGAACTAAAGATGGTGTAGGTTTTCATATAAGTTTTATAAAGCTTCATCAGCTGTGGAATTGTTTCACACAGCCAATACAAAACTCAGGGATTGTTCAGTTTATTTTGCAACGGATTAGTGGAGAAGTTGGAAAACTGTTCCTACTGTCTTGATATGAACCACATCCTTTTCAGAAAAGTCATTCAAATACAGATTAGTAAGATAGTGCTGCAGAGATACTTGCAAAACTAAAATGGACAAAAATTTAAAATGCTAAGGTACAACAATTGTTCAAACCTACATCTCATTATAACCTAATTCTTACTTCTTTGCTTTTATTTGTGGTCAGTTCTCTTACTCTCCAGATAATAGCCCATAAAACACTAAACTTTCCCCAGATGGCAAATTACCTATTATTTTTGCCAAGTTTTATGTATTTCCATGTACTACATGTGGGGTAGCGTTACTAATTTAGAGGGGAAGTTCATAGTCATATGTAGTGTTTTACAACATATACATTTTTAACATTTGTTCTTGGCTATATTTTGTATAAAATATTACTAACAGATCATGAGCAAAAAATGCCAACAGGAAATTATTCTTCTTGCCACAGAAGGCTCTTTGATATTTTAAAATGCTTCTGTTCACACTAGCATGAAAGCAAAGCCTTCAAAATTTTTGAGGAAGATGAGGGAGAGACTCACCCTAGGGCAGCTGGTCATTTGGTGACTAGTCAGCTCACCTCAGATGTAAGAGACTCTACATTATGATTTTTGCACTTTGATTTTTTTCATCATTGTCGAGTTCAGCATCTGTTCCAAAGCAGGCTGCTCTAAATTTCTTATACTCCAGTTGTTCCAAGTTGTATAAATAATTAAGTAGTTAGTAAAGCAGCAGTGTCTTGAGCCTAAGTCTCTTGGACACATGGCAAGTGCCCTAACAATTGGATTGGAGAGTCATTTTGAATGTGAATCTACCAGTGGGTGCCCGGACAATCCTACTTTTTGGCATAAAAGTTACTCTTCTCCTTTTTGACCAGAAATTCTATCTGGATAATTTTTAGATAGTGAGTTTTGAAAGCAGTAGGCTCCCAGAAAAAGTTTACATTTGACCTGTCAACGTTTTCTAATTCTCTAATTAAAAAAAAAAGAGTTTAGTAGAAACTAAAGAGTTTAGTTGACATTTATGTTTATGACCTGGAAGGGTTATTACAGTCCAGACATGAAGATGAACATCTCTAATTTTGAATGGCTTTGAGAGAAATTGTAGTATTGTTCTTCTCTTGTTCCTCTGATAAGATACAATATGGAGCATTTTATGTTATCATATATCAATGTTTCACATTTGTAGATTACTAAAATTATTTTCAAAATCATGGCTTGCCAGCATATTTTTGGCAAAATTTTCTATGTTTTTATTCAAAGAATGATTTATGTTCACTGATTCTGAAGAAAAATAAAGCTTTACTCTGCATTATATGAATGTTTTGTAATGTTAATCTTTTATGAGCATTTCCATTTCTGCTGTTAGGTTCGTCTTTGGGCAAGCTCTTTCTTTAAGTTTTTTGATAGTTTCTGTACAGTACTGAGTTCTCCTAGTCTGATATTTTTGGGCTCCAGGAATGCCCCAGTAAAAATGATTTATTTTCAGGCTAACATGGAGTAATGTATAATAAATTAGCATTTCTGTATTATACCTCCAGCATTACTATGTCTATTTATATTTGCTATCTTCACCTGAACTGGAACTGATGCTGTCATTTCATTATTCATGAGTCTAGATTCTTCATTATATCATTATGTTGGTGGTATAAAAGATAGTTGAAAAAATGCATGTGTCATTAATCACTATTTAATAATTAGTAACATTAGGCAGTATTTGACAAATGTAAGCATATTTGGTTGGCTTTTACCCCCACTTCATGTTATTTTGCTTATGTATGTTTCTCTCTTAGTTATATATGGTGATAGACTTGACTCCTGTTTTAAAATCAGATCTCTTAAATGGACGATGAAAGATGCATGCCTCTTGAAATAACTGATGATAATCATAGCATTCAACTATACAGTTTGGGTCAAATATTTTGTATGATACTAGAAAAGAACATTGAAGAGTAAAGTTTAGGTATATTAATAAACCTTCAAGGTTCATAGTGTGGAAGAGAGTTATGACTGCTGAGTAGACATTTCTTGAAGAACAGAATTTGACTTCTAGCCACACCTGCCTGCTTGCTACTGCACATATATTTAGGCAGGCTGCTTGACTGTTTATGTACCTCACCACTACTGTCTTTGAAAGTGTGCTAACCTCTTTAGAGATGTGATTAATTAAAACTTTCTTAGGGAAGACTAAAAGGTTGACAGGTTGGAAAAGCATATGGGTTCTTGCTTGACAAGGAGGTTACAAATTTTATACAGAAAGATATCTAGGGATACTTTAGGCTGCAGCATCAGTTTTCAAAACCTTTGTTCATGTTAACTTTTATCAAAGGAACAATTTTTATCAAAGGAAGAAGTTTTACCTGTTTTTAGCTAATCATTGGTGAAGGGGCCTAATGTAAAACCCAGAGAATTCAAAGAGGACCTCTCTGTCCACCTCAGTGGCTTTATATAATGCCCTGTGCAACTAAGTATTGACAACTGTGTCATTTAACATATTGTCTAGCAGCTGTGTTAACTTACTCATTCTATAAGGGCCTTGGTGATGATACAAAGATTTAATGCAGCCATGGCTACTGGGCTGTAATGTACGAGAACTGTTTATTGGTACTGCAGCAGTAACCCAATTTTCTCCTCACTGAAAATCCTCCTGGAAATTGCTGTGCAATCTGTGCTGAGAGACCTCTAAGTAATGGGATCTCAGTAAAAAGGGTGCTAGGAAGTGCAGAAATGTGGCTTTCTTTAGAAATATCTCATAGTCCTTGTGTCATAATAATCCATTAGCATCACGGGATATGTGCCTTTATCAAATATAAAACCTATGCACGGAATTTGTGCCAATGTGAATGTTTAATCATCTTCCTTTGACCACATTCTTTAAATTCACAGCAATGAAGACAGGACTGACAATCTTGGGAGAAATGTTAGTAGATGTGAATGTTTCTTAGTGTTGTGTAAATGGTTCTAGCTCTGCTGGTTACAGTTACTTGTTGTGTGATACTTAGTGATTGCAATGTTGAGTAGTAAGCAAAGGAACATGAATAACTAAATCTAAATTCAGGAACTATTCAGTTTTGACTTTCCAAATACTGGGCAACTTGTAACATTTGCAAATAAATCCAGCATGTTGTTTCCTCAGGTAGTAGTTCTATGGTGAGACCAAAATTTTTTTTCCAAGTCCCTTATTTAATATTTTAAATTTACATTTTGTTGAAGCTCATGTAATGGTATGATCCTTAAGGACAGGTCGTAAGGCTTATAGACTGTTGAATGTGTGACAAAGAGGCCATAAAGAATCTGGTCAGATGTAGCTAATTAAAGGTAAATGAAGGACAGCTGCTTTTTATGTTTCCAGCACATCTTTGATCTGCTCTACCCCTCAGACCTCTGTGGACAAGGTAGTTAAATACAAGCTAGGAGGCCTATTTTAAAGACATTGAAGCCCTTAGGGGCAATCAAGTGACAGTCCAAGCAGCCATAAGCTGTTTGCTTTATTCATTAGAGAACTTTAAATGTGTCAAGAAATAGAATAATGTCTGTGCTCTTAGATCAGCATTAGCAATGAAGATTACAGCAGCTCTGGGACATATGAGTGGGCAAACTTCTTATGAAAACAGGTTTATTGAGAAGCATTTTACTATAATAGCAGAGAAAATATAGGTTACATGTTTTCTTTGCAGGAATATTGATTCAATATGCATTGAAATACCTAAAGCTGTAGTGACACAAACATAGTGTAACCCAGTGCTGACCTCAGTGGTCCCCTCAGTCATGTTTTAAAAAACTTCCTTTTCAGACACACGTGATGGAAAGAATATGTCATCTGTGAGTGACATAGTAATTAGTAATACTTGCTGAAGAATTTATGGAGAATTTACATGATATATAGCCTTTCACTTGTGTCTGAAGACTCAGAAGACACTTAAGTTTGTAAATTGCACACATTTATAAGTCAAAGCTTTAGCATCAATACAAGATCACTGAAGGACGTAGAAAGTCTGAATAAAGAAAAAAATTCAGTTACTCATATAAAAAACTCTACTCATAATCTTTTGGAGAAAAGTGATTTTTCACAGAAATATTTATTTGTAAATCCAACTCAATGTCTTTTTGATATAATATTTTTACTTTGTATTTGGTAAATCAGAATTGAAATGGAAATTAAGGTGGAGCAAATTTCAGTAACATTCTAAATGATAGTTTCTGGAGTTGCAGGTTATATCACCTCAATAGTTTTTAGGAACTTACAGAAAGTACTTGATAGTTTCAGTTTCTTATCTTGATGTGTCTTTGTTCCTTCAGAGGACTTGCAACAATTTACACCACTTGAGCAACATGTCTTTGAGCTTTTTCGAGTGTTCTCTGCTGTGTTTTTTTCCATTATCTTTTGTTTCAGTACCTAAATGTTGTGTATGTTTGATTGCATAATGAAACTCTCCATTGTATTAAAGCCAATGAGACAACTAGTGTTCGGTTTTTTAAAATTCAGTAAAGATGTGAAAAGTCAGGAATTTTAAATATGGTCATGTTGACTGTCTTTTTGACTATGCCATAAATCTCATAGGTCTTACATATAAAAAACATTTCTAGATAACATTTTACCTCAAAAAGTCTCCGAGAGTAGTGCATTAGAATTGCTTTCTTATGCAAGTGCCGCACGGTAGTTGGATCTAGAACTGTTCTCTGAAATAAATGTGAATGCAGTAAAAGATCCTCTGTGACTAGCTGCTGATTTTCCTGGGTGATTTCATTTTCCCTCATAGCTTTGCTATAAAGGTATATAACTGTACATAATTTCTAACTAACTTGGTCCTTCAAATAGTCATAGATGTTTCAGTGGTAGATATATAGGTAGATTTATTCATTTCAGCAGTGAAGTCAGAGTCTTAAAGTTAATCAGGTTGGTAAGCTTGTGAATCAAGGACTTAACTTGTTTATTTTAAAATAAACAACAAATAAAATTTTCAAATTAAACTGGAAGATGGCCTTTGCTTTTAAACAGCAAACAGTGTTCAGAGAATTTAAATGAGAATTGAGTGATTTAAATGAAGCACATTAAAAGATTCCCTGGGCTGTATTCTAGGCAACAGGAAGCATAAAGATGTGGTTTCTACTGGCAGCGTGAACATAATATACTGATTTGGCTGATTGTGCCAAAAACATTGTGAAAAACAAACAATGAATATATTTGTGCTAAATTTAGAATACATACTTTCAACATTATAGCTAGATATTTTTACCCAGAAGCAAGAAATATCTTGGTAAATTATTACAAAATTCTGCTAAAGATAGCACACCTGGACCTGTTTTACTCACATTAAATCTATATGTATCACCTTGGCTGTGTGATAGGGGAAAAAAAGTCTGTAGAACTGCTGGTAGCCTGGTAGAACTGCTGTAAGAGGGAATTACAATAGCATGATAGGACCATTTATCTTCTATTTAAAGACTGAATAAAAATAAGTCAGAAAGGAAACTGAAACGTATGAATAATCCTAGTTTTTTAAGATAATCCATTATTTGACTAAGTAATGAGGAGATCAAGAAAAAGGCTAAGATCTTCCCAATACCTTCTTTATTCACAAATACAGCATTGCAAATGCTGGTTTGTTACTATAATAATCTCTAGCTACTTGTATATGCTGCATGTGGTATCCCAAGGTGAAATTTGTTCTTTGAAAGGCTATAAATATATTCATGCATATGTGCCCAGGTATAATGACAACTTAGTTTTGAGTATCTTGTATTTCTGCCATAACTATTTTAGAAGATCCATGCCATTTTCTATCTTTATTCAGTTAACTGCTTTATCCCAATTTTCAAGCTCAGCAAAAATAATAGAATATAATTACTGTTCTTCTTTATTTGCAACAGAACTGAACAGTTTACCATCTGGTAATAATAATGGATCTTACGCTTTCTTTAGCTGAGAAGGGAGCAACAAAATCATGCAGATATTAGTAAGCAGTGTCAGCACTGATGATGAGCCGTTTAAACTGTCTGCTGCGAGTGTTCAGCATGAGCACATTTCTGGGTCTGTGGATTGGGACCTCGGAAGTTGAAGGGGATTTTACAGCGGAGAAGCAGCCAGGCTAGATGGCATGCTGCCCAAAATGCTCATTTCCAGCTCCTGTCTCCTTCCCATCTAGACTGTGTGCTATGGAGTCCTGATTCTCCAGTACTTCGGTAGCAACCTTTAGTTGAAGCCTTGACGAGTAAAGTGTTAATTTGCTGTACAGTCAAGGAGCCAGTATGAATTCAACAGAACAGGCTGACCCACTTTTGTGGCGAGAGATCTAAGAGCACTGTACAAGCAGATTCAGACTGTTTACAGGAAAAGTGCTACAAGACAAATATTAGAAATTTCCTGCTGTGGCTTGAGTCCTGTGTTGATTGAAAGCCAGGTTATCACTATTCTCCACCCCAGTATTCCTCAGTTTCCAGATAACAAGGCTRCACCGACAGGATAAATCTATTAGGGAAACACCGTTACCTAACAAGATGTTGAGCATGACCCAGCTCCTCCTGTAGGCATGCAAAAGCCTTCTTCTAAATTGCATTAGGTAACGATGGTAAACCCAGAGCTCCTCCTGGGATTAATCATGATCAGCTAACACATTTTTAAACACAGACATCCTTGTCCACACCAAGGGAAAAATCATATTCAACATCTTGTTTAATTAGCATGTTTTCTAGTATATTTTCTCAGTGTAGACAAGGTCTCTAAGGAAGAATGACTCATGAATGCTGCATTGCCATTATGGAGTATTTTTTGGAGTAACTTTCCATTTCTCCACATTTTCTAAGGAAAGCATTGATTTGGCTCATTACCTAAAAGATTAATTAATGTTTGCAAGGAGCTCCAGGGTCCCATTAGTTAATCCCACACCACACTGCTAAATAGAATCCTGGGCAAGAGTTAAAATAAGTGTCACTTTCTTAAGTGAAGGCTAATACATAGATCTTTTCCAGCATGTTCAATATATTGCCGTGCAGTTTTCCTTGGAGCCTACTTAACACCTAGTACAATTGGGAAGGGCACAATATGTGACTGTCTCCCTGGGGAAGGAGTGGGCCTTGGCTGCCGTTTATAACATGGCGAACCTAGCAGTTTGTGGTCTTTTCCAAGAGAGATGTACCCATACAGAACAGGTAGGGGTACAGGCTTTATATATCCATGCAGATGCAGCGGGACAGCAGACTAATACAAATTAGTCTATGTAGAATTGACTGCAGGGATACTTTGTTCCAGGCATTGATTGTTCTTCACACAATGCTGTTATAATCAGGAAGAAGTTCCACACTTCTGCGGGTACTCATCTTGTCAAACAAAGTGTTTTAGCCAACAGACAAACAGAATTAAGAAGAAAACATTTTTATTAGGATACAAAGATCAGTGCAAGAATTTTTCTGTCAGACATATATTCTCAGGAGGAAATGCATGGTGCACATAAAATATTTATGATCATTTCTTACATTGTAACTATATCTATGTAAAAGCCAAAATAAATATATACTTTTCCAGCTATACAATATACAGTGCCTGACGTGTTTATTGCCACATTTTCTATGACCAGGCTCCTTTCTGTTGTGTTTCTGCAGTGACTATGTTATTCCAGGGAAATGAGTAACACAAGGGGAGGAGGGTGCATAATGACTCCTGTGCTGTAGGGGGTTGTCTGAACTAACACACATGGATCACCCTCCAGATCTCTTGGATCTGTGTTGGAGCACCCTTTCAGGGCGCAGTATGTAGAAAACGTGTAGTGGGTGAACTAGTCAGGTTTCTTTGAAAGGCAAATCAGGGTGTATCGCAGGCACTTCACACTTTTCAGGTCATGGCTTTGAGGGTCTAAGAAGAGCTAAAGGCAAGAATTTATCTCATAATTCTGCTTTTTACCTATGCTATGTAGCAAGTGCTATTAGCTAGATTTCTTACTTTCCCTCCCTGTTCAGTGATCAGAGTAGGTGGGGAAACACCTGGGGAGATGAGGAGAGCTATAGTCCTGTGCTGCTGAAATCTCAAACTTCTGATTTTGACCAGATGGATAATCAGAGCGCATTTCAGAGTCATAGTATTCTGAGAAMGTTATATGATTATTGATGCAAGATTTGTGTGTGTGATGGAATAGAGGAACAAAGACCAAAGGAACTCAAAATATCCAGTAGTCGCCAGAATGTTTGCTTTGAAGAGACATACACAAAGACTGACGGTTTGAAATTTTAAGTACAAATCTTATTTGCAGAAGGATATGTGGCGTAATCCATAATGGGGAAAAATTCCTAATAAAAATCAGAAGATATTAGTTGGAAAAGGAAAAATAATCTACTGAGGAACGTTAGTTGGGGGGTCAGTATTTTCTGTCATTTTCTTCCCTCTGTGGATTTAGTTAATCCACAAAATGTTTTTATATAATAGAATCCTGGACTCCCCTCTCGGTTGTTGATATTCCACTTCTGTACACTCAGATGATGTCAGTGATGATAGCTAGCTGTTTTTTTTACACACAAATTTTAATTCTGTCTTATTTTATGGTTAGCATCCAGTTTTCACGAGGAATGTTTTCCCACCCAGAAAACAACAAATCTTGGACTGACCTAGTAATTGTTCTTTCCTGTATTTCCTTTGGGCTCATTTGGCTAGTGGATCTGAGTTGTTTTAAACATAATTAGACCATCATAAATCACTCTTGGTTAGCTCACATGTGACATCACCGAGAAAACCCAATGGGACGATTAGAATATGTTTTTGGGCAATCTATCTGTAGCTATGTTAACTATCTTATGAAAATAGAGCCAGTAAACAGTAGTCTTTAGAGTGTGGCAAGCAAAAATATATCACACTGTGGGATTGTCTGTTTAGCAAATTAGATTTTCATACTGCTAATTGCCTTCCTTACAAAGCTGATGAACATTAGCTTAAGAAACAGCAATAAGTTTTATTTTACTGGGCACATGTCAGAGTGCTTGTAATTTAGTAGGGCCACCACACTTTCTGGGCAGGCTATCAAGTAGGATGTTGTAATGATTTGCATGACTACTATAGTAGATGGAAAAATGTAGCTTGTGTTTGTAGCTGTTCCATTAGCATCTTGCACAGTTTGCACTCCTTTGGTACTCTTTAGAGAACCATGTAATAATCCCATCATCTTTTGAAGAGTTCTGTCTGGTGAAATCGAGTAACTATACACCATTTAAAAACCTAGTGCATAATTAAATGATGAGACAAAGGAAAGATTGAGAAAGGCAGATAACCAATAGAATCCTGAAGTTATCAAAACAGATTTCTTGCCAAAGAACTTGGAATTCATCTGGTTCAATTGCTGGAAAAATGCCTGAATTAAAAATTGTCCTATGAGGACCAAGAAAATGGAGCCAAATTCTGGCACTGTACAGTTTTCTCCCAAAATGGACATTAATGCTACAAAAACAGAATAGGGTGAACAACCTCCTGGCCCAATGCTTGACCCCCTACTGTAGGCTGTATCTGCCAAAACAAGATGGAATAGAAGATCAAAAAATTGGGGGGGAGGGGAAGGTGAGGAGAGGTTGGAAAAGGAGGGTGGTTGGAAAGGAAAAAGCTCATAGACTGTGCCCACTGCCAGCACTGAAACACTCCACTGCTGCTCCACTTGTAAAGCACCTGTTGGCAGCTGTGGAGTAGTTTATAGGTTTTGGGACAGAGTCAGGATAGAAAACTTATGGTCTCTGTTCCCTTATGTGACAAGTGATTTGGTCCTTATTTTAGTAAAATATAAGTCATTCCTGGGCAATAATTACAGCAAGTATAGTGATAAATGTACCTGTTCAGAAATAACAATTGCAATTCTTGCTTTCTAGAAAAAATATAATTAAAGCATATTCAGCTGCATGATTCTAAATGACTAATGTTAATACTCTGTGGCTTGTATCAGCTATGTTGTCTCCTTTTTTTTCCAGAATGGAAAAACAAATACAAGGTTGCATGGAGGGGAAAGAAAATATGACAAAACAATGGTTGATACAGTCATTCAAACACAGTGGCAAGGAGCAGGGTATAAGGGGGATATCTGGCTAATTTTCTGTTTTCTGCAAACTTTATATAGTGCAGTGTACAGAGAAAAAACAGGGAAAATTTTTTAGTCTTTATGACCCAAAATTGGGACTTGTCAGAGATTCAGATTTCTTGAAAACAGTATTTAAGACAGAAATTCTGTTTGGAACTAAGAGTTCAACAAATCGTATGCTATGAAAGTATATAAACTGTTTATCTTCAAATAAGGCTGATTTTTTTGAATGTATTGAAATGAAGTATGTGTGGAAAAGATGTATAAATGTAAAAGTTAACATGATCTAATTTAGGGCACTTACAACATCATGTTTCAATTAAATATCATGGGTAAGGATGTGTTCCTGATAATTGTACCTGTTTTCTAAAATCCATGTGACATATCTTTAATTGATCTCTATGCAGAAACATATTTTTTTCATGCTGAACTTTAAATATCTGCATATATTTGAGAAGACTGAAGCCTAAATTTGTGCAACAAAACTGTAGTGGAGCTCAGATCTTTATAAGATTTTTGTATGTAATTTAATAGAAATTTTTACTAAATTCCAATGTAAAAGGCTGGAATTTCTAGATAAGCTATCAACTTGCTTTTGTTGTATTACTACTTCTTAATAGACACTATGGACTATTGAGAGACAGGATATGTGGAAGAGTAAGAAGTGTCTGTACTGATATCTTTAGCAGTTATTATTATATAAGAATATAATATTAATGATTTGTAAGCAAAACTTGCCAGTGAAATCAGTGTTTCAGTCAGTTTTGGAACATCTGAGAAAGCTAATGCAATATTTTGATATGTTAAATTAAATTTCTCAACAAGTAATTTATGTAAAATATTCAATTTAAACATGTTAACATCTTTGCAAACTTTAATGTAAATTCCTTTATAAATACATTTAGTTGAGAATTTTAGCCTTACAATTTATGCCATTCTTCTGTTACAAACTCAGGAAGTAATTTTGTGATCACACACAAAAATCTTCCTAGTCCTGAACCTTATATTATTAGCTTGTGTTGTTATATAGATTATTTTTCCTTAAGAGAAATATACAACAAATATCAATAATATATGTATTTGATATGTATAACATGTCAAGCAGGAAATGGATGATGATTTGTAAATGTAGGTATTTATTATAAGGTGAGCTAAAAAGCTCTCTAGACTCCTTTGACTTTTATTGGCTACAGCTCCATTGACCATAATGGCAATTTAGTAGTTTAGCACACTTGAAGGCATATAGTTAAATTGTAGACACTTCTAATTGTCTGAATCTGAGTTTGAATCCCAACATAGGTGTTTGATAAACAAAATGGAATTAAAACACATGCATATCTAGTCTCATAGATAGGTTAGGTACTTCATAGATATGTTAGATATCATACTGCAGATATGTATATGTACTTTCTTGCTAATCACAAAGGTGTTTGGGCATTTTTGGCAGAATAAAAAAGACAGTGAGAATTTTCCCTCTACTAATGCTTTTGTCAGTGTAAAAGGCTTACTTGGGTGCATACCATGTTGTATCAGGGACTGCCTTACCTGTATTATTCAGGAACTTTGTATAAAGTTGACGTTGAAACTAGTAAATGCTTTGGAATTTAATCCTCCTTTATGTGAACTTTAAAAAACCTTGTTTTCCTATTCTACTTGAAACATTAAGTTTTAGTAGTTCTGAAATAATTGCAATTGGAAACAAAAACCATGCTTAGATTTACATTCAGTAATGGAAAAAAAGAAGTCTTTAATGCTGTAGTGCACCCCATCAAGGCAGAGCCTGCTTCCTGCATGTCCACTAAGAACCTTTCTCCATCAAGTCTGCCGAAGAGTAGGGCCAAAATGCAAATTACATTGGTTCAATAGTTTGTGGGTGGTACATTTCAAAATGGGATTATCACTTCTTTGTATTAGAGTAATTTCTTTGTCTTGCTTGGTTGAACATCTTAGCATGTAATAAGTTGCTTTAGGTGTTAGAGGCTGTTAATTTCAGTGACACTTAAGCTTGGTCATAGTCTGTGCCACTAAAATAAGAAGAGAACATGATCTGGACCTTAAGACAGTGGTATCTGAATTAGAAAAGCGCTAGCAGAACTGAAGCATGTGCCTAATTTCGGTGGAACTTTATGGTATGCATAAAGAAGGGCATTTGCAGATACTCTGACTTGAATAAGAATGCTATCCTGAATCAAGGTACATTTTAAGATTTTTTGAAATTTAACCATGAATCACCAAAAACACATTCTGTATTAGAAAATGTTTGTAATTATTTTTAGTAAAATAATAAATAGATGAAACAGATACATTCAATCATTATAATCAGTATAGTCTTCAGAAACTGTTCTTGCATGTTATAGCATTAATTACTCTGGATAAAAAGAGCACAGCAAGTTCAAAAACATGACGATCTAGTATCTTGAACATGCACATATCCATATTTTCTCATATTTCAAAACTCTTAAAAATTATTATTGTTGTTTTTAGCATCTCTCTATTGCCAGATCTCAAGGATATACTTTTTCCTGTGATCCTGATCAATATATGTTTATCCTGTATATTTATTTTTTTGGAGTGAATGGGGAGCAGGCAAACCTAATGTAAGCAGATGTAAAGAAGCTCTGAAGTGTTCAGAAAGAGTGGAAGCCAACATATGCCGGGAGCATGGGCCAAATGTGGGTGGTAAATTTCTGGACTTTGCATGAGGTGGCAGGTGGGTGGAAAAAAGTGGCAGGACCAATTTTTAAGTCAGGGAGGGATTTTCTAGACCTCTTATTTCTCCCCTCTTCCAGTTCACACCCTCCATTCTTGGACTTGGAAAGTCCCCAGCACGTGTGAACTTAACAGGTGCTCGTGATGAGCAGGAGGAGTGGGAAGAGGAGAAGCAGGGACTTCTCATCAGAGTTCGTGCAAGAACAGGAGCTTCTAGGACAGGATGAAGGACCAGTAAGGCTGAGGCTTGAATAGCCAGCTCAAGAGTCAGCTATAATTTTAACAGCAAGTTCATCTCAACCTCCAGCACTGTCTTGCATAATGGCAGTATCTTTAGGGATTAGTCTTATATGACAAAGAAGCCAGTGCTAACCTGAACTCCCTTCCTTCACTACTTTCAGGAGGAGTTAATATATTTATTTGTGATGCCAGTCAAATGTTCCTGATGATCCTAAGTCAGAAGACTGAGCAAAAACAATGATTAAAATGATCACACAGCTTACGTCCTCACTTTCCCCACCACTCCAGTCAACAACCGCAATTGCTTAGTTTACTGTCTAAAATCCCTTGTGACTGTTAGAATACGCTTCAGAAGAGTATCTTTATTATATGAGCTGTATAAGTACTGTATCATCAATGATAAGTTTAGTTTTTTACTTGCTTTGCTTTTCAAACTTCAAAATCTATTGGAATCGAGGAAAATTAAACTACTGTTTGTACAAACATTTATTAGGTCTTTTTTTTTTTTTTTTTTAGGCCTTGTAGAAATTTGCCTGATGCATCCCCTTGATGTAGTGAAAACAAGGTAAGATTCTGCTTCAACAGGTTTTGTTGACACTGGAAGATGTCCAAATTAGGAGCTGTCAAAAAAACAATATTAGAACTTCTCCAAGATAACTTCTCCCTTTAATGGCATTTATATTTACTTACCTTTTTCTAACAGCATTTGACAGATGGAATTTGAATAGCATGACACATTTCTGATTAGAGGTCATCCAAAGGTGTTAAATGCGTTTTATGAAATATATATTTTAACCTAGTAAGGAAATTCTATTATATAAAGATGGTTATAGTTAAATTTGCTTACTATATGTATCATCTGCATTAATGCCTTTATATGTAACTGCAAAATACCTCCAAAATCATTTTCACAGATTTTTAAGACCTGATGAGAGCATTTTTTGTCCCTATTTCTTTTCTGCGTATTTGTTTTTATGGGAGCATAAATGACGAAGTGATCTGGAAAATTTGATCCTCTGATTTTTGTCTTAATATGTTGTTTACTGAGAGGGTAACAAATAGTTGTATTACAAGTATCTTGAATATTCTAGTGTTTTTCTGACCTTTTTAGTTTTCATATCTTTATTCATGAGTGTTCCCATATATGAGAAGCAAACCAGAATGCAGAAGTATACAATAAAGAGGAGCAAATTTGTTTTTCATGCCATATATGTTACATGCAATGCCTATAATTACCATATACTGCTCCCTTAGGGTTCTATCTAGGTCCCAGTCATGCAGATAGGAAAGCTTCACTGGAGATGATTCAGACCCCTATTAGGGTCTGATTAGGAGGACAGTTGCTGCTGAGATTGTTATCCTACCCATCCTTGTGCCCCCAGTTTTGGTTCAAAGAACATAATATATATCCTTAGATTCACTCATGACTTAGGACATGCCACATACCATACATCATAAAAAGCATTAATTGCACACATGTTCTGATAAGCTGGCAATCAGCAGATGTTCTTTCAGCTTTCTGATAGAAACCATATATACAGTGGACACTCAAATAATGGGGACAGATTTCCCCATTTCTATTCCAGGTTTTCCTGTTTTTTTTTCACCATATTTCTAATAGTGAAAATGCTAATCATATCTGAGAGCCAGAAATGGAAAGCATTAAAGGGGATATTTACAAAGTTGTATCAGCATAAAAATAATAATAAAAATTAGGAACCCTTTAAATATGAAACCTGAATCCATAAACATAGGAATTAATGAAGAAAGCAGAAAGAAATGAAAGAACAGTAGGTGTGTGGGAGAAATCAGGTTGAGATTCAAGGTTAAACTAAGGGGCAGAATGAACTAAAAAAGCCACTAGGAAAATTTCTTCATGTCTTCTGTTTTCTGAACTGTAACTCTGTGGATTCAGGAGACACTTGTATGTTATTTTTCCTGGCATGATCAACATAAAGAAGTAGAGGTGAAAAGCATCCAGGTGCTAGTTTTTCTGTGCCCTGCTGGTGCAAGTATATTCAGATATACTACACAGATTTTGCAGTAATTCTCCTGCTGATGCTAGCATGTGTTAATACTTGTAAATACTTACATCTTGTAAGCCAATGGCAAACCAAGAATGGAACATACTTTTATCTGATCCATCATTCAGTGCCATGTTCCTAACACCATGCCATTGCCTTTCTTTATGTAATAGTCCAAAATTCTCAAAACTGCTATAGCAGATTAATTCTTTGTGTGATGGTTTTGGAGAGGTTCAAATGAAACATAGTCTTAATTATAAACTTTTCATTTAGAAAGTTTTCTAACACATTTTCTTTTACTTTATTGTTGCAGTTTCTTATAAGTACTATTGCACAGTGCACTCACTCCTCTCCAACACAGTATTGATAATCCATCATTTCTTAATCACTTCCAGCTATTAGGCTTTTTTCTTATGCCAAAGTGAAAGGATTCCTAAAAGTACCATTTGTTCCTTAATTTTTATGTTGCTTTGAGTTTTCTGCATTTTTTCTACAAATTGTGTGTTTAGTGAAGAGTCCTGTGGCCTTTTCAATTAGTGGAACTTTATTTGATCTAAGTTAGCATTCTGAAGGAGCTTAGGGAAGATGCCAGAGGCTCACATCTAGTGGATTTGTGGCTCGGAATCATTGCTTGCTTGTTATGTTTTTTGTGTATGTTTTTAATAAAAAATTAGAGAAAATAAAGTTTCTGTTTAAGATTTTGAAACCCTGGAAAATGATTTGGCTCTTTTGTGACAACATTTTGCAATATGTTTGCTGTGTTTAGTAATTTTCTATTATTCTACAGTAACAATACTAAACTTGTTTATCCATAGTACGTTTTGGGGATGGGGAAGGGACAATTCATATAAAAAGTGTGTTTTTATAAGCTGAAACAAGCAAAGTGCTTAATGAAGTGTTTTCTATTAAATGTGTATTTCAAAATAATTTTATTTTGTTCTCAGTTAGAACACCAAAGAAGATCACTACTTTAATAAGTTCACATAAATGATCTAGATAAATGGAGATAGCTGTAATCAATTATTTTAGCCCTATGAATCCCCCTTCTTCTTTGAAATAAATCTCTCTTCTCAATTAAAACGTCTGTTTGTGTAGTTTATGATGAGAGACTATTCAAGAATTTGTGCTAGATTTGTTAGTCTCACAGTATCACAAAGAACTTTTGTTAATTGTTTTATGTGTTAGGTATCCTTATGATGAATTTAGTCGCCTGTAAATTAAATAAAGTACTGAACCTCTGTTCTTGTCCTCCTCAATACAAGTAAATTTTACAGTATTCAGTAAGTATTCATTATTCTTGTGTCCTCCTAAGTATGAACAGGGAGAGCAGTAGCAACATCTTTTTGGTACAGATATAGTCCAGACTTAGAAGGTCCTCTTTTTGATCAGGAAACCTAGATGATCTTTGTTTATTGGAAAGCTTCTGAGGAGAAAGTATCTTAATCTGAATAAAGAGTTACTTCTCCTTTGTGGACCCTTTTTCTGGGTCTTAAGTGTGTTGTGGGCTGTAATGTCATTTTCATCCATAAGACTTACCAGAAGATGACAAAAAGTATGCTTGATCATGATATGTAGCACAAGACTTTGTTATATATGTTACTTTAAAACTAAAAACAGAAAAGAGTTTTTCCAGCTAGAGGATATGCTTTGTGTCCAACTGGCATATGTTTCAGTTTAAGCAAATGTACAAAATTCATACCTTAACAACCTTTTATTGTTGGAAAATGAATACTTGTGCAACAGCTGACAGGAATAGTCAAAGAATAACTAAGGAAGAGAATTATGGGGAGTTGTCTGCCGTCAAGGGCAAGCTAGCATTGTTTGAGGGATCAGGCAAGTAAGCCTGCGTGATAACTGGAGGATGTTACTGTTTTCTGTCTGATGGCTCTGGGTTCTGTTCTCATTTGGTCTCACAGCCTTGAACATTTTTAAAGTGTTAGAAAATAACTGTTCAGTTTTTTAATTTTCCTACTATTGAGTTGCTAGCATAAAACTGTTGTTTTCAGGAGCAGGGAACAAAGCTTGGTACCTCCCAGACTGCACACACCAACAGATAATTTTCCTCGCTATTACGTTTTACCGCCTCAAAAGAATGGATGCAACCATATTGCAGCATTAGGAATTACAGATTCCATCACTAGAAATAAAATTTTGGCTATTATTTCCTCAGGTTTCTAGTGGATTACCATTATATGTGCTTCCTCTCTTTTTCGGTGATTATCACCAGTATTTATACAGCTGAATTTTAGTGGCTCCAGTAGTCTTGAAAACAAATTTTAAAGTTGTCTGTGCAAGTATTCATAAAAACTGTGAAATGTACCTTTAAGTAGGAATATGCATTTTGGATGTGGCTTGGTGTTGTGTAGTTAGGAAATGGAAACCATACTTTGTAAATTTTTAACAATTGTTTCTACATGAGAAAAATTAATAGAAAACAAAAACAAAGAAATTTGTGATTAAGTGCTTTGAAATAGTAGAGAAAAAATAAAAAAAAATCACCAGAAACTTTCAGATACCTAACACATCTGAGAAGATTTGTGTCTGAAAGTCCCATGGACAGGAAAAATGTTATAGGGTCTGGATAAATCATTTACTTATCTCTTTGTGACATTGTGGCAATAACTTGATGTCACTACACACTTTGAGACAAGTATTTGAAAAAAAGACAGTTTCTGTCATATGAGGCTAATGCAAAATTGTGCTCTAAATCTTTATTGACTTAGTGGAGGCAGGTTACTTCATACCACTTGAGGATTTAGGTTTGTATTTTTTTTTACTTTCAGATCATATATTTGAAGTGTTAAATATTATCATAAACCAACTACCATCTAAAGGGAATTAGAGAAAGTCTAGTTTATTGTTGTATCAAGACAATCATCAGGAGAACTTGTGTCATAACAAGTATATATTCAACAATGTTTTTATGCTTCTCTGGTTAATTCAAGCTTTAGATGCATTTGAGTATTTTTATTCTTTATTTTAACAATCACTTCTATTTTCAGACATTATTGTGCCCTTGTAACACAGCCTCATATTAGGATGGCTGTGTGCAAACTGGAAAGCAATGACCAAGAGAGAAGCCAGGAGGAGTTCTTTCAAAATCTTTTCCTTCAGTTTCTCAGGAGAATAAAGGAAATTCTGTTACTAACTATACCCCTTAAAAAGTACAACATATACCTCTCTGAATTCAGCTTGTTTTACTGAACAACCTATTTGACCTCCCCATTATTTTTCTTAAAGCTGTTTCCCACCTTTTGCAAAATCTAGGGAAGATGCAATCCATGCTGTTTCCACTTTAAGGAAGTGGAATCTTTATAGGAATGAGAAACTGAGTTCCTATCTTTTGTTCAATCCAGAATATCAGCATTAAGAAAATGAGGCCAATAATTCTCGGCAAATTTTGAGAAAGTTTTCATCTAGTCATCATGTAGATTTTACAGTTTGCCACTCTTTCTGCAACAATCCAGACCAACATCATGGATCTAAAACCCTGAATTTAGAAAATATTTGGGATCTAAATGCAGATTTGGACTCTGTGTTGCAGACTCATTTCTAGTCAGCAACTGTTCTGCTGATTTTTGTGTGTGTTTGTCCATTTTGTTCCTTTGTTGCAATTTTTGTCATTTTGGTCTTATTAGAAAAGTTCAGCTTACTACATGTGTTTCCGATCTCATTCCATCTGTTGTTTTGCAAGAACTACTTCCTTTATATCATTAATTCCTCTTTGATTTTTGGTCTTTTTTGTTTAAATGAGAAGTAGTGGAGTCTATTTCTGAAAAATTTTCGTTTAAAGAAGAGTTCGTTGTCCTTATACAATGTTACCATTTCCAAATGATCATAACGCACTTTGTTCACATCAGGCTGTGTTAAGTTGATGTTACTTGATGGAAACTGCTCTAGTTAGATTCATAATAGTTTAAGCAGAAAATAGTCTTCCTGTCCTGGGAAAATTATCAGGATACCAAGCAATACTGAATTGGAATGAAAAGCTGAACTCTCAGAAGACTGTTAAAAAAACATTGAGTTTTAGCCAATGAAACTTTTTATTTAACTCATTTTGAATTTTGGAAGTTTTCACTTCAGTTTCAATTTCTTTGAAATGAAAAATCAATTTGAACCAGGAAAACAAAAGTGTTGGATCAAAAATGTAGAAAGGAATATCCTTTATCATCTAAAAAAGCATATAAAAATGTAGTGAAACTGATCCTTTCCTGAGAAAAGTTTTTTGATTTGGGGGGAAAAAAGCCTGGTAAAAATAATCCTTGACCAACTCAATTTAATGTTCTTATTTCAACCAAATGTCAAGGCTTTTCTCTGGGATTAGTCTTACTTGATTTATCAGTGGCCTTCGGCACAATCGTTCCTAGGGTCTGTGCGCATATTCTAGCTGATACTCTGTTTTTGGCATTTAAAGTTCAGCATTTAAATAGTTTGAATATTTCCTTACAGATCCTTCATTCCAAGTTGTATATAATAAGAACTTATCTCAAGTTTACAATAATTTGGATGTGGATATGATCCAGGGCTCGGTAATTTGCCCTTTGTTTTCCTTCTCCATACAATCTGTTAGGAATTAATAAGGGCACGTGGGCTAATAATTCCAGCTAGATATACTATTCCAATTTAAATCCTTCCCTGAATTAAAGAACAGTATTGATGTGCAGTGTTAAACAGATGCTCTGATTTGCAGTGCTGGTCAAAGTGATTTCTGTTCCTATAGTCCTTTTTGTATTTATAGACACACCATATGTATATTTTATAAAGACTGTTGAGATCCTTTGGGATAAAAAGAGCTGTATAAATGCAATTTCATCATCTCCTCATGTGATACTATGTTATCTGTGGTCTAACAGAAGTGCTTAATACTACCCTATTTCAAATCAGTGTAGTTTTTGTGGAAAACTTGTATGATTTAGTGTTCCTTGATTTTAGAATAATCATATCCCTGCTCTTATAGAATCCAAATTTGTACATCATCAAAACAGACTGTTGGATCTCTTTTCTCAAGTTTTTCCCTGATATTTTTTTAAATGATGATTCTGTATGTGAAAATTGGTCAAATGGATGATTTTGATCGCACATTCTACTGTATACTGTGTATTTTTATGAATAATAGGTGCTTTTTAAAACATCTGAAATCCCATAAAATATTCAATTCCATTTGACAGAATTGGCGTGATGCTGCTGTGCTTTAGTTTACATGTTATCTTTGCCATTTCATTGGCCATACAAAAACTACTCTTAATCTCTAGATTTACTTGTGAGCTGTAACAGTGTGGAATTTCTAACACCTGCCAAATAACCCGTGTCCACCTTTGACAGGCTCAAGATAGAATAATAATCTCCATTTCCCTTTTAAAGGATCCTTTCCTGGTTTCTACGGTTATTAGGGGGATAAAATAAAATGAATGAAAACTTCAGACTCCTCATTAGCTATCTGCATTGTGCAAGTGTGCACCTGGCCAGCCCTGTACACTGGAAGGAAGCGAAGTGGCACTCTGTACAGGGAGGCAGTGGCGGGACTGTCGTAGAAGACTTGAGGAGAGCAGCAGTAGCAGATGGTGGGGTGAGCTTTTCAGGAGATGAAGCAAGTGAAAAGTCTCCTGCAGAGGGCAAGGGAGAAAGAATGCCTGAGGAGGAACCAGGACTGACAAGAGGAAATCTGTGATAATTTTCTTACACATTTTCTTTTTAGTCTAATAGGTTTGGGTGGTGTGTTTTGGATTTTTGGAACCAAACTGGATCAAAGCTGATTTTGAATGGCCTTAGTGCTCTCCAAAAAGTAGCCTATGTTTTGGTTCAGGAACTTTGTTTGGTGCATCTTTCCATCTGTCTTTTTACACACCTCAAGCACAGCTCTGTCTGGTAGAACTCTTTACAGATGATTGCTTGTGCAGTTGACTCTAGGAACAAATCAAAATCATGCTAAAAGACTTGTCAAATACTACTTGTTCTACTAGTGACAACCCTTTTGACTATGGACATTTGCAGAATTTAAACATGGATTTTTGCTCTTCACAATTTTATACTCATTGTTTTGCCTTTCATCCAATTTGGACAATGAGCTAGAATAGTTCATTTCAGTTCCCTTTAATGTATGTTTTGCTTTCATTCTAATGCAATAGCACAATACTCTTTCTGTGTTTGTATTTCCAATACTTACTGAGATCGGGTACCAGCTTCATATAAATATTCCCTGGCAACTACAAGGGCAGAACTTGTAATTTGACAGGAGCCTGAGGGTTTCCCTTCTATAATCTGCATATATATATATTTACATCTTTTAAAGATAAATGTACACAGACGCATTTGGTTGTACTGCTACAGTATATTCCTTGATAGAGAAGGGGAAGTTACTTGATGTTTAAGTTCACTAGCAGTGGAAAAACCTGCAGTTGATTAGCTATGTCCTCATGCTGCAGTTACAAGAGGGTGGTGTGGACTGCATTTTATGATTTCATGGGCTGCACATTGTGCACTCCTGGTTTAAATCCAAGAAAGCACTGAATTTTTTTCCTTCCTTTTGTTTTTATCTTAATTTTATAAAAATATTTCCTTTCATAATATGAGACCTCTTCCAGGCAGAGTAGGAAAATGTGACAATAAGCTCCAAAACAGTAACAGTGGGGGGAGAACCCTATCATGGGTTACAGATATGGCAAAATGCTTTTTTTTTGATAGCACTATCTGATAGGGAAAGGAAGGAAAGGGATAGGACTAGGACATATAGGACTAGACACTCTCTAAAATGTGCTCATCTTACAGTTTGGCTGCTTCTCTATTTAGAACCTACCAAAGAAATAAGAGATAGTAAGAATCACTTGCATTCTCTTTGTATTGTCTCAAGGTATACATATGCATATGTACATACATATACATGTGACCAAATCTTCATGACAAAAATTAAATTTGAAACATTTTGGACATGTGCGGGGGTCAGGCTGACAGTTCTGGAGAAGTATAACCTTATTTGTATAGAAAATACTATAAAGATGGACAAAAAGCCTGCTGACACAATTGCACTCATTTGACTAAATCCTAAGTTGGAGGAATCATGTCTGATATTAGGGTAAAGAATTGAGTTCCCGTAATTTATTTAGTTCTTGATTCTCTGCTGTCACCACTAGCAGGTAGGCCAGTTATGGCATGGTTTTTAGTATAGTACTGATGAATTGGGATGCTGAGATACCGATTCCCACTAAATAAAGCTGTGACATTCTCTGTGGATCGTTATAAATGTTTAAGCCATTTAGCTTGCCTTTCAATAGCTTTTAAGCAATAGCTTTAATAGTAGTTTTCTCTTGATTTCTGATTATTTTTCATTAGATTTTTGTATGTACTTTGAAACATCTCCATGTAAGTATATCTTTCCAAATATCTTAGCATTTCATAATGATTTATTTAGATTACGACAGCCTAAGGATACCCATTTTACTGCTGTACAGAAAAGAAAAAAAAAGAAATTACCATACTTTACACATCAAGGAACTAGAAGAAATTACAGATTGCAGGCAGGTCTCTTTTTAATTGTGTGCCTTTTTTGAGTTAAATAAATTGCCTTCATGCTCCTTACACTCTAACAGTGAGAAAGAAATATATCTGATAGAGTTTGAGTGTTTCAATATAATGTGGACCACCCTGTACATCATTTATAAATCTGGCCTATTGATTCTGGAGGTGGGAGATCTGTTTGCCTATTCATCTGCTAGTGCAGGGCAATGAGGAAAGTTACCAAAACCACCAGCATTTTATCCATGGCTGTACTGGATGCAGTTGAGTCCAGTTTAGTGGAACCAGCACTTAAAATCACAGCCAGTTCCCACATCAGGTGTTACCATCATGCCCTGCCTCCTGCCACTGCTGTACCAACACTCTGAAACCCCCTTTCCAATGCCGCATTCAGCAGACCATGCTCTCCTCTTCCTCTGGTCCTCCCATGCTGCCTGTCAGGAGGCAAATCCCCAGCATGGGATGAGCTTTCAGGCCGAGCACGGACCAGCTTCATCCCCTTCTCTGTAATTCCTACTTGTCCTCTCCTTCCCCTCTGCCTTCTTAGGACAACAGGGCAGGAAGGAAAGAGGAACGAGAGCCTTCTGCGCATCTTCAGACATCCCTGCCTCTGCTCTCCCTGACTTCACACCCAGGGCTGACTGTTAGCTGCTTGGCCCCAAACCACAGATTTTGGGCAGCCTATTTTAAAGTGTGCCAGGTGACAAGCTGCCTCTATTTCCCTTGGGAGGCTCTTGCACAGCCTACTAGTTCTTACAGCCAGGAAGTCTTTTCCAATGTTAATTTGAAACTTTCCATTATGTAATTTCATCCCTAACAACTACGTATACTCCTTTCTACTGTACATTGTTCCTCTTTCCCTTTGTTTATTCCCTTTAGACACAGTAGATGCATGACGTGCCCCCATTTTCTTTCCCCCAAGCTTAAATTAGGATTAGATAATTAAAGAGGCTCTTTAATAATCTTCTGTCTGTATCAATCCTTCATTTAAAATACAATGATACAAGTGAAACCATGGGGGATATTGTGGAATGAGAGCAAGGGAGGAAAACAGAAAGTGGAGGGCTAGGAGGTGAGAAAGTACATGGGATTCTATTTACAAGAAAAATACACGCTGAAAATAAGTATTTAAAATGGGAATTGGGGAGTGGAAGTGAACAGATGTTAGCACAGTTAGAAAAGCAGTCTAGAGACAAAGAAATGGGATAGTTTTTAAAATGTCTGCATTTTAAAGTAATATTTAAAATAAGGATTGAACAGCTGGGAAAGGTTACATAGGCTATAAGTTGGAGACATCTATGCTGTGCATAAGGTTTTTTCAAAACAATCTAACAAAGCAGCTGGGTGAGTTATTAACAGATGTTAATGATTTGTCAGCGGTATAAAACATTAAGATCACATTCATGGGTAGACCATGGTCATGCCTGATTTCTAACCCATGGACAAAAATTTTGGGTTAGACCACTGTCATGCCTGATTTCTAACCATGGATGGAACATGCCGAAAATAAAGCAAGCAAGGAACCACTTTGTTTAAAAAAAATAACAAAAGCTATATTTACTTTTATTAGTATTTGGTCATGTAGTGAAACTAGTGGGAGATCATTTAAGTATCAGAAATCACTATAAAACATCTTCATTTACAATAAAAAGAAAAGCAGTTACCTACCTCTTTACATTGCGTTGTTTTTTACTTGTATGCAAGCTAGCTTTTAGAAGCTATGCACACAAGAGAAGACAGTTGTATATGTTGGAAGCACAATATAAATGTAGCAATGCCAATAATTCTCTCAGAGAAGTTGGCCATTAGTGCTGTATTTAAGTATGTCCCTAAAATAACTGCATTAGGCCAATGGGTGCCAAGTAAATCTATAAATAAATAAAAAGAGAGATAATATCTTTATGAACTATGCTTTTTGCATGTTTTTACTAGCAGATGCATCACTGTGTATTCTAGGTCTAGAGGGGGTTTTGAGAAACAAGAGTCTTCATGTTGAGTAGGATGCGAGTAAAATACCATCTCCAAAATAATCTTGGCACAATAGAGCTTTCTTTTGAATTTATTTCTCAAGAGAGTAAAAAAAAAAAAAAAAAAACTAAGGAAATATTTGCAAGTTTTTAACTGCTGCAATGTTGTAGTAAACTGATGACTCCCTGGTGAGAAGACAATGGGTTTGATTGTGCTTTTACAACCCGAGCTGAGCGAGGGGCAGAACATAGTGGCACCAGCCCAAGAGCAGCACGCAGAAGGAATTGTGCCTCTCTGAGGTGCAGTTCCTTCCTGGCTGCCCCTTGTCCCTGATGGGCAGTAATGGATTGTTGATCCTTAGCAGTATTAACTTCTCAGAACTATGAAAGGTGCTGCTATTTCTTATCCTTTGCTATCCATTTCCCAAAATCTGGAACAGGGACAAAATGGTACCTGAGAATCCTCTGTGTACTGGCTGCCGCATACCTGTCTGCAGGGGAGAGATTAGAAAGTGCTGGAGTGTCCACACGCACATGTTGTTGTTCAGTGTCTGTAATTGCGAGAAGGGACAAATACTTTTGAATGCTACATGTGCTACTATCCATCTGGCATCTGCTCAGATTTTAACTTCCTCTGTAGCAACTTAAGCCAGGCTGGTTTCTCCTAGAAGGTGAGTTGGCTACTTCTTTTTGGAAACAATATTTCTTGCTATGGTTTTCGACTTCAGTATTCGTACCCACGGGACTTCTCTGCATGAGTTTAGAGCACTGTAAGCACTGACGTCCTTGTGCTAGGAACAGAGACTTGTATCATAGCCTCTCATTTGTCGGCGACTCTGGATGGTGTGAGTTAGGAGAAAATAACAGCATCCTTGGCTGGTGGGGAATGTTATTTCTCTCTTTGAGTAGAGTAGAGTACCAGGCTCCCTTAAAGAAGCCTGTATGACTTTATTCAGGAATCTTTATATTAACAATCACACTATTTGTTTAGGATCTCACCTGTGAAAAAAGCAGGGGTGGTGGTGGTTGTGGAAGGTTCATATCCTTTCTTGTTTATTTACATTCAGTAAAGAAAATTTAGAAGATTTAAAGAATTTTTTTTCAATATTTTCCCCATATATTTAAAGTCCATGTCTCGTCAGCCTTGAAAGCTATAGAGAACATGAAAAACCTGTCTGAATTATGACATAGATGTACAGAGGAAGCAGAACTTAAATGGAGGTCTTAATGAGTTGGTATTGCATTTAAATTGCTTCAACTTTTGCTTGCACGGTTGCATCTACTCTTGTTTGATTTGAATTCCTAAAAGGCACCAAAATAAATAGGTCTCTAAGGTGGAGATGCATAAACTGACAGGACTGACCTCAGAATCTCTGAGAGTCACATTTTGCAGGCCACTTGGACTAATCTAAGAGACTGCTGATGCTAAAAGGAGCGGCCTCTCTTTCTCTTCACTCCCAGCTGTTTCTTAGCAGGTTAGTGAGCCAAATCAACTCAACACAAGAATCAGACAAGTGTCAGAGTGTGATGGGAGGAAGAAGGACAACACAACTGGGAATTGGGATGGGAAAAGTGCCTTTAGACAGCAGGAAGTTTTTAGATGAGCTCGACTGTCTCATGAAACTTTTCACTAAGCAAGTCAGTCACAACCTGGAAAGATCAAATTAAATAGTTCTGAGATTGCTAAATTGGAATATAAATTAGGAAAGGAAGACCAAAAAAGAAAAATCTTTTCAGACTTTTTTTATATCTCAGAAAAAAGTGAGAAAAGGCATCTTTAATTTGAAGTTGTGGTTCCATGAGAATTTAAGCTCGGTTATTTTGGGATTACATTTGTCCTCTTGACACTTAATAGCCATGCAGGGACAGTTCAGGGAGTTGAGTCAGTGGAAAATTGATCAATTAATCACTTTCTGGTTGGGTTTCTTTTTGGCCAGCTTTGTTTCCTGAGTTAGTTCCTCACACAATTGCATAAGAGGCAATACCAGAGCGAGGAAGGGGGCAACTCATCAGTGGCAACCGCAGAACCTTGTGCTAAAAGTATGTATGAAAGACATATGTGTTTACACTGTCACTTAGAGTGGAGTATAATATTACACCTGCTCTGATGTGAGGATGGTCTGATACTGAAAGAGTTAGTCCTGCTCCTTATTCTCTCCTACCAACTTGCTTCTCTAGTGTTGGTAATATAGTCCCACCATTTCCCTTGTATCAGATCTAGCAATTGCAAAACTTCAGGGTAAGCTGATTCAGCTTGCTGATATGTCAGAAAATTAAGCTATCAAAAAAGCATTTCTTTCTAGTGGCTTCATACCATTAGATCAGCCCAGCTGTAATGCAGAACTTCATGCTAATTGAGGGTGTATACACAAATTTATTTACTACATCTCTAACTTAAGTAAGAATTTTTATTTATATGATTGCCACTTTTCTATCTTGTCTAACAGCACCTATTTCATAGTGTTATATCTTCTCTTAGAGTTTGAAGCCCAGTTAGTGTGGACAAAAGTGTTGTTCCCATAAAGGTGCAATTTGAGTTCCACCTCAGGAGGAATAAGAATAATGTAAGGATGTTAGGTAGCTAAAAGACTTTCCTATTTTAGCTATTGGAAAGTGAATTTTCTAAAGCAAAAGTAATGCATCATTTTCCTTTTCATATCCCTTCCCACTTTTCCTTTTCTCATCAACTTATTTTACTATCTGAACAATTTGACGTATCTAAGAATTGAAACAGCTTACCATTCTGTTGTTATACAGATAGTGGCTCGTAAAAATGTATGACACATCTCATGAAATTTAGGAATATACTGAATTTTAGTTTGCAATTTCATGAGAGAGGAAGTTTCAATTTTGCAGTTCATTGATGTGAAAGGGACAAGATGCATATCTCCCCCATGTCAGCAACACTCCTCCTGTTCACCTTGCACCAGCTGTAGAGCTTGTTGTAGTTTCCCATGAGCCTGTACTATATGCCTTCCCAAGAAAAAAGTAGTTTACCAAAAATTATATCATTTTTGATTAATTAGGGAATTGCTTATGGAAGGGTTATCGAAAGGTTCAATGAGCATCAGAACTATCACAAGGGAAGAGGCAGGACCACACTACAAACAGGAATAGGAATGGGGGGAGGAGGAACTGAGGGTGAAACCTCCCTGTTTTGTTTTAGGTGAGCTCTTAGATGAGCTCAACTGTTCATGAAACAATACCTTGAGCCAGAGACATCAAACCACTTAAACTCATGGGTGAATTAATTCCTGTTCTTCAAAGCACTTATTTATTAGCTTTGCAATGCTTGATTCATGTGTAAATACTTTGCCAAATTTGAATGAGTAAGGGATTCCTGAAGTTGCTGGTTAATAAAATGAATGGAGAATTGCACAATATTACAATAGCTGCTTGCTGTTATTACCACAATAAATGATTGCAAACTACAAAAAAATTGTTGACTTTGCTGTGAAATGTAATTAGGGGTGAAATTTCATATTGCAGCCTGAGCTAATATAATAACTCATGGCTGCTGAAAGGAGGAGGTCTTATACCCCCTCATGCCTGCCCTGCACTCAGCTGATTCAGCTCTCTAACTTAGCCAAAAACTAATTCAACAGCAAAAATGGGTAAACATAGAACACAACAGTCCAGCCAAGAGTGAGTGTAGGGAGAGAGAGGAATAAGAAAGGAAGTAAACTGAGACCTCTCTCTCTGGGCATTGGTGAGTTTTTCAATCAGCTCTGCTGTGGAGTGCAAGAAAAGTGGAATACCAAGTATTCTGCCCTGCCTAAGAATTAAAGCTGAACATAGAAATAAGTAAGGGGCCATATATAAAACTTGTGTCCCTAGTTATGTGTTCTCACAAAAGAGAGGGGAAGGACATATTTAAGAAGAAGCTTGATCTCTGGAACTATGGAAGCTGGAAGTATATAGAGAAGTATATACTTGTCATCTTCCCATGCACTGACCTAATCATCCTCTGTTGACCATTGTCAAGGACTAGATATTAGTTTGGATGGGCATCTGATCTGTTGTTGTCTTCTTATACATAATATTAGCACAAAAATAAACAGCTATAAATTCTTCATGGGTACAGTTAGAATGTTTTAGTTATCACAGCAAGGTTGTGGAGCACCCTTCTAATAGGTATTGTGGAGGCAAAAAAACTGCAGTCTTTACAGTGGAGGTTAGTTAGTTTTTCAGGGCAAGTGACATATATGGGCATAATAGGGCATACATGGCATAGCTGCCTGTGATTGAAGGGACTGAATTCAGTGATTCAGCCAGTCCCTTTCATTTCAGTGTTCTGACTTGTATGACAAATCATCCAAAAAATAATAAAAGTAACAATGATTATGACTGTATCTTGCCCACGTGCTTTCTGAGTAAAATGAAAAGCATCTTACCCATTAGAAGCAAGATAATCCCAGAGAAAAGGATGCATGAGGAACAAAGTTAATAATATCAGAGGAAGAGAAGACTAAGAAGCAACAGTTAATTGCTGCAGCTGAGTGTGAATAGACTGTACCTCAGTTTCTGTGACAGTTCAACCTTCAGAATAGCCTTCAAAAGCATGCAGTTGTGTTTGAGGTCTGTCAGTGATCCAGTTTACTGCACAGTCCCACAAGCAGTTCTGCCAGTGAAATAAGGAGTCAGTGGTACACTGACAGGGTCAAATGGTCCTGGACAAGGATATCTTAAACTGGCTCTGCTACAAAAGCTATTGTATTATGAAACAATTCTCTTATTAGCCAAACAATCAAGATTTACTAAAGTGAACAAATGAAAACTCTGAACATGGTTTTCTGGTGAGGTTTATCATTATTTTGGGATCCATTAGATGTGTTAATATTGCAGGTTCTACTTCACTTTGCAGCCTTTGTAGAAAATATGCAGCAGAAATATTTAGAGATGTTGAAGAGGAAGGGCAAATTCTAAGTATTATACTTGTCTTTGTATGCTACCCTGGCAGCTCAAGAGACTGTGAGGGAGATTTTGGCACTAGAAGATTTTCTTACTAGAGAGAAATCCTTAGGTGGTATAGAGGTGAATTAATGACTCTATTTCACCTGTTCCTCACAAACTCTTATATGGGAATAGGTAATTCTGGAAAGAAGTCGATGGTCAAAATGTCTTTTATACTCAACTGTTTGTGGTTGCCAAGACAGACCCTTGTGACTAATAGGAATTCAGCGTCAATTAGAACAACTCCCAAAGTTGTGTCATGTGTGCTGAGGCTAAAACAGTTGCACTATTCTTGGCTAGCCCAAGTGCAGTGCAACGACAAGAAACAGCTTTGAAAAGCTTGGCCCACAGTCTCTTCCTCTTACTCACATTACTCACATACTGAGCATTTAAATGGAGCTGGAGTGTTTTGTATGCTCTGCCCTAACCTTCTACATGGGCATGAATTCACAACATGGAAATTTTAAGCCAGGTTTTGTGAGAAATTCAGTTTTAATAAATGCAATATTTTGTATTCAGTGGAACTTTACTCTAAATTGACTTTTTTTTTTAAGTAAAAATTTCCCATAGCAATCCATTATATCCAGCTGGAATTTTCACTTCACTTTGTTATAAATGCACTATCAGTGTATTGGTGATCTCTATAAAACAGATTTGTTGAAACAGCTTGAAGGTGTATTGTCTTAGTCTGTTTCTTAGGTATGGTCCGTAATGTGGCTTAGTGGCTTCTCAGAACCTCCTGACACGAGTTGAGCAAGATATGTGTATGCTGGAGGGATCAAAATTAAAGAATGTTTCACTGGTGTGCAAGTTTTATAGTGTCCAGGCATATATTCAAAGGCACAGTTTTGAATAAAAGTTTGGTTTTACTTCTTTTATCTGGTATACTCATTTTGCAATACTATCATATATAATTGGTGGTTTATATATATAGAAGAAATATATGCTTAATTGGTATGTAAAATTATGTGCTTTTTAAAATCTAGATACTGAATTTTTTCTGTCCATGTTTTTTGTATTTCTGTGCCTTGAAGTATTACATGTATATTTTCAATATTTTTCCTTCATATGCCCATGTATTTTACTACTTTTCTTGTATGCTAAATGAGTCAGGTACAAGTACTTAGGAGCAGAGAAATTAATTGCACTTTCTGTTGTTATAAATACTTGTGTAATGCAAAAGAATTGCATTGACATTTTAATATGCTGTCACTTTAAGATACTACATGAAGTGTGAATAGAGCACAGGCACTTTTAACAGGTGTCTCTAATTGTTGGTTTGTTTCTTAGAAATAGCCATAATGTAATATTTTGTGAAACATGTAGATCCAAGGTGTTTGGATCCTGAAACATGCTAACCAGGTTTTCCTTTGGCTGCTGGTAAAAACAAATTGGGGGGTGTAATTGATTTTTTGTACGTAAAGCTTTTATGTTTGCTTTGAGTTCAAACTCCATCTTTTTCTTGTTATTTTTTGTCCCTTAGGAGGGATTGCACCATGGGCTTTTAGAAAAAAAAGAGTTCAGTATATTCGTTTATATTAGCAAATAGGATGTTTCTATTGCTTTCAGATTTTGCCAGTCTGTTACTGCAGAAATAATCGGGGAAAGGGTGAAAGCCAGATCAATTACATTAAAAAAGTGTATTTTCATTAAATTTTCCAAGTGCCTGTTATGTTCAAAGGGAGTTCAAGATTGTCTTGTTCATGGAAGATTTGAAAAGCCCCTTCAAAGGAACAGATACATCTAAGAAATGGCTAGATGGTTGGATGAAGTGCACTTACTTTTAAAAAAAATGGCAAAAGAAGAGCATCAGCATGCATGCAGTCTTTTCAAATGTTCTGTGGGTTTACTATGACTATTTCCAGATTTGACACAAAAATATCTTTAAACAATAGAGCAATATACAAACATGGCAGTGAAAGTTAATAATGAATTCTGAAAAAATTACAGTTTTGTTACATAGCAAATGAATTATGAACATGCTTCTTCTACAAAGCTTGCTTAGTTAACGAGACTTTATCATAAACAGTTATTCTTTTCTGATTTGGCAAAAAGATAAACTATGTAAATTCTTCAAAGTTATATGCTTAAGATTTACTGGACTTTTCAAGATCAAATGTTTCACTAATTTCTCAAATACATTTAGATTGATTGCAGAAAATTATGGAAGTCTATTTATTAGTTAAGCTGTAGCTAAGGTAAAGGAATTCTGATCAATTTGCTAAGAATTGCCTCCAGCTGTGCTGGTTTCCATCATGTAATTAAACAGAAGCTCACTATAGTTTGATCTGTTTGTCCTCATTTTCATGGTCACTGAAGTAAAGCATGATGGTCTCAGAAGCAGTCATGTGTTCCTTGAGTATTTCAGGTGCTAATTCAGTGAGTCAATGAAAAGCTTCAAAGCTGTTGGGAAAAAAAATCGAGAAAAAATATTAATTTCTGTAATTAATATATGCAACCATGAAACATTTTTATATCAATGAAGAAGCAGTGTTGTAATTTTTTAATTTCAGGATATAATTGACACATTAATATACAGTGGCCCATAGCCTCAAGATCATAACACATAGCTAAATAAAAGAATGAGTTCAAATTCCTCCTTTTCTGAATTTGCAGACAGACTTGGACTTGACTTTCCCAGAACCCACACAGATGCCTTGACCAAGAGGTCCGCTACTGAAAGTCAAGTCTTTCTTTATGCAAACCTCAATGACTCCTCTAGGCAAATTAAAAATATGAATTCTGATAAAGACCTATATAGCATGCTTAGTTGAATACATAGTTTAACTACAGACTATGATATAACAAAGCAAGAACTTGAATATATATCTGCCAAATTCTACTGTGAGTACTTTAGCAACTAATGGTCAACCTCTCTTGTATATACTTTTCTCCTACACCCACAACTCCCTTTAATCAAAATAACAAGATGGAAGGCCACGTTTTTATTTGTCAGTGGAATAAAAAAATTAATTTCTGTGTCAAATGGATCCATTCTTAAAATGACTGCTCTAAGTACATTTATGCTGCAGGTGCAGAATATCAAACACTCAAGATACTGACTCTTCTTTAAGTCTTAGCACTGCCCATGATGTTGTATTCCTGCACCTTTCCTCTATGTGGTACATGTGTGGAATATGCCCAGTGCCCTGGCTGAGATGGTGCTTTCTACTGTTGCCCTCAGGAGTGTCATTTCTTTTATTCTTTTTCAGTTAAACTGTAATAAATTATTTTTCTGTAACTTTTTTTTTCTGACCTACCCTTTTTGTTCACCCATTCAGAATGATACTTTTTTATTGCCTTTGCCACATGTCTTTAAACAACATGGCCTCTTTGGCTTAAGTCATCTGGCTTTGAACTGTATTTGTCTTGTGAGAGTCTGACTCTTATCTTCTACGGTCATGCCCAGTTCTTGTTTTGTTTAAGTACCTGGCAAATTTACCTTCCAGCAAATGTTTCACCGGTCCTGATCTTAACCTGAAAAAATCAGAGAAGAACACTCAGAGTATTAGCTCCCCAATAAATGGCTTCTCTTTGCTTATGGTTCTAGTGATTGCAGTTCAACCCTTCTTGCTACATCTACCACAAAGAAGAAAAAACTAGCAGCAGATCAGGAATGTAGTGCCTATTCTATCAGTAGGTCATCCGTACACCTTCAGTCAGCAGAGAAGTTTCTTCTTCATTTGAGTATTCATCAGGCACTGAATCTTCAAAGCCTGCAGAGGCCAACAGGGAAACTTGTCCAGCTTTGGGCTGGTTTTTGGAAGTTTCACTCACTGTGGTCATAGACTCAGCTGCATTGGGATTATCAGGGAGAAAAGAAAGCTCATACAGCCTGTGGCTCTGGAGGCGTAAAGCTCTCTTTGTATGCTTTACTGCATTTTACCTTTTCCTGGTGTTCCAGGTCAGCACACTACTTTGCTTACAAACAGTGTAATATGTCTCTGTATCTTCTCTTTCCAAACTGACTCTCCCATCTGTGAATGGTGTTATTGAGATTTGCCCTTATCTTTGACTTTTTCTCGGCACTGTTTGTTATCCTGCAATAAGTAAGTTGTTTAGCCTTCTACCTATCAAAAGTACAAGTTCCGGTACTGAAATGCATCAGTAGTAAGCATAATCTTGAGGCTTAGGCCACTAACCAAGGTCTTCTTTCTCAGTTAAGGAGCTTTCATGGTATCTTTGGAGTCCCTGTCCTAAATAGGAAGGGCACAGGTCTGTTAGAAAAAGAAGCATCTTTCGTGTGGCTTCCAGTCAAATGCACTGAGGGATCAGTCTTACTCTTTCAAGAGATACCAGTGCTCCTTGAGGAACTGAATCTGCCCTGGTAACCACATATATAGACCGGTGTATATATTTATTTCTGCATCACCTCTACTCCCTTCAGACAGGGAGAGTCTGTTTTTTCACACCATTTGGTATCCCTGTTCACTTCTAGAGAAGTGTCAAAAAGAGAATCTCCCTCCATACTTTTTCTGGGAGGGGATTGCTCTGTTCAGATATTCACTGTCCCATTGGAGGATCAAGAACTTTTCCCTGAGTCCATGAAATACATGGATACTACACTGGAGGTCCATGTTGAGAACTCTTAGGAAATGGTGCCAAATCATCTGCAACAAACTCTTCCAAGTCATACAGTTCTTCTAATGGAAGATGTGAAATAGTGGTTGATTGTGAGTCACTGGATAGATGCTGCTCTCCTGCACTGCTAGAGACATTGCCAATGTCCCTAGTGAAGGCTTCGATTCTTCATTTGGTCATCCTGTTCTGCCTCACCTCCTTCACTTCTATTTTGGCTTTTCACTGAAACAAGCAACATCGTGGCCCATCACGAGAAGTGCTAATGCTAAACATTAGCTAAAAGAAATGCTAAACAACTATATGCTTTTGGAACAGAATGATTGGTTGTCAGTGATGATCAATGGTTATCATAATGACAGCATTTTTCCT
Source organism: Apteryx rowi (assembly GCF_003343035.1). Classification (NCBI taxonomy): domain Eukaryota; kingdom Metazoa; phylum Chordata; class Aves; order Apterygiformes; family Apterygidae; genus Apteryx; species Apteryx rowi. The sequence continues at coordinate 1,608,450 of NW_020451182.1, forward strand.
TTACTTGGTGAAAGACATCATGATTAAGAGCAGTAAGGAGTCCATCTGCCTTGCCTATAGGACCAAGCAGGTTGGACTTGGACATGGTGTTCAACTTTGGCTCTCTTGGAGATTTTTCCCTGGTGATTTGGAGTAATTTTCTGAACCATAAGAATAAAGGAGTAGATATCAGTAGTGAAAGTGTTCTTATGGTTGTATCTGCTCATCATCCATGTGTAGAGCTGAGTATTCCATATTTTCCTTACCCACTGCTTCAGACATTTTTTAAGAACAGTGTTACAACTTTATTCTGGGCTAAAGGCTTTGTTCCCCAATGGGACTTATGGGACTTTTACCCAGCATTTACATCCCTTACGGGATTTACCTTTAGTTGCATGTCCACATCTTCAGTTTTTGATGAAGATGGCCATTTTACAAGCTATCTCTTGTGGCAAGTTGGGAAGAAAAATTTAAGAAGTTATGACTTAGCTTCAGTTATAATATCTTCAGTTCTAAGGTACCATAAAAAGCAAATGGAACTTTTCTCAGAAGAGAGTCATTCAATGGCATGCACAGTCATTGAAGGCACATAAACTGTTGAATGTTTTTTTTTTTTCTGTTGGGTCCCTTGTATCAAGAAGGATGCTATGCATATTTTTATTCTCTGTTTTGGTAAATCCAGCAAAAATACTGGAGTTAACTATCCTCTACTTATGTCGAATGTCGTCCTTGGCTTTGGTGCATAATGGCCAAGACATAGAATTGATTCAGTCATTAGTATTATTAATTCATACTCTTGTCACTGACTAAATGGTGAGCAAAGCATTTATGACAGAGATGCAGAAAATAATTGTACTCAGAGAATTTCCACAATATATTTTAGATAAGGTATATAAAATCAAAGTCATGACATATGATTAAAAAGGATATAACTGGCATTTTTTAAATATGTTAATTAGAGTTTGGAGAAATTTTTAATATGGATAATTCATTTTATTCCTTTCTCCTGTAATCTTTCTGGAATTTCAGCTAGATGTGCTGTTGGTCATTTTTCACAATTGCTTTAGAAAGGTTAATGTTTTAATGAACAGTTAATCAATGGTTATAAATTCCAACTGCTCAATATATTTCTTATCATACAGTTTAAACTGAGGTCTTCTTTTTCTGACTTTTATGCCTGTCGTAGTTACTAGTCACATCTTTAGTATGCTTTCAGTTGTTGTTAAAAATGTTTTATTCCCTCGTGAAGTACTAGGTAAATGTACTACAAAAGGATCATTGTTTTCTTCCTTCCCCAATTTTTTTGAAATGTTGCTGTTTAGCATAAAGGAGTGAAAGTTGAAAGCATTTAAAGTTTCAAAGATAAAGACCACTTAAAGAGCTAAGATCCACTCTGCTGAAAAAGCATGTGCATAGCAGTTTTGGGTAAATGCCCTTTCTGGGATGAGCATTTATTTTTATATTTGTGATTCAGATAAAAATGTCTATCTTCTTAGTCACTCTTCCTTGTACAGCTAGCTAAAAAGCCAGAGAAATAAGCAGTTTAAACAAGCCCAAATAAAATTATGGACAACACTCCCACATAATACTAGGAATAATTCTAGGAGCTTTTCTTTTGAAATGAGACCATCCCTAATATTTTATCAGAATAATCTAGTAGGTAATGTAGCCAGAAATATTGCTTCCTTTCAGCCCAGCCAATCTGAAGAAAGAATCATTTGGCCCAGATTAGAGAGCGATCTGAAAGGGAGATGATAAAGCTGTGCACTGTACATGACATGGAGTGCGTGCTGCATTTGTCAGTGTTGCAGAAACCTACGTACCATAAATCCACTCCTGTCTAGTTTACAGAAGTCTGTGTTCAGGGACCTACTGGCTTCTACTGTTTCTTTGTTTGGAATGAAAACCTGGTCTTCCTAGGGTCCCTGAAAGCAGAGTTTATCTTTTAACACGGTAGCTGGAAGTCGGAACATAGTTGTGCTTACATAACTCAGGTGGGGGGGGGGGGGAAGGGATTGCAAAAGATGCTTCTAACAGCCAATCAACCACATTCTTCAGCTCAAAGATATTGTCATTGACCTATACTTTATAGACAAGCTCATAATTAAAGTTGGGAACAGGAATAACACATAATATAGATAAAACCTAATGTCCAGTAACATAAGTTCTTCTTTTGGCATTCTTTCAAATCCTTTATTAATTCTATAAACTTTATGAAATCCAAGTTAATTCATTATTAATATATATCTTTTCAAGACTTAGCAATTTAAATCCTGACTGCTGTTTCACAACTTTTTTATTTACCATCCTCTGCTCTGATCTGCCAGCAAATGAAGTCTTTCCACTCATAAAGAGTCTCCCCACTCTTTAAACTCAGTGGCAGAAGATGGCCTGTCCACACACATGACTTTGTGCCTCCCCTGAGGCTCCATTCTCTGTGCTATCACACAAACAAAGAATCAGACTCTGTGCTCCTAATTTCTCTCCTTTATGCATTTCATGAAGATGTTGCCCTTTCTTATGTATAGTATGTAGCTGGAATCCTCTTGAGACATCAATGCTACTTACAGCCATAAGTGCCATTAACAGTGACAGATAGTATCATTCATAGTGGCACACTGCAAGACCCTGAACCTTATTTATTTTCTTTTGCTTTATCTGTCTCTTGTGCATCCATAAGTTCCAGGTGATTTTGACATTGTTTTTTAATAGAAACAGCATTCTCGTTTTCATTTTTTGGTGAACGAGATTTTAGTAGTTTTATGTTTCATGGGTACTCTTCTGTGGTTAAGCAGTGCTGAATACACATTGGAGTCTGATTTTGTTGCTTTTTTCAGCAAACAGTCTGTTATTTTCTTTCTCTTTTCCATAATCTATTAGATTGTGAACAAGCAAATCCAGTGACTGCATATCAAACCTGTACTTTTATTTTAGCTGCCTGTTCATGTACATGTTTGTGGGTGCCCAAGACACTCGGGTACTGAGTCTGCAGTCTGAATTTCCTCCTTTGCCTTGCCTCTATGCTAGACCATCTGCAGCTTTCCTTATCATCCTGCAGAGACTGGATTACATCACATTTCCAGAGAGTACAAGTTATCCCAGGCACCGCAGACTGGTGGAGAAGGAGAGCAGACCAAATTGGACCACCTGTCCAAATTTCACCATTGCTTCTTCCATGGTATGACCTCCACAAAATACTGGGATAGTAAAATATGATTGTGGGAGTCTGCCACAGAAAATAGAGAGACACTTGGTAATAGTTAGCTGGCAAGCTGAAATGACCTGTTCTCTACTATGAAAAGTTTACTGTATTTTCATGTGAAATATCCCCGTAATTGATAAAACCCAAATGGCCAGCTAAGAAAACAGATTATTGACAAGTGTGTGCCCTTTCTTTAAGGACACTTGCTAGAACCTTGGCAGCATATCAAAGGTAAACAGCTCCATCTATAGTCAAGGGAAAGAGAGGAACAATTATGCAGGACAACTCATTCCATCTTTGATACCCATTTTAGGATGGGATGAATTGGCCTTTGGAGATGCATGTCTCTCCACTGATTTTACAGGGAGCCTAGCTGACTGACTAGACACGTAAATCAAAGATGACTGAAGTTAAATGAGATGGATCATACTTAAATACTTAAAACGCCTGTAAGAATTCTGTTTTATTGTAAATCTAATTCCAACAGGCAGTGCATAGTTAAAAGAGTTTTAACCAAATTTTAAATCAGTGTTAAGGCAGCAGCCTTCAGTAGCACAGAGAAGTATCTCAGTTTGTGCTAGACCTAAGAAGCCTCCCTCTGATTAAGTGAGACTTACTAGACGTGACTTAGATCCCCCATTCACAGCAGCAGAGATACTCTCTGCCTGAATGTTTGGGGTGAATAGCTGCATGGGTATTGCTGTATCACACGACCAGAATTGTGTGCCATACAAAGTAGCATTAATTGAGGGCTACAGCCATCTTATGTTCTTGATAAAGCCATATGTGTATCTATCTTAAAAGCTAGTCAGCTGGTACCTTCTCTAAGCCACTGGAGAGAAGCTGTGGCAAGTCTAAAGTGGTAAATAGCACCCCTGGCATTTTAGCTGCGATGAGTGCCATGAAAACCTTCAGGTTTTGTCATTTTTGACTACCACTGGGTAAATCGTTACTGATTAACCAGCAAGTGACCTGTGCTCAGTGCATGACAGATCTGCTTTGTCATTCCCATATCACCAACAGGAAGGGTAGATAGGAGCTGATTAGGTACTGTTCTAGCAGATACGATAGTAAGGCCTTGGGAGCTGAAAGATTCAGGAACATACCTGACCCATCATGCTAAACTCCCTCACTTGACCAGGTAACCAAGATCACGGAACTGGGGAAAGACCCTTATTCTGTCCTGGTTGCCGCCCTCTCTCCTTTGCAAACTAAAGAGAGCACAGGAATTGAATTTCTTCCCTGCTAGTCAGATTGAACATCCATTTTTTTTCACCCAAGGGATGCATAAAATATGATTTACAGAACTGCTGACTGCTGTAGTTACAATTAAAACAATACTGCCTTCATAGCTTGAACATTGAGTGCAAACAGGCTGATAGTTTAATCAAGCCATTTTAAAACATATTAACTAAACCACCAGTTTACTATTCTTGTCAGCCTCTAAACAACTGTAAATCTTCTTTTCAAAAAATCAACCAAAAAACTGTAATACATTAAAAATGAATTAGACATTGCACACCACCCATACGCTGTATAATAAATAGATCACAGCCCTACAGTAATAGTTGTGATATCTGGCAAGTCACTGGAGAAGAACTCATGGCTTTTCAGAATGACCTATGTCGTAAATCATTGCAATCTCATTCAGACTGAGCACATGCATCTAATTTTTCAAGAGTGGCTTCTGAAATCTTGATGAATGGCTTCAGAACTGATTATTGGAATGTATGAAAAGTAGCGTCACAAATGCCTAATTAAGGAAAGGGAAAAGGGGACTTAAGAATACAGTCCAATGAAATCTGGTTGCAAAAGAATAATTTGTATTAAATAACAAATGACTAGCCACCCAGGAGGTAAACCTAAAAATACAGAAACTGTAAAATCTGCCATGTTTTTCTTCAAGACAGTTAAATTAATAGAAATTTTCAGTAAAGACAATGTACATACACAAGCTTATAAATAATACATACTTTTTCTACTATATAGGTATCTTGCTATCTAGTTTAATGTTTTCTCTGTGTGTTAATACAAATATTTTCATAATGTGAAATGCTTCACATATTGAAAAAAATTCGGACATCCCAAACTGGGAAATGTATTCAAACTTTTTAACGAAACTCCAGAGACACACTGAGGTATTTTTATGTATATCTTATCCACTTCTTGTATCTACATCATCTTTTGTGAGCATATTTGAGCCCCCCTCCCCTCTTCATTCTCAAAGTTAAACAAAAACTATGCACTCACTAAGCCCAAATTAATATACCATGTCTCTCCATGCCTTTCTATAGACACTGTAGACATACTTTTAAACAAGGGATCTTCTCACGGTCTTGTTTTTAAAGTGACAGGTAGAAGTTAAATTGGTGAATCCAATTTTTATCTCCTTTGGGTAAAAGACTGCAAATTGTGATATACACTGAAAGATAATGTAGACAATTTTTATGTTTCCCCATTATTAAACATTTGTCTGTCAGTAGCTGGAATCATTTCACATTTTGCACTTGATAATTCCTTTAAAATATATAAAGTGTTACAATGGAAGCAGCAATTATTTTGACCACCTGAAAATCTATAATTATTAGGAATTTATTAATTGTTGGGAATTTTTAATGCACTTACAGCTTCATTCAGAAATTATGATTTTTATCTACATTCTTGTGTATAACAGCAAAAACCAAGCACATGAACTTAAGCTGAATGTGTTCCATGATTGTAGCATGTAGATTCTGATTTGGTGTTGAAAGAAACTCCTTGGCAGATAAGTAATGAAATGGAACATGAGACATGCCATCACCTAATAAAAACATCAGTTCATAAGAAACATTAACTACCATTTTCCAGGACATCATTTTTAATTGATATATTTATTTTTGTCATAAGAAAACAAATTCATATAATTTTAATAGCATATGCTGATCAGTGGCTGTAGAAAAAGGAATTTTTATAAGGAAACTATTAGCCTTTGTCCAGTGTCTAGTTGTAAGGTTCCCAGTGACCAGCATTCGTTAAGCTTTATTACTGAGCTTCATGAAAGTTTCTCTGGATTAGAAAAGCATAACCCTGTCCCGATTTCAAATGGTGTTGCAGCTTTTCATTAACCTGGAAACCTCCTATTTACATGGTTCACAGCCTGGTCTCAGCTCACTTGGAGGTAACAAAGGGTGTCGGGACAAGAGTGCAGCAGGGGGCTCATCCTCTAGGGCTGCCATCTGAATTTGATCAGGTCAACTGTTTTAACTCCTGCCTCATTAGGCAAAATAAAATGGAGATTATGGTGTGTGGAAGGATCAAATTACAGAGAGCAAGCGCTGCCTCCTGCCACTTGCTGTTGATTTTGCATTTTGACAAGACCTTTCTCGCTGTGTTTTCCATTCTATATTACAACAGGCTTTAAATTATTTTGAAGACAAGATATTTGTATCCCTTGGCATTTCAGAGCTTAGCCAAAGAGCAGTGAAGTAATAAGTGAAGACACATTAGTCTCAGAGGCAGTTTACCTACTGGAGAGATGTCACTGTGCAGCATGGGCTTAATGCTGATAGATGCATTAATTCAGCTTGTCAAGCGATGACTAGCTCTTCACTTTCAAAGTTTAGGTTAGCTGTAAATTTGAAAAAAATCTGACACCAAAAGGTTGGTAGGTAAATTATTATTACTACCTGACAGAGAGGATTAAATAATTTATTTTGATTACTTATAATTAACGTGTTCATAAGTCTGTTCAGTTTCTCTTTAGTTACTGCTTTTGGTGTTTATATAAAATTATAAAAATTGTTCAGAGTTGAATGCGTTTGTTGAATTATAGTGTCTATTAGGCTGGAGATGAGTATCATATACTAATATTAAGAATCTTTACCACCTTGTTGCCCACTGAAAAGCATTTTCCCACTGACATTGTCTGTACATGCCTTATATTAATAGAAAGTTTATGGTCTATAAATGTCAAAAAGTGGTTCAAGATATCAGACTGGTCATCTGATAACAATTTGCAGATTTCTTATGAGGAAGATAGTTCTTATCCCTCATGCTCGATTATGATCTTCTTTAGAAAAAACAGGGATGATAAAAGCAGGTGATGTTTAGCAGTTAGATATATTGCTTCTTTTTCTCTTATTCCATTTGTTGGTAGAATTTTCTTTAAATTCCTCCTCCCTAAGCTGCGAATAACTACTCTTAGTCAATGAAGAAGTAGAAATACCAAAATTATAAGTGAATTTACATGATGTTTATGATTATTCCTTTGTAAATCAAGAATTAGTCTTGAGTATAGACACTAAAATGCTGTCAGAACAAGAAGCTTCACTCAGGGAAGGGGGAGAAGAGGCAACAAGTAATATGCGACAGATGTAAACATAAACTGTTTACTACAAAGTAGAACGTACATTATGGTATAGTTAGAAGTGTAGTATAAAACTTTTTTAAGCTGACTTAAGACTTGTTATTCTAGTAATGAGCAACTCTGAGAACTATACACTATTGACATGTCTCACGTGAACCCTAACCACTTAGTATGTCTGAGTACAAAGCCATCAGGTTTCAGGAAACTATAAGCAGCACAATCTGTAGTAATGTGTCTCTTCAGTAACATGGGCCACATGACCACATTTAACTTCTTCTGCATATTATACACTAATTGCAACAACCTCTTCCTGCAGCAAGCTGATTCTTTTGCAGACTATCCTGTATCTTGTAGACTTAATGAGGAAAGGTCTTATAAAAAAATATACAGCCTGTTGCACGTTTTTATTTCTACATATCTGCCTCAAGAATTCTCTTTTGTGATGATGTTTAAAGTTGAAAGCTTGCTCTAAGAAATTTCACAGGACAAACCTGCCACTTCAAAAACAAACCACAGAAAGGCAGAGAACATGATTTTTCAGAAACAATTCTGCTCACTGAAATTGTTGAATAAGTTTTTGTTAAAGAATGTTATCATAAGGCACGTGCACAAATTATTGCAGCTCCTGACCCAGAAAATTTTTGTCTTCCTATGTTCCCATTTACCTCCACTCCCAGCCTCCCATTTCTCCTTACTCTTCTTTTCAAATTCTAGCTCCCAAATTCTGTCCATTCTTCTCTTCTACCTAACACCAGTGCCTGCTCCTTTTTTTGCCAGTTCTGCCCACATCCGTCCTACCTGTCCCATACCCAGTCCCTCTTGTTCCTTGTCCTGTATAACTCTCAGATTCCTCCCCTCCATTTTCATCTCACTGACTTGTTGTCCTTTAAATGTTATGTTCTATTTTGACTCCTTTGGATGGAGGCACCACTTTCTGCTACAAACATAAAACTTTTCTGAGAAGATGGGACACATTTCACTGACTGATGTGTAGTTATATCATAGATACTATGCTGAGAACTTTGGTATAAAACATAGAACAGACTGTATCAGAAAAATGAGATAAATTATTTAAAGCAAGGCTACATTAATTTTGGTGTGAGTTGTATGCATGCATCCAACAGCAGCTTGAATTTATGACAAATAATAAAACAATCTGGGTTAACAGCAAAAATTCAGGGGTGGAGGGGGGATTGTTTTTGCCTGGATTTCACTGTTCCACTTTGCTGCCTGACCTCATAAACATTTGCATCAGCAGAGCAGAAAGTCTGGCAACAAGCAGTGCTAGAGATTGAAGAACTTCTTAAGCTTTGCCATCAGAGGTAGCATTCCCTGAACTACATCCCAAGGGGAAAGTGTAAAAAGTTAATGACACATTTCTGTCTTTCCAGTACAGCTGTCTAGCCTCATATGATGCCAAGGAGCCAGAATGGCAAATTCTCAAAAGGGAGGTATTTATTACTGTATGTTATCTGCTTCCTAATACAATATTTTCCTGTCCAGTTAGAAAGTTAAGAGGGGAGTGTAGCAAATATTGCTCTTGCCTACTGTAGACAGCAGAAGACAAATGATACTGATGTATTGCAAGAGCACAATGGCAAAATTCCTCTCTCTCTGTTTTGCTCATGAGAACAATACCAGCCATGCAGTAGGTCCAAGTCATCTGGCAAAGCTCAGAGTGACTCATCGGGGCTGGAAGAGTTGGGTGCATGCTGTTCTCCAAAGAGCAGCAGTGTGTAACCACAGCTAGGGAGGGCGGCGCTCAGTGGTGTGCAGGCGTAAGAATGAACAGGCAAAACTGGCCACTCTTCCGACCTGTTAAGCCAACACCTCTGGGGTCCAGGGACCACTTGTCAGTTCATGCCCCCTCAGTGTGTTTAAGGGAGCGTTAGCAAGGGGTCCTGCCCAGGCCATTTCACAAGAGGACTAAAAGAAAAACTGTCCATGCTTTTTATAATCCAGCACAGAGAAGAATAAATCTCAGAGCATTTTAGCATGGATGAATACTTTGTGACTATTTAGCTAAATCTAAAGAAGCGATGTGGTGCTGCACCCTGGAGATGGTTTGTCTCAAAGAAGGCTATGGCTTCAAGGAGGGGTGGGAAAGTAACAGGGCAGGGAAAATTGCTTTCTCTTGTGTTCAGTTGCTTTGGAAGCTGCGGAAGGGTGAACTATATTGCTGCAACCCTATCGTTTTTTTGGAGTCTCTCTCCCTGTACAGGACCTTACCAGTAATACTACCATCTCTGAAATTCAGGGAATGCTACTATGAGCAATTTGGGTTAACTAAAGATGTTTCAGAGCTAGGCTTTCTTTCTTGCCTATTTATATGGTAGTGTGTAAGTAATGGATCCAGGATCCAGATCAAGATGTCAGGCTGATTATACCTGCCTTAACATTGTAGTATTATGTAATTTCATTATCAGTACATGCCAGCACAGCTCAGTATTGATCGTCTAGAGCCTGAACTATTTTCTACAAATCAAAAACAAAATTGTGAAGCTTTTCAAGAAAAGGAAGATAAAAAGGATCGCATAAAACATCTAGATTTGCATCATGAATATTTTAACTGGCATCGGGCATAAAATCATTATTGGAACGTCTAGTCTAGTATACATACAAGAAATTACAGAGTTTGATCTGTTTAGTAAATCTATTGTTTACAGTGATGCTAAATTATTAACTTTGCTTAGGTTATTTTAGACTGTTTATGGTAGATTAATTCTCCCTGAAATTTTCTCTGTTTCAGTGTTATATCTAATTCATTTGCATGCATTTCTTTTTAAGCCATTTTAGACTGTATCAGCTGATATCCTCACCACATTTTCACATGTTAATGTTTCTGTGGGTCTTGGAGAGATCTGACGTAAAATATTTTATGTTGTCACTGCAGGAGGTCTGGATCTTTCAACCAAATTTAATAGCTATTTATGCATTGAGAAGATCTTATCTGATGTACTATTGGTTCTGGGTCATTCACAGCCTCACATTATATTGAAACCTGGACAGAGAGTGTAATTTGTTAATGTCATGTAGGATGAACTTGGTTAGAAAGGGAAGTGTACACGATTTATAATAACACAAGTGTTTCCTTGCTAATCCCTTGGCAGGTTCATTATCTGTAGTGCCCCAGGCAATAGTTAGCCTATCGTGAGAATGAAATTTAACCCACAGCATGAAATTAATCCTCAAAGACTTTTGTCTACTCTTTCTAGAAATAATAAATTAGAAGTGATTTTATAATTCTCCTCTCTAACTTTATGCAGAGGTGTTAAATTGATATCTAAATTCTATGGCACCTGTCAAACTATTGATTTATGTTTAATTACATAACATTCATGTGCAAGTGAATATGAAGCAGCATAAAGAATTTGAAGACTTGAATTGTAATACTAACTTAATGGTGTGTTCAGTGTTTCCCCCTAAAAACCTTTTTTCTTTGATAATCCAGAAAATTCAATTTCTTGTAATTGCAGGGAAACAAGGAATATATGTATATGTATGTATAAAATCATTCAAATGATCATATCTGGACTTCCTAGAGCTCCTGGTTTCATATTTGAAACAACTTGATGCATTTTTTACACTCTAACTTCTTTTTCAAAGCTTTTTAATACTCTAATGAGGATGTGTTATTGCTAAACAAATGATGTCAGGGTTTTTGGCAGAGGCAAATGAACTATTACACATCTAGTGTTTTGTGATCTTCAGGTTCCCATTCAGTGTTTGAAATCAGTGAAGAGAAAATGGAACGTGCTTCCTGAATCGACTGTGTAAATACTGGGTAAATCACATGTTTTATTTCAGAAAGAGGTTTCTTTTTCTTATGTTTGCGAAGAAGTTCTCTCTGCTAAAGAGGTAATAAAGTACATCATCAGCAGGTGATTTTGTTACTGATATATTCTGACTCTTTGCGTTTTTCAGGTTGTTATTCTTTACTCACCACAACCTAGTCTATGAGGGTATGTAAGCATTTCTAGATATTATTGATAGTAGCTAGGCATAACTTAGTGTTTGTTTGTTAAAAGGAATGAAAATACCATGACTAATAAGACTTGTATTATTTATGTCTATATGCTCTGCTCAATGCTCACAAAACAAAATCCTTCCTAGGTGAGAAGAAATACAGTATCTTTGTCAAAAAGCTTAACTTGATCACTTGAGGATACAGCATTAGGATTTTTTCCACATTTTACCCAGTATTTACCCAGTATATATCAATTGACTAGACACATTATGTATTTTGGTTTTCATATTCTAGTGAATTTTTCCACTTCTGGAGGCAGCAAATCAATTTTAATAGATGCTTGCAATAGGCCAGATGATCTATGTTGAAGACCGTCTTCAAAATATCTGTTGGAACTTCACACTGTGATAACTTTTAAGGGACAGAGACAGAATGATGCGAAATGAAGCAGGTCGTCTGCTGCTTCGTACACAGTCATGACCCTGGACAGGAAGTTTGCAGGTTACCAGAGGCCAGTATGTGAGCAGATTGGGAAGCACATTGCACCTCTGATCATTCCTCTAATTCTTCGAGACATAATTTATAACAGTGGTGTAGCCATTGAACCGCTCCCACTTCAGATATTCCTTAAAAGAAAATCCATTTCTCAAGTCATGCCATGTTTACCATTGTATATTTAGGAAAGTTATTTTTGTGCATATGTATATTCATTCTAGTGGTGGGAAGGAAAATAGCAGATACTGAAGTATGTTAAATGGAGTAGTGAGCAAAAAGAGTGTCTTTGATCCTAAAAAAAGATTTTATGACATGTTAAGGATGCCACTTGATATTAGGTAGAGATCAGAGATGTGGTGTAGGTCTAGGGAACTTCTGAAAACTACATGCCTTATTGTAATATTTATTGCTTAGGATAGAAAGTCCTACAAAATATCTCATATAAGGTTAAAACACAGGTTTATGATTTATTTTATAAGCTTCTTTTATTGTTAATGGAAGGTGATAGATTTAAACATTGTAATTTGATTCAGTACAGTACAGTAAATTGATACCATATAGTAATTCAGATGTCACTTATGTCTACATTATGACTATCCCTTTCATGCAATAATAGGAAAAGAAGGGAAAATTGCAGAACTACAGTACTTACTTTTTCCATCTTTTGTTATAGGTGTTAGACATGACATAGAGCAGAGACAATGATACATTGCTCATATTTTGACCAATGACTGCCTCAGAGTTTTCTGTCTCCTCAATGAATATAAAGTTGCTTGGGGACATCACTCTTCTCCCTCCTATTTTCATATTTTTCCTCACTCTTTGTACATCCATCAGTCATTCCACTGTGACTGGCTTTGCCTGTTTACACTTTTGCCAGACCACAACCACATAGTGAAAACTGCTTGCAACAAAAGCAGCAGTGTGTGTTGATTGAGACACTGTGGTATCTGCTGCCAGTTGCAACAACAAGTTGGCATCTTGTGACCTCTAGTAAATGGGTGGGTTCATCGGTGATAAGTCTCCTAGCTGGTGTGCAGGGTGGCTATTTGCATTTTCAAAAGAGTCTTGAACCGGAAAAGGGCTAAAAACTCTCCTGTGCATGTAATGAACTGCAGATTCCCTTCTGCAGACATCTGAATAGTCAGCCTCATTTTCAGAGGGGTTCAGGGCACAAGCAGGATGAGCTCTGAATTTTTTAACAAGGATTATACCAATGTATTCTGCATCATTTAGGTGCTCCATGCCCTTCTCATATCTTAGTCTGATTGCCTTTCAGAATGCTTAGCAGAGAAAGTTGGAACCAGCAGTATCCTTGGATTCCTATGTGTGTCCACAGACTATCTGTCTTTGTGCAAAAGTAAAGCCCCACAATGGAGAAACTACATGTACTGAGCAACACTGCGTCACATAACAAACTGGTAGCACGCGCTACATGGCTAGCTCTTGGGGAGAAGAATAGCTTCTCTTCTAAATAGCTGCTTCTCCTATTAGCTAGCATTTGGAGCAAGAAGAAGAGGGACAGAGGTGGCATGCCTAGATGCCTTTTACACTTAGCCATATTTATTGCATACTTACTCAGTTTGGCATTACACAACAAACAGCAGTTTATAGTCCAACAAAGACATAATCCTACTTGTTATATATAGTAATATATATAGCAATTGCCTATTAATTCTGTATGAACATGTAAAAGCACTGAGTTCTCAAGCAGTCATTTTTCAACAAGCCCATTTCATGTATCAATAGACATTCAATAAAATCTTAGCTTTATCTCTTAAGTCCATGTAGCACCACAAAGCCTTGATTAAATGGATGTATGGAAGAGGTACTGAGTGGGATAAGGAAACGAAGTATTAGTCCCTCAGAAATACTGCATGCCAATATCAGAATTACCTTTTCTTCTGTCTGTTTTTCAGTCCTGGAGCTCAATAGCTGAGACGAGTCAGCCATGTTCATGCAGTCTGTTTGCTGGTCTAAAGAACATAAGCAAAATGCCTTTAAAGGGCTGCTGTGAGTGTAAAAAGTTAGAGAAGGAATTTTGCTTGTTTCCAGCTGATGGTTAATGAAACATGTTTTGTTTTCTGAGGTAGCTTCTATTTTTAAAGGAACCTTAAGATATTTCTTTGATGTGAAGATTTTCATGAAGTTAAAAGCAGTCATTTAACCCTTCTGTTCTGAAAAACAATCTTTAAAAGGCACAAGGCTGCAAACAAGCCGTAAAACGTGCTGCAAAGTATATCCTCCAGACTACCGTACTGTCTGCTGCCCACAAACACTTGGCTGAAATCCTCTCTCTTTTCCAAAAGTCGTCTTGCTTTGTACCTTTAAAATTATCAGCACTTGGAAAAATCTTGTTAAATCTAAAAGAAGTCCTGTTTTTCTTTAGGTTTAACAATGTTTCAGATACTGATTAAAAAGGGAACTCTCCCTTTATTCCTGAAGTCAGTAAGAAATATTATGGAAAATTGCGTTAACTCTTGCAAATCCCTCTACAACTATAAAAGTACAAATGAGATCGTCCCTGCTGTTTCAGTCAGGCCTATGAACCTCAGAGCAATAGGATATTTATAAGAAAATTCCAGACATAGCAGTGGTGCCGTGATCCATATGACCCAAAGTTTCCAGTCTTTGTCTATCTTTCTGTCTTTAAGGAAAAACAGAGGGGCATAAAATGAAAACTTGGAAGATCACAAATCATTGTTATGACTCATTATAATGAATGATTTGTGCATTACTTTATGGAGTAGTTAGGTTGAGTTTGGGCAAAAAAGAAACCTTCCTTTTTAATTTTCTCCACTTTATGCCAATTTTGAAGCAACTGTCTCTCCTACAATAACAGTGCTCCTTTTCCACACTATCCTGGGTAACTAGCGAGTTTTTTCAGCTGGGAGAGTGTGTTGTGATATAAAGGTGCAGCCTTGCATTGCTGTTGTCAAGAGCCTGTTAGTGTTTCTACTACAGTATTAAGTCTTGTTTTCTGGTGTTAGAACCAGGCTATAAAATACTTAAAGTTGAACTTCGGGAGTTTTCAAAATGTATTTACAAATAAGAAAAATAATAATTGGGTGGGATTTTTAATTCTATGAAAAAATAATATCATGACAGCTTTGTAGCAACTATGAGTTTTGAATCGACAGTCTTGGATACTAGAATAAGTTTTCTGACCACAGCATACAATCTGTATTCTAGATTCTCCTGAGTTTTGTTTTCCACTGTTATTTATGGTTGACTATTAATAGTATTATTAGAAAAATAAATCTAATGAAGTCTGAAAATTGCTGCTGCTGCTGTTCTTCCAGAGTAAGTTACTACACTGGTAGTTTGACCATTTGTGGTAGCTCATCTCCTTTATCTTTGCAATATCTTCATACTGTGAATTAATAGGGTGTATTCCCAGGGCTTAAAGGTTTCTCCTCAATTCTTAGGAGAAAATTAAACCTGTTGAACAAAAAATTTGCGTAAAGTGCGGTTACCTATCTCTTGATTCTGAAACACACTGGCAAGTTACCATTTCAACACACAGAAAACTTTCCTTAAAGTTATGGGATTGTGTTTTTGTTTTTCTTTTGACAAAGGGCGAAGTGTACTATTTCAGATAAATTGTATTAAAGAAGGCAAGAGTGCTCCAATATTTCAGTGGTTTTACTTTAAGTCACCACCGCAGAGAAAGTCACAGTGCTTCAGAGGAAATATCATCCTTAACTTACCTCGTTATGCCCTACTGTATGCTAAGAGCTGCTGAGGTTGCTAAGCACTGGCTGATAATGAATACCATATAAGCAGTAATATTGGGGCACAGCTGGGTGGGTAAGAATTGTATTTCGGTCTTTAATTCAGAATTTCCTCACTTAACTAGTTTCATTTCAAAATGTAATGCTGCTTTATGGGTGTGGGTTTTCTGTTGCTTAGCCATACAAATTAATAGAAAAAATAGTCATTTTTACATGGAATCAGCATATGCAAAGTCAATATTGTCCATGTTACGTAAATTTGCCGTAAGTCTTTTTAAAWGGTTTGTCTGTCAGTAAAAAAGGTCATACAAGTTAAGGGTTTTAAATGCAGAGGATTTACCTATACTTTTCAGTAGAGAAAGTCTGGCTATATCCGTTCCAGTGTTTCAAAAATCTCAGCTGCAATATCTTAATGCAGTTGTCCTCCTTTTATAATATAGAAGGCATAATAAAATAGAAGGCATAGAAGATTGTGTGAACACTTAAAACTAACACTTCTTTCAGTAACTTACAATTTGCTTTTGGCAGTCTTCCACTGAAAATGAATTTACATTTCTGTATTTTACCATTTTATTCCTTTGGGAGAGAAAATATTTTCAGGTATCTTTACTACTTTAACTGTAGGAGCAAGTTTAATGTGTATTTCATTGTGGTTTGCAAATTTTGGTGTTAAATCATTATAATACCCCAAAAAAACAGAATATATCAAGGTCTGATGGGATCGATCTCATCAAAGAATGTAAAATGCTAATGAATACTGTAAAGCATTGTGATTTCTCATTGAATAGCAGCTCCAACAGCCTCCCTAAAAACCTTCCTACAAGCAAGCTGCAGATAATTACTCATTTGAAGCCTTCCTGTGACTTATCAGATATATGTTTTGTTTTAAAAAGCTACATGAAGATTTGCCTTTATATCTTTTCAAAGTAGTGGAGATAGCCTTATTCTTTATAGGCAGCAAAATTATTCACCTAATATGGTAATATTGATATCATAAAAGTTTTAACCGACAGATGAACTATTTCATATTTACATTTAAATTATTCAAAGGCTTTACTTTGCAAAGACTCAGTAAATGATTTGTACAAGTCACTAATATCACAGGACACAAGGACAGCTCTACTGGATTAGACTCGAGGTCCGTCAGTGCAGCAGGGAGAGATCAATAGAGGATACATGTTTTTGTAATAGAAGTTAAAGTAAGGTAAGGAACTGGACAGTTTTTGTGCAGGCACATGATCCAGACAGAAATCAGCCAAACTAAATGCTCATTTTTTCTTCTGAATCAAAGTGGTTACTGGGACTATTTTGTAGTGTAATCTGACTTCTTGTGAAATCTCTTCTAGTCACTAGTTTATATGCCTCATCATTTTTTCTGTTGTTTCCTTATAAGCTGCTTTGAAGGAAAACATACAAGACTTCATACAAAACTAATGAAAACTGGAGTTCTTGTTTTGATTATTAGGCTGTGAGGGGATACACATATATAAAATCATAAAAATAAGTCCATGACCTCTGACAATACAAAATTATTCCTTATGCTGCCATTTTTGGTGATTTGACCCGTTTAGATAATGGGTAAAAACATTCATAGTTTTTTTTGGGGGGTGGTATTTTTATCTAGGAAATAGAGATTAGGAGAGGTTTCAGAAATATGGCATCACTGGAAAAAAAAACACATCAATTTTTTTACCGTTACTAGTTTCTGCAGATACTTTCACCAGTATAGCTAAGTTCTTTTTATACAAGAAGATGCACACAAAAAACACAGGCAGTGTTTAAGTGTAGCTGTTGTTTTTACAGTCATACATCATAGCTGATCTTACATTCGAGGACATTGCGTGGTGCTTCAAATGTAACTATCTTGGACCCTTTAAGATGATCAATGTCATCTTAAGTTGTGTGCAGAAGTTGTATGCAGACAGCTAAAGTAACGTTTCAAGGACAAAATTATACTTTCAGCAGTGGGGAGATAGGCAGAGCTGTTGCTGTTTTGGCAGAACTTCTAGATAGGCTTTGAGTACAGAAGAAGATTACAGTAATTTCTGAAAAATATGTGCTGTTTCCAGGTCCATACCTGAGAGGAGTGACTGGTACTTAGCAGAGAGCTGTGGCAGCTCAAAGCTCTGGGAATCCGGAAAAATAAGAGCGTAATAGAATTTTGAGGCTAGGAGTTAAAGTTAGGAAAAGCTTGGTGTACCCGCTCTGAGCGTCACTCCATAGTTTCTCCTTGCTAAGAAACATGCAAGATTCTCAGATAAGACTTTTATTTGCACGTATGATATAATGAACTTGGAAATAAACCAGTAATGAGGCCTTGATCCTCCACTGTCAAGGTGTCTAGACTGTTTGCACTTTCAGTGCATGCAGGTTTAGGCTCACTATCCAGAGGTTTTTCTGCTCTATCAGCACTGAGTATTGACAGTATTTTCAGTGTTTTAATCCCTAAGAAAAAAGCAGACTTGCACAACATCATAGCTAACAGTTTGCATGACATTTCTCTGACCAGCTTTTAATGCAGAATGAAAGAATGGTGGTGTTCACTAAATCATATTTTGGTTTTGAAACTCCCACACACACACATCTGTGGAATTAGACTGTTGAAAATATGGTTTGAACTTAGTTTCTGCTGTATTTCATTCTCAGGAAAGCATTAAAGTATTTGTATGTGACTGCTGTAACTACTTATTCTTGTTAATTATTAGCACAATTACTGAAGCAGATTTCCATGGAACAGTTACATGGATTAATTTGACCTGCTTCTGGTTTGCTAAATAATCTCTTCTAAAATTGAGTTTAAAAGAGCATTTCTTTCTGCTATTGTAGCTATTGTATATTGTCCAGTGTATGTAATGGAAAAGTTACTGCAGTGTCAGGAGAAAAAGATAGAATTGTTCATTTGTAGCTGTCAAAGCACAGCTTTTGTTTCTGACATGCTTTACCACACACTAGTATATATAGTAGTGCTGCTTGCTTTGTTCCACAGATATTTTTGATGGAATGATAGGCTTCTTAGCTTGAATATAGAAGTACAAGATAGAGGAAAGTCATTTCTAAAACTAACAGGAAGTATAGGAAAGATGAAGAACTTTTCTGATCAGTGTACTCCTGCCCGTTCTGAGAACGAGACTCACTCATATTCAGAGAACAGGCCAAGAGTACCAGTGAACCACCTGAGCCATTTTGTGGTGTTTAGGCCTTTGCTGTTTCTCCATGAAAAGTTGCAGTTCATTCAGAGAAAGTGTTTTCAAAAAACTGTGTGCTCAGAGTAAGGCACACCTGGGAAGTTCTCATCCTTCAAGCTGAAAGCAAAACGGACTGATGGAGCTGGCCCTTAGCTATTGGCAACTGAATGTAAAACATAATAGTCCTGGGAAGGGAAAGCTTTATCCAGATCTTTCCACTATCAAGTCAGTGACTAACCATGTGCTTCCTCTGGTGCCTTGTCAAAAAGGAAAAAAAATCTTTTTGTTTTGTAGATGTGTCCTCAGCACAAAGCTTAGAAAGTTTTTAGCAGAATGGCTCCTGAGGAATAAGGTGGAGGAACACTGAGCTTGCAAACCTATCAGATTTTAGATCATATGTTTTATGACAGCTTACATGGATTCGTTTAGGTACCCTAAAGGGAGATGGCAACTGAAGATGATCTTATTGGATTCGAATTTTGATCAGAACAGCCACTCCGTTCCATCTAAGTTCTGCATTAAGCCCTGAAAGACCTTTAAGTCCTTTTTTGATCTAGCCCTAATTTTTACTGTAAATGTACTCCTAATGCAAATGTAGGTAAGTGTTTGCTTCTTTCTCATCCAGTAAGTAGTCTGTTTCTCCTGCCCTACTTATATTCTGTAGCAGTTTCTGAAAATTTTCTTTTACCAAAGTCCAAACTGGTGGATAATCTATTAGTTAACTGTGGAAAGGAATGGATTGGGATTGGAATGAGATGGAGTTCAGGTGTGGAATGGGCAAATTTATGAGTTGCAGTGTTTGAGAAATAATTTGGTAAATGTGAGAATTCGTCTTGAACTCTGCTACAAGTATTTATAGTATTTTTTATTTGACCCTCATATCTGATAGTTGATGTTCTAACTCACATAAAAGTCAACTCTGTAATCAGAGGATTTTGAGATTTTAGAGGAACTTTATAATTATTTCTATTATTACTATTTCTTTCTTCTTCTTCAAAAAAGAAGAAGTCATAAAAGTAAACAAAAATAAAAAAGTCCAAAAGTCATAAAAGTAAATAAAAAGCATCATAAATTCCAATGAAGTGAATAAAATTTTAGTTTAGATGAATGTTGAAATATTTCTTTACCCATGATCCTGATTTATTACTTGTGAAGTAAATAATAAACTGTATGAAAACGGATAATAAATACTGTGGTAAGATAGAGGCAAGTCTCTGTCTACTATGCAGGATGATTGAAATAAATTCTGTTCTTTGCCTGTTTACTATAATGTAACTATTTTATTGTATTCTTATATGTTTTTTGTAGTTAAATAATCATCATAGCAATACTATAATACTTAAAATATGACCCCTGCGCTAGCATAATTTATATCTTTGGTTTAAATAAGTAGGATTTTTGTTTTTGAAATCCAATATTCAATTCTTCAACAGCTTATGTGATTTACTGTTAAAATAAATGGCAGAATTATACTCTCAATTTAGTTATTATCCTGTAAGTAACATAAGCAACTCAAAGAACTTAAGCCAAAAAGTGAAATAAATTGTATTATCAAAGTCCATTTTGTAGTACCAAACTTTGCATGAAATCTAAGCATCACTAGATAGCACTAACAAGTAGCACCTGAATAAATGTTTAAGTTAGCAAATTGAAATCTTTAAAAATTGTAATGTGCTTCTGCTTGATTATAAACATGTGAACTGTTAATATATATATATTTATATATAGCTTCAGACTAAATATTTTCAATATACTTTCAAAGGAGTAGGTAGGAATAGGCTTTGAAAGGCTAGTAGGAGTAACTGCTCTTGGGTGTGACTGGAATCATGGGAATTATTGAAAGTGTAAGGTGGCTATAAATGTTGTTTTCAGCTTTCATAAAGCTGCACATACGTTTAAAAGTTGTTTTAAAAATAACATTGCACAGATAATTTTGTTGCTGTGCCACATGACTGTCCTCCTCTCAGTTATATCTTCTAAACATCTCAATATGAAATTATTTGCTTTGGTATTGCATAATTCCCAATCATAGAAGGAAATGTCAGGAGCTTTATTCAAAATAGTCTAGAATATATGATAAAGTGATACTCCTAATATGACATATGAAGAGATTAGAAGTTAAATAAGCAAAATGCAACCAAGACTTCCGCTCATTGGCAAACATTGTGACAGGGTCTGACGGCCGATTATCTGAAACGATATTTTTCTTTCCTTCTGAACTTTGTGGTTTAGGAACTAGTCAGCAGCGCAGTATAAAAGCACCAAGAAATTCTGGCATTTACAAATGAAGGTATGGCCTTTGTAAACCTACTGACAAAAATTTGGTGAGCTCTAGTCTTCTCCACGCCACCTTGTGACTGTTCTGCATGGCTGGGATTTAACTGCTCACTATCTACCTGAAAATAATAGTTTGTTCCTTTTAGGTTTTAAGGTAACTAAAATTTTCAACATGAATGTAAGACCTTTATCCAGCCCTGAGCAGTAAAAAAAAGGGGGAGGATTGTTAGGTAACATTGTGATGAACAGACTTTGAACACTAAATACCCAGGTATCGTAGTGACAGACATCCACAAGACAAATTTGATGGGCTGTTCAGCAAGCATGTACAAAAAAATTAACAACTGATAGAGGTGGATAGAAAAAATATGTCTCTTTTTCCAGAAAGCAACAATTTTCCTCATCCAATTGTGTTAGAAAAGACTTGCAATAGGAAGGGAGGACAGGAAAGTATCCTGTGGACTGAGGAATTTTATAAAACTTGGAATAAAATACTGTCTGTTATAAAATGAAGAAGAGTTGTAAATCAGGCATTGGAAACAGATATGGGTGTTCGTGCAGAGAAGAATCATTGCTTCACATTATGACATACCACTTGCTAAATGGAAGGTGGCTCAGAGAAATGATTCTGCCTTGTGGAATTTCAGGCTGAGCCCATTTAGAGTTTTTGATCAAGGACTGTGCTAACCATAAAAATGCCCTCTCTCATGCTATCAAAATAAGAATAATTGCAGTTTAATTGTTACACAAGTAGTAGTTACAGTGCTGATTAATATGGGTAAGTTAAAGTATTTTCATGGTTTTAGATCATGAACAGTTTTCAACATAGAGTTTTCATTTTGAACAGGCCCCAAAACCTCAAATGTTTTTACATGATTCTCACCGTTTGAGATCCTAACCCTGTGTCTTCTGGCTTGAACAAGGAAGGAGACTGATATTCTCTTTTTAGACAATATTGGGACACTTTTGCATCAAACAGAGCCCCAGCAAAGGCAGAGTTCAGTCAAAGGGGGCAAATATGACCAAGACCTGCTGATTGCTGCTAAGATCCAGAAAGGGAGGTAGCGAGGTCCCCAGTGGTGGAGGGAGCTGGAGGTGGGAGCAGCAAGGAGGAGCCGGGGGAGCAGGCAAAGACACCAGGGACGCAAGGGAGGTCCCATGTGCGAAGAGGTACGCTGGGGACCAAAATGCCTCCTCGTACATCTGTGAGCAAGCCCGAGGTGGGAGTACTTAATACCACAGACTGGAAAGCCAAGAAGCAGGAAAATGAGAGGGGAAAATATGACAGAAGAAGAAAGTTAGCTGATGATCATTTTTAGAGTGATAAAGCTAGAGCTGTCAGTAAATGTATACCGTGTTGGAGTGTCCAGTGGCTGTCGATGCTCACTGTATGCTGGTAATAAGTTGTTGGGCATTTGGCCCAGTCCGGCAAAGGCCTGTCTGCCTGCATGTCCTTTCAGCATCTTTCCGACCACTGAGCGCACATTTTGCTTTTCAGATTTCAAAATGATAAATTAGATCAGAAATTAACACTCTGATTGCATTTATAGGAGAATTTATCTTTTTCTGTTCTAGCAAAACTAATAACATACAAGACAGGCATCCTGCTTTCAAAAAAACATGAAATTCACTGCTTATTATAATGCTTTTAGAAAGAAATGGATTTAAAGTATAGCAAGCAGTTATGTGTTCCCCAATTGTGTTCATTCCTCTAAACAATCATTAAAAACAGGCCAGGTTGTTTCTGAAATGAATGTTCTCACGTTTCGTTATTGTTAAGATTACTAATGCAGGTGGCTGCTGCTGCTGCCTCCAGTAAAACAAACAAATATCTTTTCAGCTCTTCCTCGAGCTTCTTATAACAAGTGCTAGTGATCAGTTAGCTAGTTCATTAAAAAGTTACACATGATTTTACTGAGGCAAGCAATTCTGATTCAAAGAACCCAATTCGCAGATTTAGGCTGAAGCACATAATTGGCAAGTATTTTAGGATCGCTATTAAAGCTATAAAAAAGATTTACTAGGGAAGGAATGGATCCAAAAACCCTAAAGGAAGGAATATGTTATTTGTGAGGCTCAGTGTAACAAACAGACTTATTTAATACTAAAATCTTATCTACTTCAAAACAAAAAACTGAAATAAATGTAAACATCTTTTAACTTCTTCAGCAAGATGTTATCCTTGTCTCTTCACCTGATACAAATAAACTGCATATTGTATTATTGCATTTCTTTTGCTATGATTTTTATTATTACTATCAAAGATGTATTTTTATTAAATCATTTAAATATAATTTAGAAGTGAGTACAGTATAACTGTAAAGCAAAATTATATAAGGTATTTTCTCCATATTTTGAGATGCACAGTGAATGTGTGATTAAAGCCTCAGCCTTGCACAGTTATGCATGTGCAGTTCAGTTGAGAAACACACACACACACACACACACACACACACTAGTAGGATATGCTTGAGCATTTGGAGGGTGAAGAGAAGGAGGGTGCATTATTCAATATATGTTTTAGAAATAATTATTCTTTGTTTACAAGCGTTTACAGGCGGGCCAAATGTTGAAGCTTGAGAGAAAGGGTTTGGGCTAAGACAGCTTCACTTTTGAAATGCTTGAAAAAGGTTGTGTGCTAGTGAAGTTTTGCAAGATTTTGTTAAACAAATGAAATCTATTTTTATTTTTAAACTGAAAGGTATAAATAATCAAGTCCTAAATATATGAAAATTAGTATAAATTCTACTTTCTGTTGTTCCTTTGCTTGCTTGATTATTATAATGTAAAAGCTTCTGAAGCTGATATTACTGTTGGACTTTGTGTGATGGCATTGAGGTATTTTCAACTATTAGCCTTCCCAAGGGTTCTTTTCAGACAAAATGTTATGCATCAGCTCTTATTTGAGTGTAAGCCTATTGTATAGCATTCTCTCCTTTGCCAACTTGGCAGCAAGTTCTTTTGCTAATAAAAGAGGTTACCCCAGATAGAGATCCCAGATGTGCCTGAACTACTTTTATTAGGACTATGGAGGGGTTCAGTGTTTCCTTCTAACTGTTTTCAAAAAAGGTGTGGGCTTGCCTTCATAATTGCCCAAAGAATTGTATTACATCACTGGAAATTTTTTCCTCAAAGTGAATAAAATGTTAGATGTGTTAGCACAGAACACAGTTTAGGAAATACTGATAGTCAAAATGATGAATGTCTTTTGCCAGAATACAAACCTTGATTTGATCCTACAGAGCTCTGTTGAGAAAGAGGAGAAAACTGCTTTTTAACATTAAGTTGAAATATCTTAGTTCATGGCGTATTAATGAGATTCAGTATAGTAAACAGAATAAGAAACAGTAGATGTTTGTAAGAACACTAATGGTTAGGACCTCTTGAAAACAAATTTAGAGTATATAAGAAACCATGTATACAAAACTGAAGATATTTGTTTTGTCCTGTGCCTGTGATGTACAACATACTTGATTATAATGTCAGTTATTCTTTGAAGCTATTGAACACTTTTTGCTGCACAGAACTATTACTGTACTTAGTGATAAAGCCAACTTGTTGACTGCCTCATACCCAGCTCTTTTAGACTGAAATTGCTAACATCAATATTCTATTGTTTTGGATTCTAAATAGTAATAAGCACAGTTGTAAAAAAAATATATTCCTAAAAATGTATTCAAAATTCTGTTGATGAAGACCTTTTTCATACTATTTAGTTGAGTGCGTTGGCTGCAGTTTTAAAAATAATAGTATTATGAAAGAATACATGTAAGTATTTAATGATAACTTTCCCTACTGTGTACAGCACAGTGAATGACTTAGGTCTGTAATGCAAATTGGTGGAAGAAAATGCTGATTCTTTGTTCATATTAATTAACAAAAAATCCCTACCAACTAAAAGCCTTACTGCTCTCCAACCAGATTTTCTTTATTTTTACTGGAAGAAGTAGTAAAATCTAACCGGGATACTTAGCAAATTAATATAGTAGATTAAACTTACTGTGTCTGTCCATGTATGCAGTCTTCAGTCATAATCTTGATTTTCCTTTTAAGGCTACCAGCATCCTGTTGAAACATCTTTTTTGTTGTCAGGGAAATGAATATGGGAATTACTATGCAATGAATAGGGAAAAAGAGATTTTAATTAAAATAATTCACTGCTTTGTTAAACTGTTCTTCTTATTATTAAGTTATGAAAATGAATGCTGCTCTAATTTCCAGTAATGTCTCTGGTTGATTTTTATCGTAATTGCATCAGATACAAAAAGTAAGAAACTACACAGTGGATTCAATTCATAATGAAACACACAGCAGTATTCCGTTTCAGATTTTCAAAACCAGGGTTTGATTCAAAGACTCCCATTAATTTCAATGGGCTTTGGATAAGGCACAGGGTTAACAGCTTATTTTTCAAACAACTAGAAAGAGGTGTAAATGTCAAAGGTGATAGCTATACTGTGAGTTCCATAAACTACAAAAAAAGTTACTACTAAAGCTCTATTTTTCCTTAGTTTAATAGCTTCTATGAAAATAGTGTTAATAAGTATATCAGGAACAGTATATAATAATGAATAAGATACGTAAAAAATTTTAATACTTCTTTTATATAATAATCAGAAAGTTAAAAGTGAGTTAAAATCCTTAACTTCTCATGCTGTGATCTAAATTGTATTTTTTTTAGGTTCCAAATTCAAAGAGGGAAAACTGATCCAACCAGTTACAAGAGCCTGGGGGACTGTTTTAGGACTATTTTCCAGAGAGAAGGGTAAGAGTATATGTTTTTTAAATTGTCAATTTTATGTGACCTTTTTTAATCACCCAATTTTCCAGACATTAGATCCTCTCTATATTCCTCCCTTTTTGCAATTGCCAGAATTTGGCAAACATTTAGTTTTACATAATAAGCACAGTCTTAGCATTACTTACACTCACAATATGATATTTTGCTATTAGGATGTGTTTACAGACCATAATGTACAGCTGTGTAGAGATACTTGAGCAAGGTCTGCAAGCTTATGTATTGGGAGCAGGATGGCCACATTAGCATAGTACAGTATTGTGTCTTGTTTTCTGGGTTTTTTGAACTAGCTCAGTCTAAGGCATGATCAGTCAGTAAAGTATTTGTTTCCAAGCTCTGATGAATTGACATTACCAGTTAGGTAGACGATGTTTCCAAGACTTGTTTGAGCCACAACTTTTCAGTTTGACAGAATACAAAAGATCTTCAGGATTTATGGTGCTGAGCCACCTGAATCATACCAGATTTGGAAGGTAGCATTGCTCTGAGTTTGAGCTCCTCTAAGGGACTTGGGCTCTGATCCAGAAAGGCATTTAAATACACGCTTAATTTTATGAGCAGTCCAGTTGAAGCCAGTGAATGTAATGGGACTGCTCACATGCTTAAAGTTAAGCCTGTTATCCACAGGAGCTCTTCAAAGCTTGCCTTTAATCAAGGTAACTCTAATTAGTAAATCCCAGTTTTATGTAGCTGGCAGGCTTTCCATGAGAACTTTGAAAATACAATAACAACCTGTTTTTACATCCATATATAGATCAAAATGGAATTGTGCTTATATATAGTGGCATAGATAACACGTATGGAGGCAGCATAGCTGCAGCGGGGCACCAACCTCAGAAATGTCCACATGCTGTGCTGGAAAGGCAGAGGTGAGATTAGCAGTGAAAATGAAGAACTAGACCCATTTTGTTTCCTGCAGTAAGGTTTAGCTAAACTACACTTCTACGTAAGTGCATAGATATAGAACTACAAGTTTTCAATTGCTAAAGTAAAGAAAGGTGTAGAAATATTTCACTAAGGTAATGAGAAAGTAAGTCCTCACATTTGCTATTATCACTGCCTTTCAGTTTTGAGGAAAAACTCGTGCTGTGCATTATACTACAAGGCACTGAACACGTTAAAAGCTGAAAAGACTTGGCCAAAAGGATGGCTTGTAACTTCAAGGGGGTTTCAAAGTTGAGTATGTTCATTTTTATTGCTTCTCAAAAAAGACTATGTTTTCTCAATAGAAAACTATTAATATTTATAATCATGTCAATCCAATTATTTTTAATACAAAACTAGTTTCAATATTTGAGTCAGTGAGCGTAAAAAGTCTATTTATCTAATCCAAACTCACTAATATTTTTGTTTGGTTGAATTAGTCACGGAATGTAAAATTAAGTATGTGCAGAAATATCAGGAGAAGGAGCCTAAATTAAAAGACTTTCAAAGTTAATCGATTTTAGGGTCTTATTTTATTAACTATGTGATTATATTGTGTAAGTAGATATTTGTACAACCCACATGTATAAAATAGTGGTAGGACACTGCCAACTGCAATGTAATATACAAACTATAGTTCCCTTGCTACTATTTTGGGGGGAAAGAAAACAAGTACTTTATATTTCAATTGTATTACATGTTGTACTTTTCAAATGGTTTTCAGAGACATAGTTATTATTTATTATATGGATTTGGCTCCATTATTATTTTCCCAGTGTTTGGAAGTGTGCTACATAACAAGCATAAACTCTTTAAATGTGTAGAGACAATGGTCTGAGTGCAGGGGTCATCAGTGCATGAGGTTCAGAAGGAAGATGAGGGTTTTTTTCTTCAGAATGTTTGTGCCCTGACACTGGTATCAAGCCGGGATATTTCTGATAATTATGAGTATCAAGGCATGACCCTGTAAGCAGTAGCAGAAGATGATTGTGTGAAATTGTTATAGACTTAGATCACCACTTACCAGTGGATTGCACTGAATATTTGTTGGATTAGAGGTAATAGATAGTTTTACTTGCCTATTGCAAAAGCTGTCTGTGCTGATCTGAACAAAAGGCAAATGCTATGAGTACCTCTTTTTTCCAGAAAGTTAGACAGAGACAGAAGGTCACATTATAACAGTAATGAAGTAGTAAGCACAAGGCAAAAAGGATGAGAATCTCAGACATAAGTAAGCATAGACAACCAGCTCTCTAAGAGCCAGAATCTTAAACTTTGGCTAAAAATAAACAACAATAATCAACTAATCCTGAAAAATCTGTCTGACTCCATGAATCTTGCATTCCCATCTGCACGAGCTGTTCAGTTTCTGAAGCTTGGTGATTGTGACACTTGTGAGGGAAGTGAGAGAGGTGATTGTGAAATCTTTAAGTTAGTGGAAACCTTGAACCCAGATCCCCCTCTCCTTGGATGACCACAGAAATGTCATGCCAAAGAGAGCCAAGAAAGGGCTTCAGACTCTAGATACCAAGCAAACCAAAGCAATTTATGAGAAGTCCAGATTCAGGTGTGTAAATTTGATAGAAAGGTTAAAAAAAAAAAATTCATTCATGCCGCATGTTTATTTTGTATTGGTTAGTCCCAAGCACCTTCCACCCCCTCCAGTGTGTGGCACTTTTAGATGATTTTCAGAGGTATCTATTTCTGTGTACACTGACTATATAAAAAGCCTAGACACCTATCTCCAGCGCTCAGAATTCCTTACTAGCACATGCAATTTTACACTGAGTTGATTACAAAGCAAGCTAATGAAATAAGGGAACATAGTGGAAAAACAAATGTTACTAATGGCCTGCTCCTGAAAATGTTTACATCTGGGAATAGTGCTTTTGCTCATTTGTACTTACATTTTCAACAGTAACTACTGTGAGCTAGAAAGTCAGAGCCCAGTTCAGGCAAGTGAGACACTTTCTAATGTCTCAGTTTTTTGACCCTGTTCAGTTTATGTTAAGAGTAAGTTTGAAAGATCAACCTAGGAAGGACTTATCATTTTTATGAATATGATGCATCTCATTCACTGCAGTGCCTTGTACTGAAAATTGACCAGTATTGTGTTACTATAGTATCACAGTAGCAAGGTGTGATGGTTTCACGGAAAGCTACTTCATCACAAATACTAGTCAGGATGTCTTTAACCATCATTCTGCTTTTCTCCCCATTATAATGAAGAGGACAAAGATAATATTTCTAGTCTAGCCACTGTCAGAATGCTGTCCCTTTCAAAGAATCTCAGGGTTCCTCCTRTGTTCACAAACTACTGGAAATTTCTAAAACAAAAAACAGACATTAAAAAAAAAAAAAAAGCTCCTTTCCCCCAAATGCCAAATATTGAATGGCTCTTTAGGTGGAAATAAATTTTCTCCACAGGGAATTAAAATCTTCAAAGAAGGATCCATCCCTTGAACTCTTTTGTTGTCTTACAAGAAAATGGGAGCCACAAAACATAAAATTTAATTGAGACTGACTAAAGGAAGGCTCTGTCTAACAAAGCATTAAAGGTCACATAGCTTTCTATTAAAGGAAAGCAGGAGTATTAACTTCAGGGCTTTTGCAAACTTCTGTTGGAGTCTTCCAATCACGGCCTATTGTATGGGGGCTGCAGCTCCGTGGATCCTCTCATGTGGTGAACAACCTCTGTTTAGCTGTATTTGCTAGGAGCTTGCATCTGAATTTCTCTGGTTTTGCTTATGAGATGGTGCATATATTGACAGATCTTTGACAACAGGGGTAAAACCACCAGGAGTATATCTGTTTATTGAGGAGTGACAGCTTAATAGCCAACATAAAATAATCTGATGTTTATTGGGGAAAATGTTTGGATAGAGGATTAGCTGAAACCATTGAATAGAGAAAACTTTTCATTCTTTTTAGATCCTACAAATAAGAGCTTAGATTATGTTAAATGACCAGTTTTTGTATCAGTCATCTTTGCTGCATTTGTATTCACTCACTTTTGCTTTGATAATGACTTAGGTTTATATATGAAAAGTAAGAATAAACCAACAGTCTAGCTGAATGTATATGTTGCATTTATATTAAAGACACATGGTGCTGTGTCTCACATTAAGAATGGAAAATTGTGCCCATCTGCACTGTCTTAATTTGGAGTTAAAGCTTTAAAATGATGAATGCTATTATTTTGGGTCTGTAAACAACTTCATTCTTATAAACTTAGATTTTCATGGGCTTATAATTTTACCAGTAAATGTTCTGGGTTACAGCTGGCCTTTCTGGTAGGCTCCTGGTCAAGAAGCCTGTTAATTTCATTGGTTGGTTAGTTTGTCTGAAGCAGAAAAAGCTAGTAGTCTCCCGGTTTCCAGTTTTATAAGTCAATACTTAAATAAATTACAGTTTAAAGTGCTCTTACCCTTTCTTACAACTAGATGGTCCTACGAAAGTACAAAATGCAATTGTCACTGATCATTTGAGACTTCATTACTTCTACCTAATTATTTGATTGTTTGTGTTGAATTTGGTTTGAGAAGGAACAATTACCTTCATGTTTGCACAGTCCAATAGCTTTATAACTAATTCTGTTGTTCTCAGCCTCACCATGCCACCCTCTTGTACCTGTAAGTGTCTGCATGACCACACACCTTTTCTTTTTAATAAGCAGCACCATGACTCATACATTAGTGGGACTGGGCTCTAAAGCTGCACAAAACTTGTCAGCTATGGGTGGAGTAGGTGGGAGAACAGCCAAAGCTAAGTAGGAGCTGGATGAATGCTGCGTTGTCAGCAAACACACAGAAGCTGGAGGGTTCCTGGCGTTCGTGGGATTCAGCAGTCACTCATCAATTAAGAAATCTGCCAGTAGTCTGCTTTGTCCTGCCTTGGTCCCTTGGCTGTTTGTAGCAGTAACAAGTGCTTGAGAGACTACCCCGGTGCTCTTGAGGCCAGCCCTCTAGCTGGCTGTGGGCGATTCTCTCTGCTGCTTCCAATCGCTCACATCCAGCAGGAGGACCAGCAGGTCAGGAAAGACCACTTGCAGGATTGCCAGCCCTGCAGGCAAGCACCGACCTCTGGCAGTCACCAGCAGTTGTCCCCGCYCATTCCTGGGGCCCAGCTGAATGTGTGCTCTTCCAGCTGGGCTGAGGAAACCTATCAAAAGGCTGCCAAATAAGTGTTATATGAGATGCAAAAACTTGGCTACCCTTTGCATGAATCCTTCAATGAAACTGCTGACCAGGCCAGTGTGACATGGTCAGTTATGCCAAGAATCTCTTTCCCAACTAGCAGTTACAAAGTGGAGATTCATTTCCACTTATTGGAGGCCTAAATTTCTGTAATATTGAAAGACCATACTTTGGGCTCTGACTCCAGTGCTCTGAAGCAAACAGAAGTGATAGATTAAGATGTTATTTCCCCCCATTTATCTGCCCCAGTCCTCAGGTTCTTGTTAGCACTCCCATACCAGGGACAGCAGAAGTGAACGTGTGCCCATGCTTCGCTTGCTGCATTCAACAATCTGGTTTCTTAGTATGGATCCACCTAAACTGGCAGTTTCAGAGACTGATCTTGGAAGCTGAATTACAGGCACATTTTCTCCTCTGCTCCCACTACAGGAATAGCAGCTTCCACCTGAACATGGAGGAAGATCTGCCAGCACTTCTACATCAGAAATATCTATACATAGTTCCATTTCTTTTCAAGCCATACAGGTCTGCCTCACACCTACAAATTCATAATACTTGTATAAGCCTTGCTAAAATGAGAGGGAAGATACAGAAATGAGTATTACCGTACCAAAAAGCCTATCTGTATCTACCCTGATGCGTCCACACCATTTAAGTCCATAGTATATTGTTAACTTTCCCTCTCTTTATCCCAAACATTGGATAACTTTTCTGTCAGTCACATTATGATACACTGGCATCTTCATGCATGCGGTTGTATCTTTTGCAGGCTTCACTAAAAACCTGTGATTTAGAGTATTAAAAATAATTATTACATTCCTGTGTAAAATATTAAAATCTGAAACTTAAAGTTAATTAAGCTTTGTAACACCTTGATGAAGGAGACATATAATTGAAAATTTGAAGGACAATGTTTTGACTTAAACTGTGAACCTGTGGTAAGTTATTTTAGTACATAATTATCAACCTTTTAATCTATCCCTTTGCATTTGGAAGTGAAGGATTCCATTTTCTTTTCCATTTTTTCCCATTGGTTGAGACTCGGATCTAACAGTCCTTCAATAGACAAACTATGACATTCACATGCAAACTCATTCTGGAGAGTTGCATGTATAGTTTGAGAGACAGTATTCACATGGACCCATATGGAAAGAAGCTCACAGATTTGTAGTGAAAGAAGAAAAGATAGCATAGACTTTAGCCTTTTGATACCAAATGATAAAAGAATTTTAGGATTTTGTCTGGATAATTAGGAGTTCCTTCTTCACAATCATGTTACTGTATATATATACAGAGTAATGGAACTGCTTTCCGTGTTGCTGTTCTTGATGTCATTGCTCTCACTTTACCACGTCTTACTCTGCACAGACTTACATACAGTATGGTACTTAGCTGGTCTTGATGTTTTCAGTTTCATGTGGTTGTCTGTAGTTTATTTAGACTTGTGTCTTAAAACTGTCATTTGTGTTCCTTTGAATGGATGTCGGGTGTCAAGCTATAAAATTTTGAGCAGTCCAGAACTGAGTAAAATCATTATAATGATTTCTTTCATGGTTAGAGAAGAGGAAGGCAGAAAGGTTAGCTGACATAGAATTTTCTTGATAATTTATAATCAAAATTATCAATTTGATAATCTAAGGTTGAAATTTATATTATGCTTACAAGATTTTAGATAAATTTGGCCACAAAGAATACATCTTTTGGGTATATGTATGAAGGTGATATACATTGTGCTTTCTTTTGTAAATTAATATTGACATTTGATATTGAAATTTTTCTCATTTCCACATAAAGATAGTGAAAACATCAGGAAATTCTGATGCCTCATTATGTTTTAAAATACATTTGCATATGTATGCATATTTATAAAATATTCATTCATTCCTGTAGTCTCTTAGTGGAGAAAAATGAGCCAGTTCATAATCAAGTGAAGTTTTGCTAATAAACCGAGAGTAACTGGATGCTTTTGCAACAAAAATTGGTCATGAAACAAAAATGATGCCTGCTCTCTTAGCCCATAGGTCTCAAAACACTTTCCAGAAGAAGGATGCATCATTATCCCAATTATGCAGATGGGGATACTGGGGTGTGTAGTTCCAGGGAGTAGAGTAGGTCTGAACTGGAGCACATACACAGATGGTTCCTGCAGAGCAACCTGATAGCATGTAACATGTTGCCCCATGGTAACACGTTTGTATCAGAGCTCTTAGAAACAGGAACATACACACTGGACATCAAATTGCATTCTTGGATATAGGCTTCTAATTCAAAGAGGGGCCAGCGCCCTATTCAGTGCACTGCACGGTCTGTCTCCAGATAGCCAGCAGTGTTTACAGTGATGTTACTGTCACAAGGTTTTCATCATCCCGATCAGGCAGGAATTCTCCATTCCTAACTATAGGTTCCCTACCCCCATCTTCATATGTTAACACTTGAAAACATAAGAAATGGCTCTGGAATGTGGAAAACTTCTATTCTCAGTTTTATGTGTGTAGCTTTAAGAAATACAAAGAGGTTGCACTGATGTAACTAAGGGCAGTGTTTGGCTAACTACGTTTTTATTAATAATGGTGATATGTTATCCAAAAAGAATACAGCTTAGCTTTGAGACTTCAGGTTGTCTTTGAGAGCTGGCTTTTAAGACAGACATTTTACTTGCAAAATTTGATCTGGCATAGATGGCAACACGGTAAACAAGGACACTCTTTTAGAGAATCACTTCTGAGAATCAGATGCTTTGAAGATGAAACACATATGCTCAATTATTTTCCCAAAGGAACAGAATGCAATAATATTATGTAAATCTCTGTAAGTACCTTAGGACTAAACAGGCCAGACCTTAACTGGCATTAGTCATTATTGTTTAGAAAGGCCACTGGAGATACTCCAGTTTACACTGTTCTGGGTTTTTTTAAGTTTCAGGTTGTATTTTTTCAAGTTTCAAGTATTTTCATAATCAGACTGTTTTAATCTTAAAAATGTTATGGTTCCTTGGATGTTTCTATTTTCTACTAATAAAGCATAAATAAGACTCATAATATTATCATAATTTATAGCAATAGCCCCTACAGGCCCCAATTTGGAATCAGATGAGTACATTATAAGATGTTTATACTTATAGTGGTAAGAAGATGCCTACCACAAATCATTTACAATCTGCTTTTATCTATCATCTACTCTAGTTAGCAGAATATCAGGAGAATTTTAACTTGTAGTCTTTATGATTTTAACATACGAGAATATCTATCATTTTACCATATTAGGCTCCTTGGCTGGTTTCAGACATCTTTGTTATCTAGTTTAAATAGGTTGATGTAATAATCATGCTTTAAAAAAAACTCCTTTTAGTCTAATAATATATAGAAAATATTATGCTATGCTTTATCATCTTTTTCTCTGTATGTGTTTTTGTCATCTGAACATGCAGAACATATCTGCCAGATTTGGTAGATCAGGATAAGGGCCATGAATTCCTCCCACGTCCGTAATTGCTTCAGTGTGAGGGGACTGCATTATTTCACCCTTGTGACAGCGACATTCCCCCACTGCTCCAAACGGAGGTTTGCGCCTGGGGCCCTGATGGGGACGCTTCCGCTCGCCCGCTTCAGGCAGCGGCCGGGAGCGGCGGTGGAGCGCGAGCCTCGCGGCCTCCAGGTTCAGCCGGCAGCGCTGGGAGCCCGGAGGTGCTCCGCGCAGAGCCGAGGCGCCGAGCAGAGCAGGGAGCCATCTAGAGTTAGAAAGCGGGGAAGAGCTCACTCTCCGCTATGCCGAAAGAGTTGCCCTTCTGCAGCGCTTAGCTGGCTTACCCAGGGATGTAAGAAAATTTTCGGCTGTTGAGAAGCCTGCGGGCCAGGAGCCACGACACCTGTGGAATTAGTCCCAGGCCGGGTACCGAGCCTCTGAGCAAAGACCTCATCAATTGCTCTTTTAGGGTTAAGTGGTTACATTCTGCGTAAAGTCGCACTTAGGATCCTACCGCTTTTCTTGGATCTGTCCTACCTAACTTTCTTGTTCTGAAATGGTATACGTAGTGCCATCTGAGCCTGCAGAATTTAACCTGGTATTTAAAAAGGAGAGAAAGTGATCTGAGCTCGGGAGGGGGCTCTCTGTGACTCTCTCAGATCTGAAATAGGGCAAGGCTGTCATGCCCAGCTGCAGGTAGCTAAAAGAATCAGAAATCTATATGCTACCCACTTTCTTGTCAAAGATAATAACTCTGAAATCTGATGATGATGTTGTCAGTAGCCAGCTGTTAAAATTAACTATTTCTCCTTTATGTAAATCTAGCCATTAATGTTTAACTTTTCGTAAACACAATCCCAATAGCACATGTTTCAGGAGATGCAAAATTAATTTCAATTATGTGTTGTTTTTTAAAAAGGTGTATTGTTATTTACTTCTGTTTAATTTGGGGTTCTAGTAACCATTGATTGTTAACCTATTCTTTAAAAGAAAAAATCCACTGTATGAAGGGAAAAAACAGTGACCAGAGAACAGATAAATCACTTTTATGTCCTTAAAACAGCTGACTTTGCACTTTTATTACATTGTTTGAAAAAGTATCTTTTCATCTGGAAAGAATCAGTTTAAAATGCAATTGTCAACACAACTAAACCAGTTTTCTGTTTAAAATGGCTGCTTATGAAACTTAGAACTATACTCGTGCCAGGATTTTCTTTACAGACATTAGTTACTAGGACCAAGAGATTTTTAGATGGGATGTTCACAGGAAATACCTGGCAGACAGTGTAAAATGCAAAGTAAAGCATTTTCATTTAGGTTGTAGGAAGCATGTATGTGAAAGCATGCAACAGTGTTTTGGCTCAAAAGCCTTCTTTTCAAGTTAGAAGTTTCCAAGTTGTAATTTGAAGGGAACAAAAGAAAAATCCTGATCAATTTTTTTCATATCTTGGCCTGATTAATCAGACAACACATTTATCATGTTTCTTAGACTGTATTTCATATTTATTTATAAAGAAACTATTATACTTGTCTGTAAATGCTGCATGTGTTTGCCTCATTTCATTTTCTTCACTGGCTATATCTGAAAATACAACTTTGTCTCTTTTATGCAAAACCTTTAAATTACTATATTCCTCAGCTGTTTATTTATGTATAATTCTGCTTGATTTAAATCTCTAAAATATTTAAATCTCTAAAAGATGCAGATGAACAGCCTATGCAAAATAAAGCATTGCATTCAGTGATAAAACATTTTCACTTGAGGATTAATTGAGCTTTACACTATATAAATTTGTTCATTACTTTAAATGTAAATTATGAAGATGTAGTAGGCCAGTAATAGACTAAGTAGTTTTTTTCAGTACTCATCATTTGCATGCTTTCAGGGAAGGTTAAATATATGTTAACTATAGTATTTTTCTAACACCTTTGGATTATGACCTACTCTGAAAATAGTTACCCTCTTTTTTTTTTTTCTAAAAAGTTACTGGGGTTTCTTTTTAAAGTTGGAAGATAATACAATTCTACAAGAAACTTCTAACATGCATCTTTATAAGAAGGAGAATCATTCCCAGACAGTCTTCTTTTTTGTTTGAGAAATGGAGCTGCCATTGCAGCAATAACTGCTGCATGCTAAACAATCATCTCCAACCCTGCCACCAACTGCTGTTCTAGTTGCAATATTTACCCAAGTTGAAGATTTCCTGTATATCATATTTCTGAAAGAAATTTAGTTAACTAGATGTTGAAAATATCTATGCTTGACTGTAGAGGAGGAACTATTCACTAAATCAATGCAAGAACTCTAAATAAAAAGGTGATGTAATTAATATAAAATATTTGACAATTATGTAGATTTTCCAGGGAATACATCTTAAATAAAACAAAGTAAAGTGAGAAGTTAGCGTTGTGTATGGAAATATTTTAGAAAAATACTTTTTCTGTATAATGCTAACTCATATTCCAGGGCACGCTGCATTCTGTATGACACTGAGAATCCAATTGTGAAAAGAAAAAAAAAAAAGTTATTTTGCTATTTATTATGCTATTTACCTGTTCAAAGAAAATAAAATTATGGATATATATGAGGGTGTCTTGTAAGTTCTCCCATTCTATGTTCATGATATTTTACTTACAGACTCCTGTGGTTTACCTTACAATAATAACTCTAATGAAATAAAAATAATTTTAATTCATTGTAAAGATTTCTACATGAAGTGTACTGCGTGCACAGCATACTGCATYTTCTTACAGGAATATATGCATATAAGCACAGATAAACTATATTGTTAAATTCTGTCATTCTATCTAGTATAGAAAGTCACCTTTCACAGTAAGCAGGCAGATACTTCACAGTAAATTTCTAAAGCTTTCGAGTAGCATATGGGGCAGTAACTTTGACTGAAAGCCTGGCTTCAGTTATGAATACGGGATTAATTCCTATGTGGATAAAAATATCTACAGCTTGCCTCCAGTGTTGGTGTTATTTTTGCATATTTTGGCTTTGCCTGAACTTGCCTGTTTGCTGTTCTGTAACTGACTATCATGCATTGGGTGCCTCAAATACAGCAAGATTTTTTTACTCTTTCTTTTAATCTGATAAATGGAATTTTCCATAATAAGTAGACACCTCTGCATCATTGGAATTTGGTAGCGAAAACCAACGCATCTAATCATTGTTCTTCTGTAGCAGTTAAACTCTACGGCAGGGCAAATACTTCTATGCTCCTGATGCTTTGTAATATAAGTCCAGGCTTGGACTACTTACTGTTAAACATTTCTTAATAAAACTCTTTTTTTTCATTATTTGAATACCTTATAAAATAGTTTAATATCCTGACTTACCAAAAGTCAAATGTTGATCAATGCACCTTTTTATTTGCAAAACCCCATTTTATAGTAAATTAAATATTTCACTTATACCTTCTGTAAAAATATAAATTCAAATAGTTTTCTGTGGAAAATACTTTGTAACATCAAAAAATTTCTTAGGTATTTTAAGATCTCTTTTTACACCATTTTTGTTTGGAAATATTGACTAGCCCTGGTATTAATTAACATTTAGAATATAGGTCATATTTGTTCTTTTGATTGCCATTGCAATTCAAAAGAAGCAATTTTGTGAGTAAAAATAAAGTACGAACTAAAAAACATTTGAGCCTTTGTTTTAATACAGTCTTCTTACATAATATATCTCTACCCTTGTAGGTACATAATAATATGCTTGCATAATATTCACGTTTGTCTATGTTTATTAGCCACAACATTAAAATATTTCATCTCATTTTTTTCATCTTTTTTTAATAAATTGGTAACTTCATTTAAAATTCTATTAAAAATAAGTTAGGTTTTCTTTAAGAAATGTGTAAAAGGCAAAGCAAAACTTTCAGATACACTTTAAAAAAGTGGAAATTAATTTATTGTTGTCACAATTTTAAGAAAAATAAAATGTCTCCACCAGCAATTTCCACAGTTCATATTAATAAACTGTAAATAATTAATATATTTTTAAGTTGTAATAATATTTTTACACCTCAGTACACAGAGAAACAAGAAAAATAACAGTATGTGTTCATACAAATAACAATTTTCATAGGCTTTCTCAAAAATTTTATAATAGTAATTTTACCTGGTGTTACATTAAGAAAAAGGAAGAAATGGCAAAGGCGTTTAACGTATTCTTAAAAACAATTATAAAGTGGCATAAAAGATGAAAACCTCTAAATAGATTAATGAACAGTTTATTATAGGAAGAATAAATAGGCTTTGCAAAATACTACAATGCAGTTATAAGAAAGTTCTCCTCACCTCTCTGTTAACAGATTTGGCAATATGCAGTTTTAGAAGTAGATCTTTCTTAGTTATCATGAGGGAATGCTTGGTATTTTGTCTTTCTACCAAACAGGATCAATTTTCTTCTGATTGTCATCAGTTTGTGAGGGTGTCCTGCTATTTAAGCTATTAAAGATTGGTGTGCTGCTTGGTCTCAGGTGATCCATAAAAAGGAATGAAGCCCTGGGAAGGTGATGCCTCAGCAGCCTGGCTCGGTGTAGCAGCCTTCCATGACGGAAGCTCTTTGTTGAGAATTGTTGGCAATTGCAGCAGTTCCCAACTGAAGATAAGAGCCAGCGTTCTTGGATAATGCCCTCGATCACACACCTGATGACAGACTCCTGCATGCAAGTTTTTTCAGGTGCTGTGTTTGCTCAGTAATCCTTCAGTGCCAATCTTTTCTAAATGGTGAGCAGGTCCCATCAGTAATGGACATCAGCCATTAAGCTTGTAATATTTGTCATATATCAGGTTACGGCTTTGTTACTGCAGTGTGGTGAATGGATGCTGTTATGCTTAAAGAAAATAAAGAAGTGCTATAAATTTAGCAGTCAGTACCGAATGAGTTGCTACTTTAGGGGCCAGATTCACATCCTTCTGAAGTCAGTGGAAAGTCTCCTGTTGACTTTATGGTCTTTATATCAGGCTTTTAATTTTCTTTGTCTTTTAAGAGGCAGAACCCAAATCTGTCATTAAAAAAAATTTTCCTTTTCTTACTTACAATTGTACACCTATTGATAATATTATAAAAATAATAACTCTAGTATAACTCTTACTTAACAACTTAATTTTTATGTTTTGCACTAATGTTTTGATTAAGCATGGAGGCATGTGGACAGCTAATCACAGAACTTGGTAGGTCACACATGAAAGAATCAAAAGCAGGGCTTGCAGTGTTAAAAATTAATACAGTATTTCTTATAGCTGTTTTTTCATGCTTCTAGTAATTCCTATGCCTACATAAGCATATAAGCAGAGCTAGTATGTATGAAAAAATCAGGCAGTGTTTTAAGATATTTAC
Source organism: Apteryx rowi (assembly GCF_003343035.1). Taxonomy (NCBI): domain Eukaryota; kingdom Metazoa; phylum Chordata; class Aves; order Apterygiformes; family Apterygidae; genus Apteryx; species Apteryx rowi. The sequence goes on from NW_020451182.1 coordinate 1,648,367, forward strand.
CATGCAAGTGTTAGACCTTGTTTTTTACTAGCCTTGTATGCATAAAAGTTTAAGCTGCCTAGAGGCTACTAAAATATAAGTTCTAGCCACATCCATAAAGATTTTGTATAACTGTTTACTTACTCATTAGTATGTTTGCTATAGCAACTCCTAATTCAAATGACATAATAGAAATCCTACTTCTAGGAGATAGACTGTGATCTTATCGTGATGCAGACAATGACATATGCTGCCTAAATGTATATGCTTATTTTTAATTGATAAATAACCCTCCTCAAGTTCAACCTGTAATTGCTATACAGCCCTAGTTTTCATGCTCAAGTTAGTGGTAGCATTATAGAAAGATTTACTCCTTCCCATTATTTTTTAAATGTCAGTGCTCTCCTTTGTGCTACCAGTGAGGTGACCTAGAGGAGCTAACAATGTAAATCAGATGTAGAGAATGAGTGAAGGGAGAAGAAAGGGGGGCAGGAAGGAGAAATACATTGAAACTCGTATAGTTTGGTGTGTTAATGCTGAGAAGCCACCAATAAGAATTATATTCCTAGCAGATATTTGATAGAGAAAAGATCTGGGGAACTGTAATAGTTAGAGGAGCAAAAAGAGAAGGAAAGAGATCCCTAACAGAAGAAGGAATGAAGACAAGAGGAGAAGAATAAAAGTTTCCAAAAGTCAATCTGAAAGAGTACAATGTGAGATTAGGACAGTCTGAAAACTGGAGTGTATTTTCTTGATTTATGTAAGCAATAGTATTTCTTTTTCAGTAGAGGAAAAGAGATTAATCAAAGTGTGCAGGTCCTGGTTCTTATTGCTTAGATTACACAAATGTTTTAAATCCTATTTTTCCAAAAAAGAAATCCAAGATCTCTGACTAGCACAAGCTGTTGCTGCTTATCTACTCTTTAGAACCTTCCTTGGTTCTTTCTACACTGAGTAAGTCATTTCACTCAAAACGAAGCTCATATTACCTTTCAGAACATAGCATGTAAATTTGCTTGTATCCTGCTGTGTGATCATTATCGTCTGTAGTGCCGTGGGCTCTATATAAACAGTACGCTCTTTCCACATTCATTAGTGATCTGCAAAATTACAGATTATTTACCAGATTCTTGTGCGCTAACTTTCTAAGTCTTTTCTGGCATATCATCTAAATCTGTGTTTAAACAACATTTCAAATTGCACCATTTTTTTTTAATTTTAGAATTATCCAAGGTTTAAAGATATCCAGCATGGAAAGCAGAATTTAGACACATATAATTCCATCATGTAAGTAATGTGAATATATCATTGCAACGGTGGTCTAACAAGCATTTCTACAAATTATAGGAATTGTCAAAATTTCAGTTCTGATAAAATTACATAGACACTAAGTGAAATATTTGAGCTGATCATCATCTTTTATATTTTTCATAATCATTTCTTTTTAAAATTTTGCAATTCTTTTCATTTATGAAAGGTCTTGTTTTTAATCTTAGAGTTTTCATTGTCATAGAAAATATTGCAGATGAAACATGGGGATGCCCAATAGCATTCCAGCTAACCTTGGATGTCTACATTTCCTATCTTAAGTGATGCATGACCAAAGCTTCTGCTTCTCTGATTCATCTGAGACCACTTTATAAACACCTGTGAATAGAAAATCTCTCACAGGAAAAAGTTAATTATAAAGCACTTAGATAAGTATATGTGTAACTATAACAAAAATATCTAAATGACACTGGCTGCCCCATCAGCTGGAAAACAGCTGAACTAAGAATTCTGTTAGCCGTCAGGGTTTGCTACTGACTTTGTAATGTGTGATAATCATTTCAATAAAAAGAAAGTAAATTAAGCACCTATTTTCTGTTTAACACAATGTTGAAAGCATCCTTAAAAGCGTGGGGCAAAATCTGCTTGCTCTTAGTAGAGCCAGCTGTAAAGCTTGCTTAGCAGCCTACCAAAGATCATCTTACATAGAGGACACTTACATGATAAAGCTGACCAAACTGGCACAGGGTGAAAGGATGCGTGGCTGGCGCATCACTATGCATGCAAGGATATTGCTAAAAAGTCCTACCAGGGTAGATCTTGGGACAAAGGGCAATATGTTGCAAGCTAGAGTAGGCACAAGGCCCCAGGATTTGGAAACTGCAAATGGAAGAGCTACTGTGAAGCTACAGTATGATTGTTTATGAATAAAGCTACTTATAAACCCAGTCCTGCTCAGATACATTTTACCTAAACCAGAAAGTCTGCACCAATAATTATAGTGTCATGAAAACTCATGCACTGCTCTGTGAACAAACTATAAGCTATTTTTCCAAATTGTGATTATTCTCCTTTTTATCTAAAAAATCAAAATTAACCAATTTAAACTATTCTTTCTAGACCATACCAGAAAATTTGGGTTTGATACTGATGATGCAAATAACATCTTTTCCTGGATATAGCTTTTTTATCACCTAAGTCTGAAACTCTCATTGTAAGAAAGCACACTCAGTTGCCAGCTGGAGACACCTGGTAGGCTCAGTCCACTTCGAGGCGTTTCCAGACCGTGCTTAAAACATATCCATATGTTTGGGCTCCTCATGTAATAAAGTGGTGTCTGCTATCTTGTTTGTAAAAAATAATAGCCTGTGAAAGATATTTTCCTTTATACAATGGCTTAAAGAACTTGCCCAGGAACTGGAGATTCTTGCTCCTTCTGTACCCACAGGAACCCAGACCCTTAGATCCCACTTCCTAGAGAGTGGTCTAATCATCACATTACTCTTCTGGTAGTAATAGAAGAGAGAGAACAGAGATGGGAACACTCATTTTCCATTTCTATTGTGACTTTGTGTGCAATAGGCTTCAAGATGTATCAGTCCAGAGAGAAGATTCGTAACCAGAGCACGGCCTGTGACTCTGTGATAATGTATCTGGAAAGAGAAGTTACGGGTTCTAATTCTTTTCCTAAACTCTTTAAACAATGAGATTAAAAAGAAAAAAAAAAAGCCTTGCAGAAGTGGGAGAGAGGAATTGAACCTGACTTTCCGGTTAAAGGAGGTAACCAATCGCTCCTACCATTTTCCCTGCAGAATAATGGGTGTTTGTCTTCTTGACTGTAAGAGATGTAGGTGTGTACTTTTAAGGGATGACTGTGAAGCATGAGTCATAAATGAAAGAAAGTCCTCCCCACTAGGCCACCTACACAGCAAAAAGAGCTAGGATATTGTTTTCTGTAGTTGCAGTCAAGTGACTGCTCTGCAGAATGAATCTGAGTCCTGCAGTACAGTGTGCTATGAGGTTTCTCATTAGTAGTGCCATCTCTATTCATGAAACCCAGTTGTCTTCTGCCTGTGCAAAACAGCTCCCTGTTAGCTTGAGTCAATGGAGTTTCATCTACTGTTTGTCACCCAGCATAGCAACACATCAAGTGCCTGGGGTTACACCACCAGCATTTACAGCATCTTCAATTAGACGTTTAGTCTTCACTTCCCTCTCTAACATTACCAATGCCCCCCAGGAAGCTGGTCACTAGAGAAGCTCAAGCATGCAACTAAGCATGTCACTACCCAAAACTGTATAGAGCAGAAGTTGCAATGGGAAAGCAAGCAGGACATCTTGTCACAGGCCTTGTGCTTTGAGAGGCTAGGGCATGTTATGCTATGATGTACTGTGATATTAAGAGTTTCAACTTTGGGCCCAGGTTTCCTGTAAAAGAAGAATGAAACTTCTGAAGTTTGTAGATGGTGAATCACAGTACAGTGTGTTAAGTGTGTAAGTAAGTGCTGAATTTTGGGGTCTTGTCGGGGATGCCCCAGAGTAGTAGGACTCAAGAGAGGGGAGTGCTRGAAGCAGGACTGCAGGAGCTGGAGATGGGGACTGCTACATTGATGGGAGCATTTGCAGCCCCTGAAGAGGAATTTCCGTTTTTTCTGGGGAAAAAAACACACTATAAAAGCAGATCTGCACTGCAGGGATAGCACTGTCTGTAGAAGTAAATAGCAGTGCCTCTTGCCAAGTTTTTATAGACATTGTTGCTGAGGCAGGGCAGCAGCATCTCTTTTGCTTATTTTGCTAGCATATACATGCATCCTGGCATGGTTTTAAAAGGATACTTATGGGGCTTTAATTCTCCTACTAGCATCACTTGGGGCAGTCCTGGCTCTCGTGCTGCACAACAGGCCCATTCCACTGCTGCACAGCCTGACCTGAGCTCGTCAGGGCTGCATCTGCCGCTGCACCTTCACCAAGATCCACAATAGGTATCACCAGAACGGTCACCTAATGTTTGCTTGTTCTGAGATAGAGAAACAGTCACTACCTCAGACTTTATTGAAATGAGGCTCAGAGGCATCTGTTTTGGAAGTCTTTAGACACTGAGTAGTAAATTGGAACAAAAGAAAGCTTTTCTAGTTAATTTCTGTTTCCTGTTTTTTCATGTTTGACCTGACTCATGGAGAACAATTAAATTTAAAACAGCCAGTTATGATGAATGCAATCTAGTGGTAACTGCTTTTTGGAACTGTTTTGTCTTTCTTTTACTTACTGATATTTATGTTAGTATTTTATTATTGGAAAAAAGGACTTCAGACATGCCTGATAAGAATGTGATCATTAGTGTTTTGAGTAATCTCAGGAAAATCATTCAATTAATTGGGGAAAAAAAAGAGTATAAGGAACTTTGAACAATTCTTTAATTGATTATTTATGCATTTTTCACTGGAAGTTAGACCATAATCTTTTTTCAAAAATATTTTGTTCTGAGTTTTATTTATTTAGCTGTAGGATTTCCTTAGGCATCTAGATTTTGAACCAGATATTTTACTTAGACAGTGTATTGCCAGTGATAACTACAGGAGTTACTGAGGTATAACCAAAATTTTAAGACAAGACTACGGAAAAAAAGAGAGAGAGTGTGCAGGAGCAAGCGAGCTCATTGCTGATTCCTGTGGAAAGGGGGGTCATACACAAAAGGCAAATTCTCAGAGATGGTAATAAATGAATGCTGAGCATTCATCAGCTTCCCAGCTCGCAACAGAAGTATTTCAGCTAGAAGCCAATAAAATATTTTTAAAAATTTAGTTCCATTGTTAACCACACTAAAACACTATTTTTATTCATATTTTAATGTATCTCTTCCTTTAAAAATCAACTAATATTGTTCTTCATGATCTTGTACAGTAATGTCATGACATTCCCACAGTGACATTCCTCCCACTGGAGGAATGTATATTTTACTGTAAAGAGATCAACTGTTATTGCTTACAGAGTTATGAACTGTACGTTCTTGTGATTAGTCATTCTTAAAACAGGGTGCTCTGAACAGACACCAAAAGGATATCCAATAGATACAGCTTCTCATTTACAGTCCAAACATTCCTTTTGAAACCCCAGAAAAGAAAGATTCCTTTTAAAATTCCCAGTAGTTTAGGAGTAAATCACTGTAAATCTCACAGACTTCAACAGCTGGAATAGAAAGAGTCTCGAGGTCACACCTGAAACAGGGTTTTGGGGAGTAAAATATTGCATTACTAAATGAGTCACTAGGCCAGCTGTGTTTATGTATAATGAGCAATTAAAAGCTGGTGATCTTTCTCTTGATAACAATGGAGTATGCTGTACTCTGAGTTCACAAGTCACATGGAAAAAAATCCACTGTTTGGCCATTATCCAAAAATGACAAGGACAAGTACATGAGCAAGTGGTGATTTGTCTTGCTCAATCTGTGGAAGACTCCTGGTTTTTGAGTTCTGTTATTTACAAAGTAATAGAAATGTTGGGCAATAATCAAGCGTAGAGAGCTGGCTGTATTAATATAGCATTGATGGACTGGAAACCAGATGGTCTGTCAGATAATGAAGTATTATCTGGCAAGAGATTGTTCCTGAAAGCCAACATCCTCACCTATTTAGCAGTGTGGAATGTCGACATATCGGTTACCACATTCATGAGGTGGTATGTGTTCTACTTTAGAAGCCATCCCTAGAAGAGGCTTTTTAATTCAAAATTACAGCCTGATGAGAGGGTAAAAGTGCCATTATTATAACACAGCTGGATGAGTATAATATACAGCAAGATGTGAGCCATATATTAAAAATCAAGTTAAAGAGGAAAACATAATAGGCTATATCCTGATTTCTGTCTAACCAAAACCATAGTTTCATGGACATTTTAAACTAGCACTGGCACCAGAAGAAACAAGCATATATGCTGTGTGCCATGCTCTCCTTTGTGTCAGGACAAGCATTTCTGCACCTGTATGGGGATCATGTACATTGGAAAACTGATTAGGCTAATTTTAACCTGGCCATTAAAAAAAAATCTAGTGGTCATACAGATGAGTTCCCCCTATCTGGCTCATCATACAGGCACACAAGTCATTTTGCTACCACAAAGAAAGGGATAATGTGAAGGCTGGAGAGACTGAATGCGAAAGGTGAGAGGAAGGATTACTTCCTCCTTGACAGTAGTGCTAGTTTATGCCAACTGTGAGCAAAAGCAGAGCTCAAGAATAGCCAGAGGTGCTGGAGGCAAATTTCTTAAATCCCTCTTGTTGCTGCTGCCACTTGGGAAGACACAGCAGAGAAATCAAGAGGCAAAGGCAGCTGGTGGGGGCAGTGCCCAGGGTTTGGAGATACTCCCTGGAGACCAAAATATCTCACTGTGGCTGTGATAAAATGGAGTGCAAAATGAAGAAAAAGAACATTGAATGGACAGAGTGATTTATTAAAGAGAAAACAACAGAGAATTAGTAAGACTATTGTCACTAAGACTGTGGTTTTCAACTTCAGCTTCATTCAACAAGCTATTTTCACTATCTTCATGATTACTCAATTGAAAACTAGCTGACCACATGATATTGGCTCTTTAATTCGTCTCCGTTCTAGACAGTTAATATTTTCATTCAACATTTTCTGTCATCACTACTAAGTAGTCATTTGCTCACCTGAAGGAGGAAAAGTGGTACATGTCACTATCGAATGGAGAGAAGATAGTGTATGATATAATTTGCCAAGATACATAATACATACTCTGAAGATGTCTGATAGCTACTGTTTATTAAGAGTAGAAAAATGTTGCCACCATAGTTACCATTATTCACTTACAACACCTAGAAAATAATTTGTTTAAGTAAACAGCTAAGAGGGCTTTACTTTCAAGCCTTCAGTACTATAACATCCAGTACTGATTATATAAATCACTTCTGGAAAAAAATCCATCCCACACAGCAAACCAGTTTACAGAATGGAGCTACAGACTGAAGTGGATTTGTGGTATCACCAGACCCAGCTACCTTGGTAGGGTGAATTTTCTGTCTGCCAGGCAGATAACAGAATTCAGAATTTCACTGTTGTGAAATTAATATTCTCACATGCTTTAAATACATTTGCTGAAATGTTATCAGTTAAAGTCTTTTTTTCTCAAGCTTAGTTTGGGAATGCTTCAAAGTCCATCATTATCTCTAGAATTGAATTTATAATTGACCCAGGCACTTAATATTTTTGAATCAAAAAGGGAACAATAATTAAGAGCAGGAAGAGTTTCAGTTAAATAAAAACAAAGAAGCCACATACTAAATATATAAATTTAAATAAGCATTTAAAGTTGGTATTGTGTTTTCTTCCTGGTGAACATTTAATGAAGTTGGTATGATTCAATTGACACAAAGATTGGTGGGGCAGTAAATGAAAACAGATTATTGTTGTATAATTACACCCAATTACATGGTCACCATCCAACTAAATGCATTTTAATATAGCAAGTAATTCATGGGGGAATCAAAATTCAGATTATACTTGTTATATCAACAATGCAGAGGACTTTGTCTTTAGAAGCAATAACACAGAAAGAATTAGTAGTTAAAGATAATTGCATCAACATGAGCTCGTAGGACTATACTATAGCAATAAGTGTCATGTAGACCTAAAGCATATAAAAAGAAAAATGCTATGTGCAACTAAGGGATAGTAAGGAAGTACAGAATTTTGCCTCTGTACATAATTTTGGTAAGACTACTGATAAAATATTGTGTTAAATCAACACTTTAAGGAAAATATAGAGATACTGAAGAAATTTGAGAGTGCCACAAAACTGTCTTGGGAGGAAAATAAGCCTTGTGTTATAATATTCAAGGGATTAAGTTTTTTCTGTTTGTGAAAGAGAAGATCGAGAAGTGATTTGATTGCTATGTATAGACATATCTTTTACCTACAGAAAAAGTTTTCTGGCACCTGTGAGATCATGGGTTTTCAACCTTGCTCACCACAAACAGTACCTGGAATCTGTAGGTAAGCAGATTCAGCCTTCAGTTTTCTCTGAATGTAGGAAAACACTGGAACAATCAGCTGGAGGGTTTCTGTTTGAGGGCTTTTGCTGGGGGGCTATTACTTGAGTCTTTAAAATATTATTTAATGTAGTTTCTAGATGAAAGCTTGTATTATTCAAGTGATGGGTTGGATGGTCCCAAAGGGATTCCCTTTTGGGTTTGTAATCTGGTCTCCTAACTCATCCTCATTTTTTTATTAAGTTTGGAGGAGAACAGGAAATCTTGCACTGTCCTAAACCTACCCATAACGCTTGCAGGTTTCCATTACAATAATGACTCTTCTTACATCATGCTTCAGAACTTCAGCAAGTCACTGTCAGGGATCAAGAGGGATTATTTTTTCTTAATGCACAATTGACTAGATGTATGATCGAGAGGGGTTTTCTTCTTCCTTTTAAGCAAGATTGGATACAGCTGAAGCTGTGATGACATGGATTAGTCCTCCAAGGTGAAAAGGAAATCCTTTTTTTTTTTTTTTCAGGATGGTTTGTTTTTGGAGGCTCAGAATCTTAGTTATTTACAGTTTTGGGGTAAGGAAGGAATTTCTCCCCCAGTCTGGGAGGGACTATCATAAATTTCCTGTTCCTGGCATCTTTTCTGGTTCTTTCTGTCAGTTCTCTGCATTGTGCGCAACCTGCTGCTCAGATTCCTTGCCTTCAAGATTAACATTGTTTAATCTGTATGAGAACAAATATAACAAAATGAAAGGTCTTTTTTTGCCTGTAGAACATCCGTTCAGTCAGCCCTGAACAGAATTTCAAACCATAAATGCTCCAGATGTTACTCATCCATCATGGATTTGACATTCTTTTGCTCTCTTCCTCTCATCTCCATGTATATTTCTTTCTTCCAGGAGAAGACTTCCACTCTTCCCAGCTGCCTTGCACTTCCTTTTTTGCATTCCCCCCTGCACTCTTCAGTGATGTGGTGTACAGGGCAGTCTTGCTAACAATTGTATCAGCACAAATGAGTGTGGAAAACTGGCACAGAGATGGAAATGAGCATCTGAGGAAAACTGCGTTAGGAAGGTGTGGGCATTTCTTAAACCCTGATGAAAAAAAACTGATGAGGAAAACTTACCTTATAACAAGGTGTTATTAAATGCAGTTATTAAATATATTTTAAGTCTTTTTGACCCTATCTCCTATCACGGATCCTCCATCCTATGCCCTTCAAGCTGCACTATCCATATATACAGGTTGTCCAGTTCTTCACTCCTCTTGCTTATTATTGGCCCATGTCATCTTACACTTCTGAATGATCCTTTCAGGGTGTTGCACTTTTTTTTCCTAAAATGAATTTCAAAGCTCCTTCTGAGGCTGAAAAAATTCTGTAGCCTGACTCAATGTAACCCCAGCATAAGCCTTATTGCCTTTAGTACCTTTACTATAACAACCTCTGTATATTTTCATCCAACTTCTTGTCTGACATCAACCAAAGTAGGTGGCTAGTAGTTGCTCACATATCCCTTATTTCTATTAGCATTACTTCATAATCATTGTGACCATGGTGCAGGCGTTTTTTAGGACTGAACATCTTTTAGACTCTTTCAATTCAAATACCATGCACATGGAGATTTGTTTGTCAAACAAGTCATATTATTGTTAATGTCAGATGTCTCCTCAGCTAGCTTCGAGCAGGAAATTGTCTGCACCCAGCAGTGTCAAAATCTTCTTCATATACTGATAAACCAATTTAGCAAAAGAGTATTTCTCATGAATTCTTAAGAATTTAGGGTTTAATTCAGATTAGGATTTAGACTGAGATACAGAGGAGTTCTTACTCTGTCAGGTGATTCAGTTTGCCAATCTGAGCACATGCATACAAGAACTGCTGAGTGACTCAGCAAATAACAGAACAAATTTACTTTACTTTTCTCATGGCTTAGTCAGTGACGTGTTATGCTACCGTAAAGAAACCTGGTGCTAGAATTTTTTTTTTTTTTTTTTTKTAAAGCAAAGTTTTGGATCAAGTCCAGACAATTGTAACATACTGATTTAATCTTAACTAATTGGCACAAATACTTCAGAATCTGTGGAATAAGAGACTATTTCTTCTGGGCTATTCATTGTCGCAGCCTTTCTTCATAACAAGTAAAAATTTTATTCTGTGATTTTAAAACAAATAACCAAAATTTAGATTATGCTCTAACACCATTAAAAGCATTTTAACACAAAAGTTGATTGCATAGAAATGACAGATGTGTGATAATGCTCCACTTTCTTAATCTTTATTATTACCTTTTAAGATAGAATTAATGATTACCATGTCTGGTCCTTTGTTGAGAGACTTTGTTGCTAAATTCCTCCTCTTATTCTTTTCAACTGCTATAGCCTAGGCTTTATTTGGCAGTTCTTAAAATTTTCAGTGACATCATATTGCATCAGTCCATCACTTGCAAGAAAATGTTTGTAAATTCTGTGTGTACTTCTGTAAATATGAAGACTGTGGCACTCTTAAAGACTGATGAAAATAAAATGTTAGCAATTAGAATGTGTACATTTTTACTCAGTTTGGGCATATTTCACAGCAGATTAAAAAAAAATCACCAAAAGATCATCTATTACCTGTGGGTGATTTCCTGGACACTGAAATGTGAAAGATCCAAGAACATTCTGAAACTCTAACAGTTCTGTAGGTGTGGAACTGTGCGCAGCTACAGATGTTTCCACTGCTGCAGAATTCACTAAAACTGCCAGGGAATTTGGCCCAGATGTGCTATAGAATTACAATGACCCTGGTAATAGTGAAACTTTAAGCAGCAAACACCAGATGTTCAGTAAAATGGTTAAAACTGAGATCCAAAGCATTTTTTTACCACATCATCACAAACAAGTATGGAGTGAAAAAGCTGAAAATCTCAAGTAATACTTCATTATTCATCATCTCTAAGCAGATTTTATGTGCTTGACTTGTTGTGATGTAGTACCATTTAAGTGTAACGTCTTGTAGGACACCTGCATTCCCAGAGGCTTAAATAATTTTGAGAAATGAATTAATTAGATAGCCTATACATTAAACTTAATATGAGGTTGTATTTTTCTCCTTACCTCCTTCTCTACTTATTTTGTTTGAAAAGTAACAGTGGCTGTGTGTGGTGTGCTGCCTTATGATAGCTTGCCCACAGACAGGATAAATGAGTTGCTGTTACTGCCAGTTAATGTAGTTCTGCTTTAGCTCAAATGGTAGCGACTCGAGCTGCAGTACCAGGGCTCTATAGGCTGCTATGTTCCGTGTCTCTATGTGTAGTAAATGCATCTTTTCTACAAAGTACAGGTACTGATTACATCGTGAAGCACTGCTTTGTACTTTGTGGTTTCTCAGGGATCCACGTGTAGGGCAGATCCCAGAGACATTGCATTTTTCTTTCCACTCTCTGTTGATTATTTATGATTTTTTATATCCTCAGGTGAAAGCTTTATATGTTCATTATCAGAATGTACATTTATCCATTTTTCCGATTTCTCTAAAACCAAAATTTATTTCTGTTACAAATTCTGAATCAAAATGTACAATGTTATTCATGGAAGCCTGGTTATATTTGTTAGTGGTGTTATATCCATCTGGGGGAATACACGTATGTCAGTATTCAGAAGTTAAATTCATTGAAGCATTTTTGCTTAATGCTTGACTGTAGCAGTAGTCTACTCTTCTTTATGTTTTGTGTCTGAATAACTAATGGTACCAAATTTTTTTTACTTAGAACTGGGATCATAGACTTTCTGTAAAAACTGAAGAAAAAAAGGAAGAAAGGTCCACGGGTACACAAAACTGCAGGGATCTTGGATGCTTAGAGAAACAGCAATGAACATGCACTCTTTCAAAAGGAAGGGAGTAGTTATGTACTCTAAGCTTGCTTAAACCGTCTTTGCAAAAGACCTGTTATAAACTGTTAAAATAAAAAGAACTACTTTGACTTCAGTAGGATTTGAATCAGTTAAGAAGAGTCTAGATCGCTGTTACTGTGTTACTTAGGTTCACACAAGAAGGAATATTTTTGCTTACTAAAAAATAAATTCTTTTCAGGAAGAAAACCTCATCATAAACCAGCCAGTGCATCATGGCAGATAGAAAGTTAATTTAAACTGCTTCTTTCAGAATTATTGCTGATTAAGAACTGTGATTTCTCTCATTTCTTAGTCACACAGCTATTTAGCTAGTTTTTGGCTGATGTCAGATGATGTTCTGTGAATTTTCGTAACCCAAAAGGAGAACACAGGGTTGTTGTCAATACTGCTGAGTTTCACCCTTTTTACTGTGTTGCCTGTTCTCCATGGTTTCAGTACAAAATCATAAATCATGCAGTTCCTTCTTGTGCTGCAGACAGGTATTTTATTAAAGCTCACTGACACTTGTGGGCTTTTCAGCAATGTTAACTTACAGTAAAACATAACCAGAAGAATCTACCATGTTGTGTATCAATATTGATACTATTTGATGTATTTGCACAGAAATTACCTCAGGATCCTCAGAACTCAAACTACTTTAACATCTGTTCCTTCCAAATCAGCTACAATTACAAGAGAAACCATTGCATTTTGAGGTCTGTGCCCACCCTTGGCTTGCAAATCTGCTTACAGACTTTCTTGGCATTTGCACCAGTTTCACCAGGCACAGATTTCCAATGAAACTGCGGTTATGACTGCTTGTTTACCCCAATTAAAACAATATAAATGTGTTTTCATGTCCTCTAGTTTACTGTCTGTAGAGAAGGTTTTCACATGGCTCTGAATCAACTCTGTAGAATACCAGGTAATCATTTAGTCATACCTAGTGAAGTGCTGTTTATATTGACTTTGTAATGGTCTCAGATGTTGGTGAACAAGGAAGTAGTGTGGTTACAAATTGCAGTTACACTTATAGACTGTGAGATCATGGCAAATCATACTGCTGCAAAAGTGGAATGCTAATCTCCTGCTAATCTAGCTGAGCTCTAAATGCACGGAGTTGATTACTAAGCAAGCTTAATGAGATGTTTGTGAACTACGCAAGAAAGAAGATTGTCCTGCAAATTCAGAGAAAATTAGATATCCAAAGGGAAAAGCAAATTTAATCCAAAATTATTTTCTTTTGAGATATTGTTGGTTAAAAATATATTATTATTTTAAGTTATAAAATGCAGAAAGAAGGATTGACTAAAAAAAAACCATGATATGTGCTGCAGATAGCTTGTGTTGCATTTACTTGGACTGCTACATGAAATATTTTGTCCATTTGTAAGGTAAAATACTGTGCATACTTTTAAAAGTGATTTGGGAGAGAGGGCTGGCTTGTTTTGTTTATTCAATGCCAAGGTGGCAAAATTTCTTTTCTACAGAAGAATTCGAGTTAAGAAGGTGCCAGATCAGAAAAGAAAAAGAAAACATTTCAAAAGAGATGTTCAAGTAAAACCTGCTGAGGCAGGTTTGCTGCTCAAAGAACACATTGCAAGTTTAAAAAAAAAAATTTTCAGTAGAAACTGCCACATCACTGAGACACAGACTCCATTACTTTCTAAAGAAAAAGCATGTCAAGTTTCTTTACAGATGTCTCTGTAGATAAAGAGACTATTGGCAGGTGGGGCGCATGCTACAGAAAACAAGGGTAGATCACTAAATAAGAAATGACAACAATAATAATTAGGGCAGCAACTTCTACATGATTCTTCCCTTCATAAATTTGCCTTGCCTGTAGATGTGATGTCGAAAGGAATTTAATGTATCTCCTCCACAATCTTGTAGTTGTTTTTTATCAGTAACTAGACTGATGGATATCACTAGTCTAAAACCTTACCATTACATAATCCCTTTCTAACAGCTTAACACAAAACTGTGGTTGGAATTTTTTGGTAAACTTTTGGTAAGTCTTCCTCATTTCTCAGTCACCTAAAGCTACCTTGTCTGTCCTTTTCTCTTTGAGAAACTCAGGGTGAAGGTTAGTCACATCTCCAGACAAAGTAAGAACATGACATTGTGGGTGCTTTATCTTATAGAATAAGATATATATCTTAAAAAATTCATCTTCATCTTATAAATTGTGTGAGATGGATGGGGGGAATGTCATCATAGTGTGAGAGGTACAGGAGTGGAATCAGCTTGGAAGCATTTCTGCTTATTGCTTGAAAAGTGAGCTTTCATGGTTAAAATGTATTGCAATAAAAAGTGAAAGTAAGTTTGTTTCTATTATCTGTCAACTCTGTTCTTAGATTGAAATAACATTGAGGAAAATGTAGTAATCCATTTGGCATTTTTAGGTTTTTGTGTGTGAGGTATCCTTTTGGACAGTGTTCCAGTATCCAGGGCAGTCAGTGTCTCCAGTGTTTTCTTAAACCAGACTAGAGTGAGCTGACGAGAGCAAAGGATTAGAGTTTGGTTTCACGCCCGTGCCCTCTCTGTATCAAACCAGTGCTACCTGATGGGACTGTGGAGGTGAAGGAAAGGATCTGTGACACTGTGCCTGTATCTAGGACTATCAGTAAGAACTTTCTGTTTTATCAAGGAATGATTCTTCTTGCTCCTGAATTCATAAAATTGTCTCTAATAACTTTCTTAACTAAAATATGTTAATGATTTTCCTTATAATGATTAACTCTTTCTGAGTGAGCAGAGGCTCAAAATAGAATCCAGTTTCACTGACACACATATTCACTGACAGACATATTTTGTCTATCTTTAGACGGGTAGTTTCCATTAGAGTGAATTTCTTCACGCATCTGTATAGTAATACCTTTCACTCCCATGATATAACTATGTACCACAACTGTCTGCCAGATGGAAATTCAAGTGCCAGTGTGTGCATATTCATGGTGCCTCTCACTGCCTAAGTAGTGCTACAAATTTTGCAACACTTTGATCTCTGTGCATATAAGACTGTCGCTCTGTACTGGTGCAACTATCAACAATATTACTGTTACAAAATCATGAATCTTTTATGATTTCCTGCTAGAGGTACCATAAAGGGAGTAAGAAAAATACCCCAAAGGTCAAGATACTAAAAGATGGAATCAAATTAATTATTATGTGCATGTTAGTTTGTATATATTTAATTATATCCTTTTCCTTTTAACACTAAAAAGTACTGCCTTGAGATTATTTTGAGAAACAGGAAAAATACATAGGTTTTTTACTTTGTTAAAAACACTATAAAACCACTACTAGCCTAATTTTATTTTAGACTTCAGAAGTTCTATATGTTTATGAATCCTAATAATTGCAGGCAAAATTTTGCACTTGCACTTATAGTTGCCCCCAGTTCAGTTTATTTAAATATCTACATCACTGATTGCATCCGTAGATTAAAAACATCTAAGTAACCTAAATTACACGCACAAATAATTGCAGGTGTAAAACTCAGACAAACACAAAATGATCTCTCTAAAAGATGGTCTTCTAGATCTCATTGGAAGTTGTTCACTGTATCATGAACTGAGAATACTCTTGGGAGAGTTACTAATCTGTATAATGACACTGAAAGCCTCTTGAATTTCTTATGTAGCCAGCAGATGGGAAAGAATACATGTAGTCATATAATTCCCAAGGGATTACACATGGAGATATTAAAGAGTGTAACTTATTCCAATGAAGGCTAACATTAACTTGTAATCAAAAATTTCCTTCCTGAGCCACATTTTTCTGATGAGATTAAAACAGCTTAATGTTGTATTTTTATTAAGTCACTATTGTTCTGAGTAGAATACACTCCCAGGGCAAGTATAGAAATTGTACAAATCTCATGATTTTACCTTTAATTGATCACAGCATCAGAGTTTAACACAGACAAATGCTGTCAGTCTTTTCCAGAAAATATATCTAGTTATCCTCTCTATGCATTTTTTATGTCAGAAACAGATTTCTAAATGCATAAACACAAAAGTCTATTTTTTCTTTGGTAGCAAAACTAAAAATGAATCATTTTCTTGCATTCTTTAACTTCAATAGACCTAGGTGTGGTACTGCTTTTAAACAGTGACTGCTTCCTGTCGTACCAGTTACGGCAGTACTGTTAGCAAAAGGAAAAAAAAAACACCTTAAGTTCTCTTCTAGTGTTTGAACAACTACAACTCCTGCTGAACAAATGAAGCATTCTGCCAGTTCTGACAGTCCAAAATGCCATGAAGAATTTTTCTGTTTCAGAAGCTCTAGGCAAAGCTGTTTTGGCATGTCTGTCGCTTATTCGTACTGCAAACAAAGGGGCAGTTGGAGGGAAGTCTTGGAGAGCAAAATGCTGCTGGTTGCAAGAAATGGGACGTGTAGACCCATTCTATAGCCTAGCTAGTGATTACCCCCAGACAATTCTGTAAAAGCCGAGTCCAGCTGCCAGTGACAATAACGCTTCCTTTTGCATTGATTTCAACAGGAATTACATCAAACAGAACAGCTTAAGGGCTCTCAGACGCGTGGGCAAAACTGATGTTTCCTTCATTGGCACTGGGGGCCAGACTACTAGAAATGTGTTAAGAAAGAGCAGAGAAAAGTGGTACCAACCCTGGAGAGTGAGCTTTGCTCTTCTGCTACAGAGGGGTGGCAGTCGCGGAAGCAGGCACAGATTGTTGCCGCTGGTAGGGTCTGTTTCTTCACCACTGGCAGTTGCCATCATCCCGTATAGCCTGACTGCTCCCCTGGCAGCAGCAGTCAGTGCAGCCTCACAGGCCCTGGCACTTGCAAAGCAAGTAGCAGGGGTGTGAGCACTGTGCTCTCCCCAACGAAACATAGGCTGCAGCAGCCACCGGCTTTGCCAGTGCTGAGGGCTGCTCCAGCATCAGGCCACCTATTGTGAGATCTTCTGCTGGGGGTGGCCAGTAAATGGTCACCCCCGGCGCAGCCTGCAGGCGTGCCATGGCATGGATGCCTGTCCTGTGGGGGCCTGAAATGTTTCTGACAGCCATATGACAATCACTTCATTAATTTAGCACCTTTTTAATCTCAGCTCTTCTAGTTATTTGTTCTATCTGAAATAGATTTCACTATCCAAATTTAAACAAATCCAAATAAATTTAATATATATGAATCTGTTACTCAAACAATACATGGTAACAATGTACCACTTAATTTATAATCATCTTTCTTTGAAACAAAAAGCCTGAACAAGATATTTCTTTTTTATGCACCAAGAACTGTTTAGGCTCTGTTGTGCATTACAACACATGGCTCAGACTTCACCTTCTTAGAATTTTATTTAGGTACTTGAGTGTAGCAAAACCCAGAAAGCATATGAGAAATATATAGTGTAAGAGAGGGCTAGACCCTCATTAGAATAATGAGAAATGTTAACAAATATTTTGCTATCATAGACAAAAGAAAGGAAGGGAAAGGTTTCATCTTTCCCCCTCTTGAGGAATTTATTTTTAGGTGTGTCCTATAACTCATTTAAATTCAGAGTGCAGGCTAGAAAGCCAAAAATTAACAAGGATTTTGAGCAAGAGATTGAGAGGTGATTAAAAGTCATGAAAGAAAGACTCGTTTCTCAGTAAGAATAACACAGTCACATGGATGATGGATCATAACAACTTCATAATCTGACCCACATGCAGTAAATACAATGGTGACTGTCATTCTGAATAAGTGATGTAAATTGATGCTGATTATTAATCCATTTCTTGGCCAGTCTAATAATTTCTGAGCCAGCTCCTCCTCTGCTTAGTATTTTTCGGAACTACTTTAGGAGTGCCTTTCACTGACAGTGTTCTCCTTTATAACCAGTCAATTTTCATATGCGTTGTTACCTTAATTTATTTGGGGAGTTTCTTTCATTAGTTGATCTGCTTCTTGTATTGTCATAGCTGGCCCCTTGGCCCCTTGGCATATAGTATAACATCAGCATTGCTGTAGCCACATGATAACACATAATTCTGGATTACATTTACTTGTGAAAAAATTACATTTTTCCTTAATTCTCGTATTGGGAATTTAATTTCTTCGATATTTCTGACCAGGTCAAGATAAAGAATACTTCTCATTAGTAACATATATTAAAGCAATATTGCCCTGTCTTCAATAGTTTTTACTTTCTATTAGTAATAAATTCACAACATGCTACAAGCCATGAAATAAGAAGATACTTTTCTCCTGGTAAAAATAAAACTTTAAGCAAATTTTATTACATTTAGAAATGTTTCCTTCCTTCCTTTGAATAACACCCACCCTTCTGCCAAATATGTCTTCAAAATTCCTTCCATTTGTTGAAATAAATTTTTTTGTAAAATTAGAAAGTTACACATTACGTTTAATTTAACTGACATAGTCATGAAACCTAGGTTTTTTATTTAGATTTGGGATAATGCAGTGGTACTGAAAGCAGAATTGGACGTAAGAGGTATTTTGTTTCAATTATAAAACAATGTGGGTAAGAGACTTGGATTTGACATCACTAGAAGAAAGGGGATATTGCGTTCATGCCTTCAATCAACTTTATTGGATCCTTAAAGGGAAAATTATGTGAAAAACAGAGGAAGAAAACAACAAACTAAGCAAGATCCCAATTTCAGTATAATTTGGAGAAAATAACTGATTTGGATTGGTCATCTTGCCAGGGTGAATGACTCAAGGCTTCCAGACAAGAAATGGAAACCAGAAGGACAGTGAAAGTCTGAAAGAAGGACAAATTGAGATGATATGATTGACTGTAATGTTTCAAAATCTACTATTCCAAAGATGAGTTTGGGCTGTTGCCCAGAATACAATTGGATGGTGATGTTCATTTAGACCCTTAATGCTGAAACAAAATAAAATGTAGTTCTGTTTCTGTTAGAGATTTACCTGTTAATTCTTTCCAATGTTTCTAGATGGGAATATGATATCACATCATCTCCTATCACATGCTGCAGTGATTGCTGCCGCTGTTCCATAATTTTGCTGAATTTCTGATGAAGACCTAAATCCAGGTGGTAATATCTTTCAAATGTGAGATGTCATCACCACTCATTAGTTGGCTTTGAAAAATTTTACATAGCATGTGCAAGTAGGCTAACACAGTGTTACTAACCAAGGGAAAAAGAGAAGAAAGTATACAATCTTTGTGTGTGGCTGACATGGCCATTAATGTTTTTGTTATTATCATGCTAGTTCTTTTTTTAATAAATAAATAACTCATTCTGCAAAGATTTCAAAGAATTATATCTTTAATGGGCAAGATTTATAAAGCATTATTTGGAAAAAAATGAGGGCAGCTGCTTGACCTCCATCTCAGACACAGAAGTTTCTGAAAGAGACTATGCTTTATGCAAAAATTTAGCCAGCTACAATAACCATATTGATGATGAGATGTGATTGTCTTCTAATTCCTCCTTTTTCTTGTTTCTTTCATCTCACTAATTATATTGTTTAATTTCTATTTCAAGTGGAATGGAAAAAAAACAAAACCACATTTCATAATTCAATACTGAGCTAGTTCTTACTATGTTTACTGAATTATATATTGCACGTATATATAGGTATATACTCAAAGTTTTCATGTGTTTTTAGATTTCTAAATTTACTGTTCCATAGGGATAGATCTTAACCCCTTCCTGTATGTTTTTCATGATGAAATTTGCCCCCACAAAAGAAAGAAGGCATAAAGCAGTGAAACTCAGTTATAGATCACTTAAAATTTTAGGGATTCCTACAGCCACAGATAAAGTGGCTGAGCTTTGCAGATTCTCCTGGTTCACAGTAGAGATTCCTCCAGGAAAACCTTCAGTGTTAGCCTTACAGCTGCAATAAGCAAATCAACTTGACATGGCATGCACAGTGATTCAGGAGCAGTGGATAATTGTTTTTCATATTTTTAGTTCACGTTTCTCCAAGATTTTCAAACAAACCACAACCTGGCCTGCTGATCATCTGTATAGCTGGTATTTCAACACCTAAGTGTGATATAATGGTGGATTCCTTTCCAGAAATGATTGTCTGCCTCCCAAGATTGCTGAGATGGTAGATCTGTCTTTTGAATTCCTAGTATATCTTTCCCCTCCACATTTTCACTGGACAGTTTTCCCTGAGATCCTCAGGGACCACAGGTACGCTACAGGATTTATATATTCAGTAGCTGTATACATTTTGATATACATAAAGCTGCGCTGGAAAAACAACCTGTACTGCTATGTAAGGCTAGGTAAAGCTACTGTGTGCTTTTAGAACAGAGTTGTTGCTTTACACTGCCCATTTCTCTGCTCATGCATCTCTTAATAATGAGAAAATCTGGACCAAGGTTAGGTCTCACTTTTCTGTAGCCRGAGCTACACCTGTGAGTAGAGCAGTGGAGCACTTTCCATCTTCCAATTCCAATTATGCTGGAGCACTAGAAATCCTAAACAGGATGCCTGTTGTAGATATGCTTACAATATTTTAGACTGAGCTGAAAAGAAGAATGTGTTTATAGGGATCTGTGTTCTTGTAGTTTATCCTACTTTAACATCAATTTCAGTTTGAACTCAGGTTAGACTGCATGAATCACATGCTTTAAGCTATTTAACATTTCAATAGCTTGCTGAATCTGCAAGAATATACTCTGAATATGTGTAAACCTTTAAAGATTAAGATTGAATCCAGTATATATATAGCTATATATATATTTAAGTTCCTGAAGTGAGACTTAGGGGAAATTTAAGCATCTCACTCCTAAACTGAATTCCTGAAATCTTTTACTGCAAAGACTTTTGAGTATTTTGACATGAAACCATCCTTGTATAAAATGCCCAAAGTTCCCTTTTATGATGGACTAGAATCCATAACTTGGCCACTCCACAGGAAGCATAAGCAATATACCTGCTCTGGAACATCTTACAAAGCCTAAAATATTTTATTTACGAAGGAGCAGCTTCAGAAGAGGGCTTCAGAGAGGCATCAGAAGAAGGGGGGGAAAGATGGTATAGCAGTTGTGGTACTTTACAGTGGGGGGGAGTGTGAATTTAATTGTTTTCCTTTGATGCGCTCAGGATAACCATGGGAGTCTCCGTTGATGACTTTTCCACATTTTGCAGAAGCATTCCAAGTAATAGGCCATTTTATAAAGGTGAATCACCATCTTCCAGCATTTTAAAGACAAGATAAAAATGTTTTGCTTCAGAAAGTGATTCTTCTGTAGTTGTCTTCTTGCAGTCGTGAAAGAAGTGTATAAGTTCTGAAGATGGATAAGTTGTAAGATATAACCTTGCCTTGCTGATTGTACAGATGTCATTCTGACCTTTCCCTGTGCACTAGGTAATGTGGAGGCCGAGCACACAGGAACTATGTCTGCTCTTACCTGACCTGGTGATCTTGAGAACTGCCTGATACTTAAAGCATTCCCAAGAGCCAGCTTCATGCATCCTCATTGGCCTTGTAAGCAGAGTTCAGGCTGTCTGCAAATACCATGTATCCTTGTGGCAAGCGATATTGATGTTCTGTTGTGTTTGTCATCAGCCATTTTCTGTTACACATTAGCCATGTGATATTGTCAGGATGGCAGATGGGATCAATAGGACACAGAGTGCTCTGGCATTCTTTCCTGTACCAGAAAGTATGCTCTTAAATGTGCTGGAAAGCACAGAGGATACCTTACATCTTCCTTTTTGGAGTATCCCCTGGGTCACCCTAGTGAAGGTTGTGGGTGCGCTTTGATGTGTTTTCTGCCAGCTGACCTCCACCTTGACCCTGAAGCCTCTCTGCTCTGCAGTGTTTGATAGAGTCACAGTTCTGGGCTCCTCTCTGGGAGGGCAGGCATGTAAAATCTAGATGATGCAATGCTGAACACTGCAGCGAGTTGGTTTTGGTCTCCTGTCCTAATTCCAAAGACAGCAGCTATTGTAAACTTCTTAGCCAGGCCCCTTAATGGGGCCAGACACCAAGACGAGGGCAGAGACCTGTATGAGTACAGTAACTAGATATTGCCCAAATGTTTTTTCCAAGATGAAATACGTGTATTCTGTTACATCTCTGTGAATAGCTAACTTGTGCTTAAAAGTTGTCAAATAAAGATCCGTTCATATAGTTCAAGGTACATTTAGAAACAGACTTTAAAAGACACCTTAACCTAACCTCTGAAGATGAGTATGCAGGTTTTTTGTATGCAACTTGGTGAAGTCACTTTTTTTTCCAAGTCTGTATTTTGTGATCTTACTTTTTAATAGCATCATATCATCATTACTATGGCAAGAAAATGAATACAATGAAATAATGCTTCGCCTTCATTGTCAGAACTGTTCTTCTTCATTTAAATACAATTTTCTGTCTATTCAGGATAAAAGGATTGAATTTTTACTTATTCGTTGCTGATTTTTGATTGTCATCTCACCAGCACATAATAGAATTGGTAGCCTGTTACTTACCTAACAAATAAGCAACGAGGTTGTCGCTATTAACTAGAAGGGTTCATCTGTATGCTTGAAAACACTGAAAGGTTATTTGCTTTATTCAAAAGTGAAAACAGAATTGCCAGTTTGGTAATGCTCCTTTGTTTATCCATACAAAAGTAATTTGTTTGTTTCTTCAATAGGTTGCTTGGCTTCTACAAAGGAATATTCCCTCCTATCTTGGCTGAGACACCCAAAAGAGCAGTGAAGGTAAAAAAACATACTTACTCCTTTAAAAAAAAAGAGTAGGGACAATGGCAGCTGTAAAACATTTATTTCTCCCCCACTGATTGACATCAGAATCTTAGACTCATTTAGCATAATCTTCTAATTCTTAATAGAAGAAAACTTTCTTGTTGATGGCTCAATAAAAACCGTGCTTGATAAGAAGGGTAGGATGATGTTCTTAAATGCTAGGCTATTTTTGACCTGTATATATAATGTTACTGAAAAACAAATTACAATTGGTTTATATAATCAATAGTTAATAAAATACTAGGTCATATTTTAGCCTCATAATTACCTCCTTTTTTGACATTTTGCTTTATTGTAAACACTTAGCATTTTGTAAAAGAACTAGTACTAAGAATAGCTTAATAAATGAACACATTCATTAAAGAAGTGATTCCTAGTTAACATTTATTCAGTAACTTGGAGTAATATACCTGTAGATTTTAAGTGCTGCCCAGAGTTTTTGTGTATTCCAAAAAGCACTCTTTTCTATATTCTCATTTTTACTAAAACTGAATATATAATGGCTACAATTCTCTTTCATGCAAAGAACATTTTATACATTCCAGCCTTCTTGCACTTGAAATGGATGCTAGTCTATCAAAGTGTATTCATTCATTGTCAAATGTTGCTCTGATTTTCTTATTTTATTATCCTTTACATTGATTTGTAGAGCATTACTTTAGTAACACTCCTAAGCAATATACATCAAGATACAATATTATTTCTAGGTTTCTTCAGTTATGCTATGCAACTTTTTAAGGTCATAACCTAGTAATTAAGAGCCTCATCTTACAATTCAAAATCTGTCAGAGCATCCATTGTGCTATCAGCAAAAGTTTCTTTGTCGTTTACCTCAGAACTCTGGAGTTTTCCACAGTTATACTGAATATGTCTAAAAACAGTTTTGGTACAGAAGCTGATGTCTTGATTTTCCTTTTCTTTCTTTTTCTTTCTAAAAAGGCTGCATATGATTCTGCTCCTTAGTCTGCAATTAATCATTCACTTTCCGATTCCTTTATGGAGGGATAGTATTTGCATAAAGTGACAGGATGTAACTTTGTAATATAATCCTAAAGGAGTTCTGGTAATGTCATCTTTTTGTTTGCATTGTCATTTTTGGATGCAAATGACCTATGCCACCTATCTCAAAATTATTTAATATAACTAAGAAAAGTGAAGCTCTATTTAATACCAAAGCTGCAGTGAAGAATACATGGACGATATTTAAAAGCTTCCTAATAACTTGTTTTCTTCAGTCTGTGATGCTTTCTCTGTCTCTTCACATCATTCCATTTGAAAGAGGACAAAGTCAATCAGATCATGCATTTTAGATACCAGTATATATTTAGTTAAAATATGACCCCAGGCTTCAGGTCTCTCCTAATAACCTGAGTTATTCAAAAGTCATGAGTCACTTTCTCATACTCAAAATTGGCCCCAACCCCACAATATTTAATATAATTTAGAATCATAGAAAGATTTAATTTGGGAGGGACATCTGGAGTTCATCTGGTGAGCCTCCTACTCAAAGCAGGGATAACTTCTTAGTTAGATGAGGTTGCTCAGGTGCCCTGCCTAGTCAAGTTCCAAAAATCTTCAAGAATGGAGACTCTACAGCCTGCCTGGGCTCCTGCTGCAGTGCTTAATTGCTCTCACTTTGAAGAATTTTTCCTTATATCCAATCCAAATTTCCCCTTTTGCAGCTTGTGACTGTTGCCTCTTGTGCTTTTGCTGTGCACCTCTGAGAGGAGTCTGACTTTGCCTTCTCTATAACCCTCCTTTAAACAGTGGAGGACAGGAATTAAGTTCTCCTTTGCCTTCTCATCTCTGGGCTAAACCAGCTTCATTCTCTTAGCCTCTCATTTGATGTCAGAAGCTCCCAGCCTCTTAAACGTCTTAGTGGCCCTCCCGTAGTGAGATGCTTTTTAATTGATCCTTGGACATTTAAGCATTAGGGCTCAATATTGTTTCTGCAACCATAAGAATCAGGTAAAAAGGAAGTTTAGCTTTAAATGCTAAACGTGCTTTTTAATTAAATCATTGAATTCTTTAATTCTTTACACTATTCCTTGAATTTTACACTGCTCCAAGGACACCAATAGGACTTTAAGCTACCTTGAGATATCAGTTATATTCTACGTTAGAACAGTTCAGTGGCAGGACAGTAATGTGCATATAAGATCCTGGATACTGAAACTATTTCATGCAAGGTGTCATCTGCCAGCACAATTTCTAAGATCCCAAGCAGAGTTTGAACCGATGCACTGGCCTGAAGAGACTCCAGCTTGGCTCAAACCTCCACTACTTTCTGACCTTATTTGTATATGAATGTAAAATACTAATGAAAAATCACAGCTCACTTTGGCTCACTTTCCTCCTTTTATTCTTCTAATAGTCTCCCTCATTCTAACAGGCCACAAGATGTCCCTTGCTCACTTCCGAGCTAAACAGTAGGATTCAGAGTCATGGAGGGCTATGCCCATGCCTATGGCTTTGAGACTTGAGAAATAACTAGGAAAACACTTAACTTTTAGCTGCTTATCACCTGCAAGAAAGCCCAAAACGTAGAAAGGCAATTTGTAAGTTACAGAAGCCTTGGTTTTGGTTGTAAAGAAAATGCACATTTTTATGACATATAAAAGACACTGTAATTTAAACTTTTCAAAAATTTTCCTTACACAGTGTACAAGGAGGAGTTTGTACTGATTTGTACTGAGAAGAAATATAGTTGTCTTATGGGAATATTGTATTTATCTGGCATGATTATTTGCCTATAAAAATAAAGCTACTAAAAAGAGGTTATTTAGCTGAAGCTATTCACTTTAATGCTGAGTGTCGAAGACTCAGGTTCACTTTTAGGCAACTAGGTTCTCATATTAGTCTTGCTATTTCTTTTTTTGTCTGTCTTTATTTCCCTTCTAAAAAGCAAGCTGGTATTTCTGGAAGACGAAAAGTCAAAGTTTATAACTCTACATTAGATTGAAATTAGAGGAAAGAAGTGATGATGCCAATACAATGGTTAACAGATGAACTTTGGGGGCAAATTTATATTGCGCATATGTTCCCAGACATCTTGTTTCAAGCATGTATTTTTACCTTAGAGTTATTGAGACATCTGGTAAATACTTTGACTATTTTCTGTGTAACTTGAATTAAAGTGTATCTTTGCCAGATGGACAATATTGATTATTATATACACAAAAGCATGTTTTAAATACATTTATCCTGAGATTTTGTGCACAAAACTATTAATGTAATAGAACCATAGAGAAAAAGACAAATTACTCTGTGTTATTAAAAACACTTTGAATGGACGTACATAGTACAAATCCATATGATATCACTAGATACTTCTGGCAAAATTGTGTGTATACTAGTCACTCTAGTACACCCAGCAAAATGTCTATTGAATTTTATTGCTATTGATTTGTTTTCTTTAAAAAATGATATAACATGAAGCACAGTTACTATTAAGTAGTTATTTTATTTATGACTCTAGGAAGCTATTGATTTTTAAGGTAAAATTTTTAAGACCAAAAAATTGCTAGGTAATGTATTTCTGCCTTTATTACAACCATTTTACAGATCTGTGAGACTATGGAAAATATTAAGGAATACCAGAAATTCCATTAAAGGTTAAGAGGGTAACAATGAGTAGAAAGATGTTGGAGAGAGAATAAAGCAAACTTTATCACAATAAGAAATGAATTTAGTTCGGTGAAGTAACTCACCCTCCTACAATTGACACTTTCCCAAGTATTTCCTTTTACCTATAAGTAAAATTGACACTGGAAATTATGACACACTACATAAGAAGGGGGATATTTCATGATTGTTTCAGTTACACATGAAGGTAGGCCTACAATCTAAGTAACACTTGGGAGCCCAGGTCATCTTCTCCTCAATCCTGCCAGTGAGGGGGATGGATGAGAGGAGGAGGAGATGGACTTTCCAGGTTAACGACTGGCTGTGCCGCTGGTGTTGGCAACAGGG
>NW_020451182.1:1678088-1698088 GCF_003343035.1 Apteryx rowi
TTCCATCTGAACATGAGGAAAAACTTTTTCACTGTGAGGGTGACAGAGCACTGAAACAGGTTGCCCAGAGAGGTTGTGGAGTCTCCTTCTCTGGAGATATTCAAAACGCGCCTGGATGCAATCCTGCGCAATGTGCTCTAGGTGACCCTGCTTGAGCAGGGGGGTTGGAGTAGGTGATCTCCAGAGGTCCCTTCCAACCTCAGCGATTCTGTGATTCTGTGATAGCACAGGGTTTTAAGCAGGTTAAAATGACAATGTGATGTTTATTACTCATGGTCCTGTATGTGTGGTTTAGGACAAAAGCTGGTTTGCTCTGGTAGGTCTGAGATAACTGAGTGAATGAACTTGTCTTTTTTGGCTGAGACGCAGCACAAGTCACCCAATCTTTCTGTTTTACCTGGAGAACTCTATTCCTTTATGTCTCTTAAGATTCCTACATCGCTGTTGGCTTCATTTGCCATTGCTTCCCTTGTCCTGGTGGAACAGTTTGATTGGCACATGCATGGGAAGGTATTATATAAGGAAACTTGGCCTCATATGTGGAAGCCAAAAGCACAGCTTTTCAGAGGATGCCACCTTTGTTTGAATCAGCTTGATTTAAATTAGCCAAGTGCTAATTTTGTGCACTCAATGAGCCCAATGAGACCTGAACTTTAGAAAGTAGCCAAATAAGAGGTTCTAGTTATTTACTCTTGATATGTAGGGGTGTGAGAGCTCTGGCTCTAGTAAATATACAGCTGTGCTTATGTAGTCTTGGTGAAGCTGTGACAGATTTTCATCATTCAGTCCCATAATACTGGAAGTACCATGTGAAAGCCACTTTCCTTATGTATGCATGCAAAGTAGTGGATACTTGTTGATTACTGGTTACAGAACTCTGAACTAGTGCGCTGTAGTTCCAGGCTTTGTGTACTTCCGTCAGTGAAAATTACATGGAATAATAAATATTTCCAATATCTTTGGTTTTATCTGGAACTCAGATACCTATCTTGTCTTTATAATCCACAGGGTTTTCTTCTATCCTCATTCCTCATGCTAGATCCTCTTCACTACTCTCATAACTGTCTTACGTGGCAGCAAACTGAAACGCTTTTTAAGTGGCTTCAGCAACACATTTGTAGAATATGAATTTGAAACAATGTGGGTTTGGGAGGGACTTGCTGTACATGGAAACGCTGTACTGGAAATGTTCTCTTAGGTCAGCAAGTCCAGTTCTCTACTGTCTTATAAAAAAAACCTTAATAAACTGATCCCTTCATAAACTGATCAAACTCTACCTTACAAGTGATTAAGATTTTTCCCCCATTAAACAAAGAGTGTTGGAAGACTATTTCAGAACCCCTTCCTTTGGCTTTAAGAAAGCTTCATAAGATTTCCAGCTACATTCTGTTTATAAGTAGTTTATACCCATTAATTTCATGTTACATATCCTTTACCTTCCTTGTTTTTCATCCCCTTGAAGCCTCTCTTTTGCTAAACTAAACAAGACAAGTGTTTAACCTCCTTCAGTCCTCTCTCCAAAAAAATCTTTCTGTTCTCCTTGTGATCCTGGTAACTCTGTTTTGAATATGTTCTGGTTCGAGTTCATCTTTTTTAAATAGGGGTGGCCAGGACTGTGTGCTGTATTCCAGAGGATGTCTTACCAGTAATTTGCAAAATATCACAAATACCTTTTCTCTTGAAAATACTTTACTGATGCGTCTTAGAGTTTATGCCCAAAGGAAAGGGAACAGGCAGTGAAAGTCTGTCTGCATAAAGGTTGATGGCAATCTTATTACTGACTTCAGTGCAGTCAGGATTATTCTTAACAGTCTTCTTGGAAGAACAAAGTCATTAATTTATTCTGTCTTGATTTTGAGAAAATTTCACAATAAATATCCTGAGAATTAATAGGTTTGGGTGGCAAGAAGTGTTAGGTCTCAATGAGAACCATATGCACATGGTTACCTTCCTCCATGTTGGTGCAAGAAAAACTGAGCTTCTAATTTCTTTCTTGAAGTTCAGACACAAAGAGTACAGCTTTTAAAACTCACCCTCTAAAGAATTGCAGATGCTCAGAACTTCTTAGCACCACTGACTGGAAGCGGACAACTGGGTTAAAAATTTATTTCTGAAAAGCAAAAAGTGAAAGAAAGGTGTCTGTTGACAGTGAAAGGTTACTAAAATATATACGCTTCTCATCTTCAAAATCTGTAATTACAGTTTATTAAAGTTGTGAGGGTCATTTCTTGTGAGAAATGATATCTGCTACCTCCATTTACATTAATATATGATAATTAGATGTTGGAGAAAAGTTAATAAATTAAAAATATGAACTATGTATTGTAAGTGAACTCTTATGTAAAACAGTACTGTAACTCCTTTTGTGCTCGTATTGTGCATGATACACTAATAAAATCAATTCTGAGCCTAATTCTCTATTAATCCATGTCTAACATTGCTACAGAGCACATGAAATAAAGTGGCTTATACTTATTTTGCAAAACTGCACTTGGCTACACAGGATATGAGGTAACAAAGCTACATTGTGGTTTGGTTTTACTAATTTGCATAAGTAAGTCATAAGCAACTTTTTCCATACAAATTAAGCGTAACTTTTATTTACAGTTTTTCACCTTTGAACAATACAAAAAGCTACTAGGGTATGCATCATTACCACCAGGACTGGTAAGTATGGATACCAAACTTCATGTTCTAATTTAATATGTGTGTACTGAATAGTCCTACCCATTTCTTCCTGTATGAGAAGAAACCTAAAGTTAAAGGGATCAGTTCAACCAATCGCAGTTTTGCAGAACATACTTGTTACTTGAAAACACTGATAATAGCATTTTGTAACTAAATGATAGTTACATTAATTTCTGTGTCAGATATCTTAACAATAATTCACTACAGTGACATAACATTTGTTACATGGATAGCCACAGTCACCTTAGAAGAGTCCGTATGTAGCTTGTCATTCGTCATTTTTGATGTATATGTATATCGTAATTGATGTATTTGAGTTTTATGCAAGACTAAAAATGTGAATTATTTGGAAGAGGATGTTTAGCAAACAAGAAAATCCTGAACACCTGTATTGTATATTTCTTGGTCAGGTGAGTTTTGAATTGGAATCTTTTTATAGTTTTGACTCTCAGAATGGAAGTTTGTGATGGCTGTCTTGTGAGAGCAAATAACTCTCCATGCCATGTGAGCCAAAACCTCAAAAAACCAGGAGACATTTGCTTTATCATTACTACAGGGCTTTATGTTTCAAATAGTGTTACTGCCCTTCTTATTTGCCTTCAATTGCAGTGGTTAAATGGTCATGGAAACATAGTAAATAAGTTAGCGGGAGTTTCCTCTTCCTCTTAATTATTCCACTGACCTGTAGTTGTTTATAGTATCTTGGTTTTTTTCTGGCATTTTTCAGCAGACTCTTTTCTCCCTTAGATGTAAATAGTGAGGCTGTTATTTGTTCTCTAGCAAGTGGAAAGAACAGAGCTTAAGGTTCCATGGTAGACTCACTTTTTTTCGAGGAAAATATGCTGGAAACTTGTAAACGTGCAAGAGCTGACCAAAGGCTGCTCTGGTTCATATAGCAGATGCAGCTACCGTCAAACATCCCAGACATCCTTGCACATTTTTGGTGCAGTGCTGTTACCTTAGAGTCATTTATGCCTCTAAAATAGCCATGGTAGTGAGGGAAGAAAAGATTGAGAGGTGTTTTGTGCTAAGCTAGAGAGAATGCTTCTAAATGCCCCAACAGAGCTCACATCAAGACAGCATTTACTGTTAAGAGAGATGCATACACTAGCACCTCTCTCCTGTTGGCTTCAATCTCATAGTTGATGGTGAAGGGGACAGGTTATGTTCCCACCTCATATTGGAGAAATAGGTCCATTGATAAGACGATGATCTCCAAAGCAGTATGGCTGGAGGTTGCCACTACTCTTCCATTCTCCTCTTTCCTGAGCTCTCAGTTAGATCCGGTTCCTGTTCAACATCCTCTGAATTGAATAAGTTATTTTCCTCACTGTTGTTTTTTCCTTACCATGGGTTTCCTTGAATTTCAGCAAAGGTACTCAGTGTATTCTGTTGTGGTCTTGGAACTCTTTTCAGACCATGGATAGTTTGGAGACATTAAATTAAATAAAAGTCTAAAAGTGATCACAAAAAATAAGTCCTCTGAATTTTCTTAATTGACCTGAATATTTCAATATTATTTTTCTATTGCAAATAAGTTAATGTATTTCTAAATGCTGCTTCCTTCTGGAAAGCAAAGCAGTGAATTTCTCCATTCTTCTGGCTGTAAAGTGCCATCAGTTTCTAAGTAAATGGAGTTAAATCATCTGCTGTAATATGCCATCAGTTTCTGAGCAAACAGAGTTAATTCATCCTTGCAGAGAATGCTGACATTTCCATGTGCACCACTCATCCCCATATAAACCTTTTTGGATTGATATTTACTTAAAAGGACTTTTATTTGACTTGTGCATTTTGCTGAAGTACTTCACAATTTGAAAGTTTCTTACATTTCCTTTATTTTTTTAAGTTATATATTAATATTGTGTGTTTAATGCTCGGTGCATTTTTGCATTTTTTAAGCTATTGTATTTTAAGCTATATATTCAGACTCCACCAAAGATAATGTGAGAGGATTTTTTGCCATGTTTCATCATAAATCAGTACCAGTTTGCCTTCTAGATGAAAAAAGAATTTTTTTGTAGCACTATGACACTTTATTTTAAATTTTTGGAACGTGATTTGTGGCTATTGTAATTTCTTCTTGATGAACTGTCAGCATCTAATCAAGGCCTAAAGCTGTTTAGTAATAGAATACTGCTGTATTACTGTAATCTCTCAGTTTTCATTGTATCATTTAGTTTCATAATATGATGTATGGGGCATTTTACTACATGTGCTCATGAAAACTTAATTTTTAAATATTGATTGATCTAACTTTCCTAGGCATTTGCAGTTGCTGGCTTGGGATCTGGATTAACAGAAGCAGTTGTGGTTAACCCTTTTGAAGTAGTAAAGGTTAGCTTACAGACAAATCGGAGTGCCTTCACAGAGGTATGAGATTTGCTTCATTCTTCTTTTTTTTTGCTTGATCAGGTATAAGACACTTCAAAGTTCATTTTTAGACCAAGATGTCTATATTTTAATAGAATATATGGGGCTGATGCAAATGATTTTCCCACAAGCTTAACAGAGATAGAAAAAGAGAGAAGAGACTTAGCAGACAAGGTCTTCTGAAGAGATACATAGGCATACAGTATTGTCAGCTGTGTCAGCATCTCCATTGCAAATATTCTGTGCCTCAAGCGTACCTTCCTCCCTCCAGAGCAGCCAGTGGTGCAGCACTATGAGAAGTTGTTGGACAGAAGTATAAATCTGAAACTGGTGTACCCAGTGCATTTACCCCAAACACCTCCAGATTTGGAGTGGGCGCAGAAGGTTAGCCTAAAACACCAATACCCCATTCCCTAGCCAGGGTCCAACTCATGTCTTTTATGTTAAAAATATAGAGGGTACATTTGACAGTTTTGGTTGAATTTCCCTTGCATTTCCTATAAATATAATTCATAAAGTGAGCCAGCATTATATTAATAACAAGGATTACTGAAAATCCACATTCATATTTTAGAAACAATGATGGCTAAGCTACTATCCAAGGAAATATATTAATGCAAAAGGACAAGAGATCACAGGATGAATGAACTACTAGCCATACTGCTTTTTTAAATAAAAATGTATTTTATCAGTCTTCACATCTATAAGCACAAACCAGAAAATAGTTATATAATAAGGCAGACTGATATTACATGAACTTTGTCCATACCTCTTGTTACTGCTGAATGGGGAAAAAATTCAGCTGGAAAACAGTGCTTCATCAAAATGAAAGTGTTCACAGGAATGCACTAATTTCAGTTAATTTTAATGTTGGAAATGTTCCAGGCTAAAGTGAAGAAGGAAAATAGACATGCAGCTCCCAGTCAGTTTTCTCCATACTCTCCCCATCTTTAAAAGCTAATGGTCTGTGGAGTAGGATATTCGTCTGCCATACCACAAAATCCATGCTCTGTCATTCTCTCTTCATACAAAGGTGCATGTTAACCGCCAAAATCCCAACTGTTCTAGGACAGTTATTTCTCCTGTTGGTGCTCTCCAGCTTCATACTAAACTACCAAATGCTTATTGCTGTAGGAACTTATACCTAAGGGTTAGATGCGTGCCTGGAGCCAATAGATTATTATGGGTTCAGAGGAGATTTCTGTTTCATCTTCCTCCTAGCACTTCACAATCCTGATGCAGAGAGAGAAAAATTAAGAAATCTCAAACTATTTCCTGGCCTGTCCCAGCTGTTTTTCATTTGTATTTATTGGGAGCACTGCTGAAACACCACCCTAGTTGTAGTAGTTAGGGCAGTAACAGGTAACTGTTCTCTTCCTTTCCTTTCAAAACATTGGCCAACATCCTTCTGTTCAGTTCTCCCCACCCTGTTGTCCGCTTGACAGTGATTTGTCGTGAAGGAAAATACCAAGACTTTTGTGATGAGTTGTTCTCTCCCATTTAAAATACCTTGGTCAGTGTACAGCTGATACAACATCAAAAAATTACTTTATCCTTTAGCACCGAATACAACTTTTCTCTAAATATGTTGCTCAAATATTTGGCAACATATTGCAATGTGCATTGAATGGGGGAAAAGTTCAGTGGAATCCACTTTCAGGTTTCAGCACTGGATGCTCGCTGCCTTCACTGATTAAACTAGATCTGTAGCCCATTCAAATTGGCACAGTTGCATCGAAGCTGAAACTCTGATCTGCTGCTTGAAAGTCTTTCGTAGTTCAGAGAGTAGTTAAAAGATTTCCACATTAAAAAAATCCAGCCCAGTGAATATACTGGAGATCTTCAGGAGAGGGCTTCACCCCTATACATTTGGAAGATGACTTCCCCCTGTGCCTGCAACGGTCACCATGGAAAACCTCACAGCCACATATAGACAGGCCTTTATGCCTTTAAGCGTAAAGACAGGCCTTAGGCCTTCAAGCCTTTATGCACCAGGAGTGAATCTTCTTTTCTTGTATATAATCTAGTCCCTGGTTGTGGAAGTTTTCATTTCAGCCTTCTTGTGGGAAGAAGGTTAATTTCCCCTCCATTTACCTAGAAACCAAACCTTCAAGCTTTGTATAAGAGGATTGCATTACTTAGGAGTACAAATGGGTATCTAATCCAGATAAATAAAAACTTTCCAAATGTTCCCTGATCCTACAAATAAATCTGAGACCAATACTTTTAAATTTTTATTATATATTTTCAGCATTTTTTTTATTTCTATGCTATTCTTCCCATTGCAGTTCTTGTATATATCAAAATAGAAATATGGAGGTATTGTCAGAGGCTGTTCTGACTGGAATCTGGAAAGCCATGAAAAGTTTCTGCAGGATTTCCTTCCTTTATTTCTCAGTGAATAAGACTAACAAATGTCAAATCAACTCTTTCAAAATCTTTTAAGAAATCAGCTGTACCTATTATGGTAAAAGTACCAAATCACATAAGCATGGCATGAAAGCTTGGCTGGATCCCTAGTGAGGCAAGATTTTTGCATATTCTTCTATTAAGCTTTGGCTGACTTAATATTTGCCTGCCTTGTATCACTTGTCTGCACAAATTGAACCCTCTTTTGGGATACACAGCAAAGAGATTTATCACCTGGCCATTTACATAAGCTGTTTGGGCCTAAATCCTCATGTATAATCTCACAAAATGCTTCTATTCATTTCCAAATGTCATAGAGTTATTCTGTAACTCATTCAGAGAAGCATTCTCTTTGAGAATAAATTTTTAAAACATTTTGCAAATTTATGTTAGTCTCTCAGTGCATCCAAAAGAAATGTCTGATTGCTCTAAGTCTCCAGCCTAGATATTTTTTAACCATGGGCAGAAAAAACAGTGAAACAGAGAGCTAATACTGTACAGGAGTAAGAAGATTAGGATCCTGGAGGGAGAGAGACTGGAAGTGGGAGAAAGTAATGCATGAGAGGATCTCATTTTATGAAGATGATATGAAAAAATTGTGAATTACCACTGCTCCAGCCTGTCTGTTCCTCAGTCAAGTAAGCAGATATTCTTGATCTCTCTGCCTCATAGTCATGAAGATACAATTAACCTCTATTAATAAAAATTTTGGTTTTGAGTGTAAATACACCAGTATTATATTTTGAGCACACTAGTTCCTGCAAAATTACAAGAGGGCAATAGATACTTCCTATTCATACATTTTAAATTCTTTTTCCTTTATTTCAGACTTTTTAACAAAGTCTGAGGTATTTTACTTAGTCAATTTTATGTAAATTTTATTCTACTTTAATTTCTGCATCTCTTCTTGGTGACCTTCAGAATAATCCAATAACCATACTGTAACTGTTCAAAAACATTCTAAGTTGTTTTGTTTTAAGTGAAAATTCTTTAAATTCAGAAAGAGAAACCAAAGATTGTATTTTAATGACAACATTCACAGTATTCAAATCATAATATGTTATTGTACAAATAAAATTCTAAAATGTAACTAAAAGTGTCTATCTGCCCTAATGAAAAAAGCCATAGACTGATGTTCTTAAATCACAAAGACAGCTAAATCATGGCTATATCAATATTTAATATATCTTTTTTAAAAAGTGCTAAAATTTCAGAATTTGCTGTGAACCAGGAAAACTCTAGTGACTTCATTACCATAAGCTGCAGTTCTCATTGAGAATATGCTAAAGAACATTCCACACTAAAGCAGATTTCAGGAATAAAAAATATTTTTTTCTTTAAAGCATGCTATCTTCTGTAAACTTAAGCCTACTGGGAGAAGCATGTGCATGTTATTATACAGTGTAAGTACACTCACTTCATTACCATGCACTGTTTTTCTAAAAGGGTTAAGTAAAGTATGTACTTACCCATTGTGTAGCTTTCATACTATATGATGAAATCTAATGCAATTCACATATTTCTTTGACTATTGTATTGAAATAATAAATATATCTTGTTTAAAGGAACAAGGAAGAGCATGAGCACATACACCCACACCCAGACTCCTGCACACCCCCAAAACAAATATGCACACACCATGGTGACAGTTGAATTATTCTATGGTACCAGATCATCTTTCTAGGGTTGATAGTTTTAAAGAGGAGGGCCACTATAAATCACATATTGGCATGTTTGTAATGTGGATCACTCTGGGTGAAAATATTGCAGTGATTTTTTATTAAAAGAACCTGATAGCAGCCCCACCACCTTGTTGTTTGTTTCTTTTTCTTCTTTTCAGATTTCACAACCTGACCAACTTTACCCCCTAGGGAAAACAAACTGGCTACAGAAAGAGATGCAGTGATAAAAATCATCTCACCTGACTTTAGGGGTGTGATTAACTAAATAAATACATGTGTCTGCTTTAGGGTGAGAAGAATCTGACTTCAGATTTCACTGACTAGGTCTCTTCTGAGTATAAGGCAATAGCTGGGTGAAGTGAATCCCACTCCAGATGTTTATGCAATAAATTCTTCCATCTGAGTTAGTCATCCTAAGGTCCTTCCATCACCACTGGAGAAAAGTAAGCCTTGTAGAGCAAGATATTTTACATGTCTACTTTGGATGAGGTGAACTGCTTTCTAGGGTCTATTTACTTCAGTGAATGAAAGGGAGTCTTGATGAGTAGGTCAGGTGTAGATGTGGACATTGCAGGCATCTGCATCTGAACTGATGAATCCCATCTCAGGCATTCTGCAACGGGCAGGCTTGGCCTTCTGAGTCATTAGTAAATTTATATTCAGGATAAGACTGATGTATACCTTAGTGTTGAAAGTTGCCATCTACAGTTTTAATCACTTTATTCAGGACCACTGGTTGTTTTTTATAGATCTAATCTTCATTTAGAAGATTTCATTTCATGAGAAAGGATGTTATTCCTAGTAACTGGACCAAATTTCATTTTGGATATCTACATTTTAGAATAGATTTTGATCTCATTAAACAGCTTTGAATTCCTGGGAGTACTTTACAAAGTAAACTACAGTAAAATATATGCAGAGCATCAACAGGTCAATACTAGTTCCTAAATATGAAAACCAGAATGAAACTTGGTATTAAAGAGTAACCTTGTCAGTCACCTAAATAAGCAGTCATATGCTGTGTTGGATATAATAGGGATCATTTGGCTGATGCTGTTGATCTACCACAGTGATATTTTGAAATGGAAACTCATTAAACAAATAAGTGTATTGAAATTAGCAGTATTCACAGTGTTGTAGTCAAAATTCTTCTGTATTTTCATGTCTGAGCGTCCTAGAGGAAGTCATGTTTTGCCTTTCTAATTAAATATTTGGTTACCCAGAGCTGGCTTTATGCTTTGGAGAAAACCAAACTCAAGTCAACAAACTTTTTGAAAGGAACTTTTCTATAATTCTGCTAAAAAGAGTTCTAAAATGTTAGAGGGGTCACATCAGAAGGCATACCAAGTATCACTGAGTATACCAAAAAACAGATCAGACCTGCATGTATACAGGCAGATCCTGTCTGTCAGCGGCCAAGATAAGATACTTTAAAGGAATTGGTCATTACAGAAGACCAGTTCTGGGGAAGTTTCTTCCTTTCTGGCTTCCATCAGATAGTAGTTGGCTAAGAGGATTTCTGTCTATTTTGGGCACTGTTTTCAAAACAGGATTTCTAAACATCAATTTCCTAAATCTGTACCTTAGAATTTAAATGAATGTTCTGATTTTTCAAAATCTAACTACCCTTTTTAAGTCAAATATTTCAGTAGGAGGACAAAACAGGATTTCCAAGTGGATACTTATGCAAAAAAAAGTTTATTATTATGCCGTGAATTCTATAATTTCCATTTGCTTATAATTGGTATAAGTCACTAGAATGTTAAACTTACACAACTCACACAAGGACTTACTTCCCTAGGTAGAATGGCTCAAAAATTTCCTACTCCAGTTTGGTTCTTTCATCCCTCCTTCACAATGCATGTTCCTGTGTCATTGGTTCTACTGTAGAAGCTATTTTATAGAAGTTATTTTATAGAAGATATTTTATCCTCTTATTGTGCAGAATAAATGTTCTATACTCTAGTTGTGTAAAAGTTTTATCTGTCATAACCTTAACAGCATAGTAAATAGTAAAAACAGTATTACCAGATTCACATATTCAAGGCCACAAGTTGTTCTATAAAATCTAATTAAAATGATGAGTTTAACATCTTTTTCTTTGCTTTAGGACTCATTGTCTTTTAGAGTACTCTTATATCATGCTTTCAGCTTTCTTCTGCAATCAGAAGAATAATTTTTTTTTAATGAAAATTGTGATTTGCACGTCACAGGAATCCAGCTTGAATTTTTAGGGACAATAACAAGCATGGTAAGACGTAAGTTAAAATGACAAGAACTGGCAACACTGTGATAATCAACAGGATTGAAATGAGGCTATGGTTTTTGTTTTCTTTTTGTAAAGATGATCTCTTTCTTCTTTTGTTTAACTTGTGCAGCAACCATCCAGCTTTGTGCAAGCTCGGCAGATTATTAAAACTGATGGTCTGGGATTCCAGGGACTCAACAAAGGTCTCACTGCAACATTGGGCCGCCATGGAGTTTTTAACATGGTTTACTTTGGATTCTACTTCAATGTGAAAAGTATTCTTCCAGTCAATAAAGTAAGTTCTTCCTACTATATAACAGACAAACAGATAAGAGGTTTGGCAACTTAACTCAGCTCTCTATCTTCCTGTGCAAAGGTGTGGTCTTTAGTAAAAAAACAGTGACTGACCTAGCTTTCTGTTTTGTATATGTATAGCATTTTATTGGTAAGATTTGTGTAGCAAAACAACGATTTGTAATTCCTGCTTTTTAATCAAAGCTGGCTATAAATAAAGTAGTCATGTTTGAATTCTCATTTATTTGAATATCCCCTTATACCACTGTAGCAATGTAAAAGTCAGTAATCATGGTATAGGTATGTTGACGTTTACACTAGGTATGTATGTACTTTTCTGTGGTAAGCTGGTTTAGAAGAGCAAAAATTACTGTTTCTCGAACATCTTTCAATACTCACAAAGACAGCAAGCTTGATGAGATGGCAGACTTGCAGTAGATTGGGTATTCTGGCTGCGTACTGGGCCTATTTACTCAAAAGGCGGATCAACCTAGTGTTTAAGGATAACATGACAGATTTACCCATAAGGGAGGAGGCCAGACCCAAAACAGGACTTTATGTGGTGTGCCTTATGAGTAAGTTAAAAGAAAAAATCTTTATAGYTGTAACTCCACATGAAGCAATTTTATTCAGATAGTCTTACATTCCTCTATATAACAAAGGGAAATGTTATTAATGAAAATGTGATAATACTGGCAACTTTCTAAATGACTGTGAGCAACAGCTTAATGATTTATTAATGACTCCAGTATGTTACTTACTGAACTGTGTTTTCACTAATGTGATTTTTAAATGATGACAGTTAAACAGTCACAGGTGTAATATGTAGTTATATCCATATAAGAAGCTGCAGTTTACATCAAAAGGGATCACTTTCTATTCCCAGATGAAGCAACACCTCTTTTTTCTGGAATTCTGAGTAGCCTGGTATTTTTGTTGGCAACGTTGTATAAATGAAGAAAACCTCCACTTCTTATTTGCAGATTGTTACAGTAAATTGAATTGCTCAAGTGCAACTAACCTGCAAGTTTCTACAAGTTTATTCTAGTGTATTTAAGCATACTTTAACAATGTACTTTAATCACACATTCTAAAAACTCAAGGCACAAGCAGTGCTTGATACTGAGATAGAAGTAAACACATTTATGTTGATCAAAAGATGAAAAAAATATGTATAATTGCACAGAACATTCAGAATCATATGCAGGTAAGCATAGGCATACACAAAGAGTATTCATGCATCTTCTAGGGAAATCCTGAAGTATTCCTGCATTTTAATTGAAGGATAGCAATAATATTTGGCATAAGAATGCTTTCTTAGCCTTTCAGATCACACAAAAAAAAGGATTCGGAAACAGTTTTTGTATGATTAGAAAGATTCAGAGCTCTATGATCTGAGAGAAATTAGCATTTTATACAGATTTTGAATGATACAGAGAATTACTAACAACTTCAACATAGATTTAAATACATATAGAAAATGAAAGGGAAATCGCTTCAATGGTGTCATTCTGCCCAGCTAGCCTGTAAGTACCTCCTATCAAAGCAAAAGACAGTGTAGTCAAAGTAGGACTGGACTGCACTAACTGCAGATAAGTGGAGAAGTTTGCACTGTGCTGGACCACAGTGGCTACATCTATGCTAGTAAACTGAACATCACTGAAACTCAGTCATCTACGCTGTTAAATGTTCCCTGGCATAACTTTGGCCCAGACCAGCTAGCACACAGTTCCTTGGTATGGCTTAGGAGTTAGCACAGACAAGGAACCGTTCCTGGTAGGCAGCTTTCATGTAGCCTCTCTGTTTTGGATAGTAATAGTGTTTAATAGCACAGACCTAGGACAGTCTGTGCCATCTGGCTTCAGTGCTGAGACAGTTCTGGATATATAGATATAGCAAAATAAGTCTGACCAAACTCCCATTAAAATCAGTGCAAATCTTACCGTGAATTTAGTAGGGTATAGATCAGACCACGTATGCCTTGTGCTAGCCAGCAGTATGTCTCAGATGTTTACATGTGCTGAACTTCACTTCAGTGATTGGAAAATAGAAGTAGTCAATACTTTGTGATCTGTAACTTAAATCTTTTTTGTCAGCAGGCAAATACTAGAGTCTAAGAGTTATCAAGCCTGTGCCATGGTTTTGATTGAAGCTGTTTTTCAGTTAGACCTAAAAATATTAGAAGTTGTAGCTTTCCAAGTTTTCTCACATATTTGATTTCATTACAAAAACTAATTTGTTCATTTTGTATACTTCTCCAGAGAAGAAAATTTTAAAGTCAGTCTTGCAATATTGACAAGCATATAAAAATTGTGAAATAAGAATACTACATTTTTGAAATAATTTTGGCTCTTGATTATATATCTGCTGTTCACCATCTGTAACATAAGTGGAAAAATGTATGGAAATGTCCATATGAGCCTTTTAGCTGTCAACAGTGCTAAACTGTGCATTAAATTTGCATCCCAATTAAGGATGTTT
The DNA here is from genome assembly GCF_003343035.1 of Apteryx rowi. NCBI lineage: Eukaryota > Metazoa > Chordata > Aves > Apterygiformes > Apterygidae > Apteryx > Apteryx rowi. Next base: position 1,692,264 of record NW_020451182.1, read on the forward strand.
GCAGCTTATTTTGCCAAAAACAATAAACCTTTTATGTTGAGTGGTCAAATGATATTAATGACATGTGTGGGTTGTAAATGTTCATAATGAATAATTTTTCATATGTTCAGTCTATTCTGCTAAAAGGAACATTTACAGCCAACATCATGCTCTGTTTTCTGAAAACAGAATAAGCCAGGCTTTTTTCAATTGCCACTAATGTATCAACCATAGAGCATTAACGGCTATGCATCTGCACTAGCAATCAAATTAGTCTGAAAATGTATATCGTCTCAGTTTTATAGCACGTGTTTTTATAGCACATTTCATAGGCTTCCAGCAGCTCTCACTTTTCTATTTTTTATCATAGTTAGGTTTGATGGTAAAAGTTAGTTTCATTAAAACCTTTGCTCACTACTACCTCCAAGTGGCTGTCATATTTCTCAACAATATGAGATTTCCATATTGTGTTGAAAGCCCCCTTTGAAACGTGGTCAACTGCAAAACTCATTTCAAGTCAGACACTGCCCCAGCTGCTGCAGATGTGCCACCTGTTAAAAGGGCTGCTACATCGGGTAGTGGGAGTTGATCAGCATGTTTTTTTGTCAGAGAAAGGGCCCTAGTATCTCCAAGCAAAGAAGAAGGGATGGGAAACCAAAATGGGCTGTTCAGCTTGGGAAATAAATATGATAGTATACAACATTTTATTTTTAATTGTTTTTAGATCCACACCAATGTAGCAGTAGTTATATGTAGCAACATAGTGCAAAGGACATGCAGTGCAACACAATTGAAAAAATAGTAAACCAAGATGATTTAGTAGAAGACTGCATCAGAGTGGGAAATAGAATAATCTCAGAGCTACAACCCGATCTCAGATTTCAGGATGACTTGTGAACTACAAAACATGACAATGTGCATCCACTGCAATGTTACAAGTTCCCATTGGTCAACACTCTCCAATCTAAGGTGTCCTGTGGGCTGTTGAAACTGTAGCTGCTTGTGTTTAAAGATTTCACCAAAAGGTGTAATATAGAAGGGGGAGAATCTGTTATTACCTCACCTACTCCTTTCCTGCAGTGTTCCTATAGCACTTCCTCAGTGTACAGTTACTTCTGTTTAGCAGCAGAGGTAGCTTCCCAGAAGTAATGAATTGTAAGATGCAAGACAAATATGGGGTTACAGAAGAAGGAATCTTTGATCAAAATAAAAATGTGAAGAAGAAACACAAGTTTCTCCTCATTTCCTATGGAAATAAGGATTATGTAAACAGACTTTTTGCAACTGAATGTTTATCCTTCTCTAGTAACATTGAACCTGATTACCAGGTTCAACCAAGGCTGACAGAAGGAGACTTAAGATAATTAAGTTCCTACAAGACATACAAATAGTAATTTAAGAAGAGGGGAGAGACCCTACAACTGCACCTTATGAATGCCCCAGCTGAGGGAAATTTTCAGTGGGAACTTATGCCTTATTAAATACTGGACCCTGTGGGAAAAAATCTATGTAGTCAGAGTTTGCACCTTTCTAGACATCAAAATCAGTCACAAGACAACAGCCCCTAGGACATCACTAGGCACCCTCTCTTGGGGAAATCTGGGAGTCATTATGTATGGGTGGCTGCGAGTAAGAGAAGATGGTGCTCATGTTTGGAAGGGTATAGACAGACATGGAATTTGTGAGGACCCAAAGGGAGAGGGCAAGTGTTTCTGTTGCCTCTTTGGTATTCTACTTTCAACAGTCTAACAATAACCTACAAAAACATAGTGGTAAAGTAAGGGGAACAAGTATAGATACATCTGCTACTTCTATTACTGACCATACTGACTGAGTCTGTAGAATTCTGTATATTTGGTATTCAGTGACTACATTTTTTGTTGTCTCTTGTTTTTCTACTTACATCAAAAGATCTTTGGTGCAGGTGTTTGTTTTAGACTAAATGAAGTGGAGTTCTAGTCTTGCCCTAAGGCTCCAAAAGATTATAGCAAAAGAATAATAGATAATAATACTACCTGAAAGTCTGGAGTAAGATGAAAAATTTTACCAGGAAATTGCATTACAGGAAAAACAAATCACTGAGAGGATAGCAAGCTATTTGAAAATGTACACCCTACAGGAGCAGATAGCCATGTCATGCGGGAGACCCTCCAGGACATTCATCCTAGTGGCTGTCATTCATCTTATTGTGCTGTTAGACTTTTGACAGGTGGATTTAAAATACTTAAAGAAGTATCTGCTGCAATGAAATTGCACTCAAGGAGGATTCTGAGATGATATGTATGAAAAGGTGATGAGTATGAAAAGGCATATTTATTTCAAGCAAAGTGCAGCTGTGACTATCCATTGTGGAATGTCTTTCCTGGTTATCAATATGTTTATGGTTATTATTTCAGCATTTCCTGTGCATCTTGACAAAGGCCAGAGCATCATTGTGCTCATCAGACAGCAAGCTATAGTTTACAATAAGGAGATTACTATGTAAATGGCTGAAATGGACTTAAGTGCAGGGTCAATAAAAGTATGAAACTATTCATAAAGCTATGATCGAATCCTGATTAGGTCACAAAGTAATAAAAATTGTGACTGTTCTTTCAAAGAATCAAAGCAACAAAGTCATCACGACAGTGACGAGACTTTCACCTTTTTATTTTCACTCTTTCTGGAGCCTTGCAGTGAGTCTGCATCATTTTCTACTCCTTAGTGTCATCTCTGCCAGGAGCTTGTTGGCCTCCAAACCACCTGATCACGTCTGTGACAGTCTCTGCCCCTCTAAGAGCAGAAGTCAACAGCCTTTCTTCCCAGCTCTCCTCTGAGACTCAATAGGGAAACCCAGACCCTGTCTCTCCTCTGGGTTCCAGGTCTGGGTCTGTTTAAAGCAGCTCGTTCTAGCTTTTCATCTCTTCCTTGTTGCTTCTCTGAGCTATCTCCCAGCTTGCCTCTGTATGAAGATACCTTTTCTCCTCTGTCTTGAAAGATCCCCTTCTTCAGACCCATGCACTCCTTTCTTCACAGTCTGTTGCCATAGGAAGCTCCTTTTAGTGTTAAAGCCAATTATCAGGCTGGATAAAACAGTTCCTTACAGCCTGTTTTGCTGCCAAACACTTGATTATAGTCAATGTATAACACCAGGTCAGGTTTTCTGGCACTTCTTAGTTTGCCATAGGAATTCCTATGCTATTATACTTCATCTTAGCCACAAAGGCTGGGAAGCAACACTACCCATTATTCCACGCCTTTCTCCCTCTTCAATCCAATAATTGCTGGGTATACCAGACAGAACCACAAAGTTGGCCAAACCAAAGCCTTCCTTGTTATACACAGAGAGATGGAATGTGCAGCATATGGTGCAAACCTCTCAGTTCTATTCCTGGCTTCTCCACTCACCCCTTAGGTGACCTTAAGCAAATGTATTTAAATTTAGCAGTCATTTCAAATCACTTTAACTTTCTGTGCCAAATGTAACTCATCTATAAAACTAATATTATGGCTAACTTTTTCAAAGGAGTCTAAGAAACTTGATGCAAATATTCTACTCAAAGTAAGCATTAGTTGGGGCTAATTCCTGTAGGCTGCTTTACAAATACCAGCTTCAAATATTATTCTATTATTATTATTTATCATTCCTGCAAATTGTCATGAATTGACCCTCTCCCTACTTAGTAAACATTATTCTTTTATGGCGAACTTATATATGAGCTGCTGGGAAGTATTAAAATGTGTTTATAAAGTATTCTTTTTCATAAGCTGTGTACCTTCAGTAACCAAAAAAAACAGTGAAAAGATCTCAAGACAAACATCCAAAAATTGAAGCAAATAAACCTTTAAAAATAGTTTCAGTTAGATAAAGAAATATTTATTGATTTTTTGATTTTCATTGATTCTTTCCTTAAAAATAGAGTTAAATGTAAGTTTCTGGGAGGCACGTTATGCGACCTCTATTCATGCTGAATAGGACCTGACTCCATCAGTAAGAAGACAAGGACAAAACAAGTAGAGTGTTCCTGAGTGTCTTTGCTCTTCAGGTTTCTGAACACTATATACATGCAGGTGGTCTGTGTGAATTGTCCGTTTCTGGTTACTTCAAGCAACCTGGCTTAGGGAACTGTTTCTTTAAAGGTACCTGCTTCTCTCCAAATGGGGAATGTGGTGTCCTAACTTTGCTCCTTTGAATTGCACCTAAGATGGGTGTCTAAATCAGTACAAATATATCTACTATAGTGGGTTCACTGTAAGACAGACTGATCTATTCTAAAATGATTTTTGAGTTATTCTGTTAAGGAACCATGGATCAGCATTCTGATCATACTCTCCATTAATATTTAATCTTCCTGAATAAATGATGATCATACCAGTAGGCTAAATTAACTGGGTTCCAAGCATTTGTGCCTTCACCAGAGTTATTTTATTGCTGGAACAGTATCTACATTGTATTGTGAATTAAGTGACCTGCCTTCAGTATGGATGAAGATGATAGTCTGAAAATTTTTGACTGAGCTCAAACATTTAAATGGAAATTTTGACAAAGTGCCCAGCAAATAAGCAAACAAATAAAGTGGTAGGGAAGGGAAAGCCTGAGGCTCAGGAGACTGACAACCGATAAATTAAAATACTATCTATCTCCAGTGGGTGACACTTCTGTACGTGGGCATGTATGTGCTAGATTTAGGGCTAGAATTTGCTGTTGGTAGGAATTATGAAAGATAATAGAAGGAATTAAGCAGCATATGATTTAAGAAGAACTTACAGAGTCCCCACTTATTTAGAAATGTTATAATAGGAGTAATGAAATATAAAAAGAGGAGCTATAACATCTCAACATTTCTTCTCCCAAAGTAATGAAATCCAACAGGATACATTTTCTAATGACATTTATTAATATTCCTACTTTTCTACTTATTTTTCATGGCTTCTGGTGCTCACAGGACAGGGACTCAGACGTTCAGGAAATGTGGTTGTGAAGGGTGTGCTAAAAAGTTGAGGGGATCATAGATTACGTTGTCCAACCACAGCAAAATTGTTCCATTGTGAATAAGCAAACTGCTATTTCACTTCCTTGTGAACCATACCACAGTGTGGCACCGTCTAATATCATGTTTCTGTTCTACTTCATGTTCTGCTCATGCTACAGAAAAATTACCTTTCCCTGAAAACAGAATTCATGTGTGTTCTTCCTCCAGTTCTGCCATTTATGAAAGCAAGAGGAACTTGCTGAGAACTTTTTTTGTAAGGTACCAAGCATATACTGTTCAGGTAGAGGACTGCATGCTGCAGAAGTTAGTGACAAGAACATGATGATAATTGCCTCAGCTAGCCAGTTACGGTGTCAGCACTAGACAGGTAGAGCACCTTCATCTCTCCTTTCACTGGGTCTTAGACAGTTAGGAATATTTTGACTTTGGCCAAAGGGAGGATTTCAGTGCAAAAAGAAAGACACTGCTTCATAATAGCACCAACTTGCACACACATGATAGACAGCCAATGTTCCTTTGTACCTATAAGCTTTGTAGACAGAGGCAAAAATTGTATTTAGAAATCTCTGTTTTACGCTTAGAGGCAGTGGCAGAGTAAAAAGCCACTAATCTGTGCTTTTATAAATAAGAACATTTTAATTATTTTTAACAACTAAATTTATTTGCAATCTATTATATGCATGAAATGACCCAGATATTACAGCGATGAATACCATAAAAAACCTTTCTCATGAAATAAGTAATAAAAACTCAAGTTATATAGCAAAACTACTGTATACCATAGTGCATTTGGTTAGGATCCTGTTTTGTGAATGAGCAAAGTGCTACCTTTCAACTTTTTCTGTGGCACAAAAACTGGAATAGAAATAAAGC
>NW_020451182.1:1700588-1723573 GCF_003343035.1 Apteryx rowi
ATAATTCATGCGTAACAATTTTTTCTATTTTGGTAACATTAAAACCAACTCATCATTTTGTAAAAGGAAAGTGTCAATAGAAAACAGGATATTTCACAATTCATCTCTACTTGTAATTTTGCAAGCCTCTGTACCTTTAAAAAGATTGCTGAAATAATTATATTAGGGACAGGTTCTTGTGGCAATAACTTTTTCCAACTTTATAAAGTATTTCTCAAGTGAGGACTGAGTTGTAGCTTTGATATTCAATTATAGCAGTCATTCTGTCCGTGCATGCAGCTGTTGTTAACAGACTTGTCTTGAAAGTAAAACCATCTCACTGATTAAAGTCATATTTCTGATTGGCTGGGCTCACAACATAGCTTTTGTGACTGAACATTGATTAACTTTTTCTCCTCAGCTGATCTGCCTCTGTAAAATGTTAAAATCCAGATACCGCCTGCTATCGAACATGTGTAATTTCAAATAATTGCTTCTAAGTGCTCTGCCAGCATTTTAATAAACACATGCTAAAATTCCATTCTTCTCCTAGAGCAAGAATATTGTTTGAAATGTTTTGTTTGTTTTTCTTCTGCTACAGATTTCTGGCTCTGTATAAAGGCTTAGTTCCCAAGATCATGAGGCTTGGACCAGGTAATTTTTCCTCTGTCATTTCTATAATGCTTTTATTTTTGCTTTCTCTTCCTGTTTTCTAATTGCTTGACAAGATGTAGTAAGCACCAGTCAGATGCATGTAACACTGTACATCGAAATCCCTCTTTTATCTTTGAATGATTCCTTTGGTAATAATATCATATAATTATATCATGGATGGATTTGGCTAAATATGTCTAAAGAAAAAATATCATTTGCACATAAACATTGGATAATTGTAGATCCAAGTAACTCCTAGTTTGTGCAATTACTGTATTTGCAAGCAAGCCAAAGGGTGCCCATGCAAATGGCAGAACTGTAAACCACAGAACAGTAAATCTTTGAAAGGGATTTTTAATGCTTGTCCTATTCCTTCTAATGTGATTTTTTGGTTTCACTAGGACTACTCTATACCAATGTAAAGTCACTCTAAAATGCAGGTTAGAGTCTCTCCAGTATAAATGTTCTCAAATAGTCAAGGTGCAAACCAAGCATATTGAATTCTAGGTACTTTCTGCTTCCTGTGCCCTTCAGGGGGCTGTAAAAAACAGACCCTAAAAGGCTGATAGTATGAGCTGAGAAGAGACTTGTGTGGTACTAGAAGACAAAGAAGACAATTTTGGCTTGAAACTAGGTTTGTTGATTGACCCCTTCTCAATAGCTGTTACTCCAAATGCAGGAACAGAATGGTTGAAAGCTATATCTCTTAGGCTTCCAGACTTTTTTCCCAGACTGGTTTTAATTAATCATGAAAGCAAAGCACTGAGCCCTTAGACTTTGCCAGTCCACAGAGGCAGTCTGTTGAAAAGAACAGGAGCCTCAGTTTGAAAAGTATTCCAGTCCCATGAAGTTGTATTTCCATTGTGCAAGATGGTTTAATAGGCAAGAACACACATGGTTAAAAGCAAGCAGGTACAGAGTCTGCTCTGAGTATAAAGGAGGCATTAGGTTTGCCTGTAGATGTTTGCATATCCAATCCCTCCGGCTAAGTGCTAGGCTCTGCCTGGTTATTGTGCAGAGTAAAGGAAGAAGGCAGGGAGAGGATAAAAGGTAGCTAGACATGACTTTGGGAGCTAAGAGCTTTTTCCCTCATACTCCAAGGATACTACATCACGTACAGGACAAAGAGAAGGCAGGCCTCCACTTCCCCAGTGCCAGTTAGCACAGCTGATTTTGGAATAAAAATTTCCGTCCAACAAGTCACTGTGCATTCTGGCCCAGATCCAGCAAATCAGTTAAGTGTGTGCTCGACTTTAAACATTTTTATAGTCCCATTGACTAATACGTAGTTTTGGCTTTCCAATGAAACAACAAACAATCATTATTTGGACTGTAAAGGTAATTCCTTCGTCCGACATGTGTATGCTTTAGGGAAGACAGATAGATACACAAACAGATCACACAGGATGAGAACTGGAAATCAGCCCTGATTTGAGTTCAGATTGCATCTTCTAGACTTTGTGTCTATGACTTGTTTGTTGGTCAGAGCCTTTTGCAAACTCTTGCTCTGTCTGGCTATCTGTGAGTTGCTGTTCATAGAGGATTTCAAGTCTGATCATGGCTCGTTAGGATAAATAACATGGAAAACTCGTGTGGTGGTTCTGTGTGCCTGGCTGTCTGAACCTATCCCAGCTACGTAGAAAGGTCATCCCAGTTCAGCAGAAGATTTGTTTGTTAGAGGTGCCACACTCTAACCAGCTACCTAAGCCAACAGGCAAAGAAAAGGAAAGAAAATATTTGTGCCCTGGAGCTGGCACTCACAAATAGCACATTATTACAACACGCTTCTGCGCCTGCAACCCGGCATCTGACTGTCTTCCCATTTTCTCCAACTAGAAGCCTCTCTCTGTATGCTTAGTTATATAGACACCTTCTGAAATCTCCCTTCTTTAGCTCATGCAGTAATTCCAGCCCAATTGTGGAAGGGCTTTAGTCCTGTTTCACAGAGCAGAGACCCTTTATTGCATTCCAGCTGGGATTTTGTACCATTGTCTGTTCTAGCAGCTAGACTACTGTCATTCCATCAAATCAAAACTTTGCCTGTGGATTCATAGCTAGATACAGTCACAAGAAGATTATACTCATTCCAATACTGCGATTTTCTAATTTAGACATGATAACATTTAAACGAAAAGTTGAAAACATTTCTTGAATCTTACCTGGAAGTATTTTCATCACACAGGTGATGAATTTTTGTCATTCCATCAGACAAGTTGCTCTTTCATGACCAAATCTAACTCTAAACAAACATACATATATACAGATATTCACAGGCGGAAAGCTTCCTTTGTAAAAGAACAAACAAACTTAATATTGCAAAATGATAGGAAAAATATCATAAGTACACTGAAGGTGATTTTGATTTAATATACAAGCTTTTCTAATTAACTTTATTGTCTAATATTAAGTAAAATATGTATGGCTTAAGAATTAGTGAATTTTTAATGAATTAGTAGAATTAAGTGTTTGCAAATAAGGCTTTACCATATTCTGGTTTAGATTACATACTATAAACGCTCTGCAAAATCTTGAAATTACTGAATTTTGTATGTAGTAAAATAATATCTTTTCTTCCAGGTGGTGCAGTGATGCTTTTGGTTTATGAATACGTTTATGCATGGCTTCAGGAAACAATTGATCACAAAGAGTCCTTCTGAAAACATACTCTTTAAAATTATATGCATTCTAAAATATACTTTAATAAAGTAAAAATGATTCTTATCCTTTCTGGTGTTAAATGCCCTCAGGTCACATTGATATTAATACAGCTTAGAACAGATTATGTCTTAGGTCCTGATCCAAAAAAACATTTAAGCACATGCTTTCCTTGAAGTACATAAGTAAATAATACAATTGATATTTATAATTGTCTTACTGGATCAACAAAAAAATATAAAGGAAACATAGGAGCAAGTTAGTTTTTCAAAGACAAACTGGAAATTCTGGACACTAAATTATACTGTGTAGTCAATATACTATATTTTTTAATTTTCTTTTTAAATGGCCAGATAAATGACTTTCTGATGATTTTGAAGAAGAAAACTGTAATACTGATGTGGGATCAGATGCTAAGCTAGTGTCAATTGACATCTCTGTTGAGTTCAGGTTGAGAGCCTGACCCACACTCTCCGAGATCTTGTGTCAAGCTTTGGTCCAGCCTTACAATTTCAGCACTGATAGAATAGCTTTTTAAGTTGTTGGGAGTTAGGACAGAGAAAGAATTGCAGAACCAGCCACAGCCTTAAAAAGAATCATACTCTTAAATGTCCTACTTATTCGTAGTCATACATACAGTATAAATCTTGCTCAGGTCACAGAAGTTACTGAACATAATTAATTTGAGGCAAGTTACATAAAAGTGCAGAACGACTGTGGGAATCACAGAAGAAATTAGTAAATAAATGAACAGAAAAAATCATTTTAGGCATGTAGGGACTTACTGTGAAATTTTTATCCACCTTCACATCTTATTGCTTAAAGAGCTGTCCTGTAATAAAAATTCTCAATGCTTCCTGATTGCCCCTTTTGCCTTTCATGAACTTCTTGGGGTGGAGAAACAATGTTCTTAACTGATATCATATATGCAATCTTAATTAGCTAGGCATACACCTCAGAGAAATGTGCCTTTCTGTAGATAATAAATGTTGCTATAAAGCTAAAATTGATGTCTTTCTCAGTCACTATAAATATAAATAATACTTCAGTGATGTAGTCCTATCCTTATTAGCTGTCCTAATGAGCTCTGTGAAATATGGCATAACATATTTCCGCTATGCTAATTGGAGATGAAATTTCATTTCATGCAGTTGTGCCACTCTTCAGTTGCTTTTCAAGAAAATTTTTAATAATTTAAAATTATCCATTATTCTATCATAAAAAGTTCCCTTTATCTAAAACTGGTTTGTTGTCAAATATATACATATCTTGCAATTGCTGAAAGTTGCTATATCACCGCACACACTGTATTCACAATGTTAACTTTAAATGCTTTTCCTCTTATGCAGTTACAAACCTTTCTCCTAGCAATCCTGAAGAAATATCTTTAGAGAGTATTACTTTAAAATGACAGTTCACATGTGAAGTCTGGTCTCCAGAGTGTTTTTTTAATGCATTAGAAAAGCAACAAAAAAATAAAAATAGAAATGTATTCTCAGCGCTTTCAAGGATGCTTGTACTGACATGCTCAATAAACACCTCTTTTGTCTAAATTTGACCACAGCAACTTCTCATATCTACACTACTTCATTGCCAAAAATCAGGAAAATTTTGTTATAGTTTAGAATTTTAAGGCAGATGTTCCTTCATGTTGTATTTCATTATCAGTACTTACCCAAAGAGGAGAAACTACTGAGTTCATTTTGAAAATGAAAAGCAAAATACTTTATAATTAGTCTTTTATTAATTTAGAGCATTCAAAATATAAAAATAAAAGGCTTTAAACATACTGTATATACATATATAGCCTTCTGCTTTACATCCTTACCAACATAATTTTTTTGCAGTTAATAGTTCAGCCTGATCTTTGATAAAAAGGGAACCATTAGAAAGCAGAAAACACAGCACTGTTTTAAAAAACAAACCAAAGAATATGCCTTTTTTGTCTCTTCCAGCCCATGCCACCATCACTCCTGGTGCAGTATGGGACCTGATTCAGATTTACACTAGAGGCCCTTTGCACCAGGACCATGGAGACAGCAGGACTGTCGCAGAAGGGAGCATTAGACATCACTGATTTCTTTGCAAATATTTGGCACTCTAGGAATGGAGTATAAGTTTTAATATTAAAAACTTAAATTCTGCACTCATGTACGCTGCATATTTCCAGAGTTTATCCACTCACCTCAGTGGGTTCAATCCAGATTCATACCTCTGTACCTGACAGCAGAAATTGACCTCTGTTTATTATTTTAAAAAAGCAATTCCCTTTTTCCCCTTTGTTTATTTTAAAGTGACTTAAAGACATTGTGTCTTTTGGTTTACCCATGAGTATAAACAGTAAGAAAAGTCCTCGGGCAAAGGAGTATTCTGCTTGCTAATTTTACATTAGAAAAAAAAGAAATGTTATGAAAATTCACAAAAAAGTCAAACACAGGCAGCTCAGCAAGGGCCAAGGTCAGGTACCTTTACTCCCTCTGAGCAACACTTTCTGCACACAGCCCCACCGACTTCCCACCTAGGGGGGGGAAGGTGTTATTTATAGCAGACAGATGCAGGAAGAGCAGTACCTGAACAACCACATACAGAAAACAAAATGCTTCAGAACAGTGTATTCCCAGCTGAGGAATAATTACATCATTTCATGTCCTCGCTTTATAAATTATCCTGGTTTAGCTGAAGACAAGATAATTCAAATAACTCATACAAGCTAAGCATCTGTCTCTCTAAGTATCCTTCCAAAACACACTAATGTCTCATCAGAATCTCAGAAAAGACGACTTTTATTCCAGAATTGAGGTCTCGTTGCTCAGGAAAATATTGAAGACTTTTAACATAGGCACACTTTGTTACAGGCTGTGTTTTGGAAGGCTTCTCTTCTTTTTTTCTTTTTTTTTTTTCCTCTTTGATGCATGTTGCTTGTGTTGTATGTGGCTAAAAATAAGTAGAGTTACTCATTCAATAATTCTATAATCCAGTCTAACAGCTAGACTGAAAGCTAAAATCCAGTTGCCAACTAAATCATTTATTTATGGATGATTTTTTCCCTATCTTTTATTTTTCAATTTTATTTTTTAGCAGAGGTTGTCTAGAACTGAACCGATTTCTTCTGCATGGCATTAAGGCTGGGGGAACCCTAGTCTTATTTCAGCTACAACTGTGTAAAGGCAGAATAACACCAGTCACATCACTAGCAATATGGCAGCGTGAAAATGCACTTGAGTGCACATACATTTCATTGCATTTAGTAGTTTCAAACAGGTTCTTTAAAAAGTGTTCTACTGAACAGCAATGGTTGAAGCATCTCATTAAAGCTAAACAGCTGCTGAAGTCCTCTGCTACACTGAGGCCTAAGAATATAGGATCAGATCCAAGATCAGATCTTTCTTTCCTTAGGGCCATAATACAATAATTGTGCTCTTTGTAGAAGTACTGTTCATTTAGCTATTTTTTAATGCAAAAAGCAAAGGTGGCAACAGCCAGTTGAGGCTGTCTGTATTTCAGTGGACATACGGTATGCATATTTGTACTGGTTATTTGTATCGTTATGAAAATTTGCCCACAGATGTCTCAGTGACAGAAGCTGGAAATCCAGAAAGAGAGGACTGTATTTTACCTTCCCACTGAATGGATGTCTAATGACAGGTAGATAGAGCAGTATTTGAAGAATGAAGTTTTCTCCTTTGTCTTAATTATCTCTAATGATGTAATTTAAGTTATTGCACAAGATCTATAAAAATACACAATATATTAATAATCTATGAAGGATATGAAATGCCACACCAATCTTAGATTTTTTTTCCATGTTCATATTATGAACATACCTACAGCATGTGGAAAGCATTCTAGAATAATATTCAGAACTTTATTATTGCCCAAGGAAACAGGAAAATTTCCAAAGATCAAAATATTAGCTCTCAAATAAAAACTGGGACAGAGTATTTGCCACTGGATACAGAAATGTAGAAAGGGAATTTGTTAATATTAAATAATGTCTGTGTTGGTAGCACCACCACCAGTATACCTATAAGGGAAAAAAATACTTCAGAACAACAATGTAAACTTTACCAAGGTCCGTATTTTACACTCATTAAAGCAAAAATTTAAAGACAACTTCTTAAAATTAAAAAAAAGAATTACAACATAATTTGGGGGCTGAAAATGCTGAACACAAGTGAGCCAACAATGACAGTACAGTTCTGTTTCACAGTGGTTTTGTTAACTTACATGGTTTTGTTCTGCATCTCTGCACAAGTTTCACACTATTTGCATTTTTCTCTACAGTTCGCACTTTTATGCAGATATTTACCACCTTTTCTGTTTGTATACTTAACATGGATGTGGTGTTTCATCACTCTGGGAGGTTGGGTATAACTGGGGAGAGTTACTTGGCTGGATTTCTGTCTTTGAATCCTCTGCTGAAGAAATTACTGAGTTTCATGAGATGTCGAAGCCTCCACTGTAGGCACAAAAATATGATGAAAAAACCCTACCTAAACCTCATCATCTGAGGCTATCATYGCACAATGCAAAGACACAGAAAACAGCTAGAAAGTCAGCTTTTAACTTCCAAAAGAAAAATAAAAAGGAAAAGAAAAGCAGAAATGTACTGGGAGGTGAAAACAAATGCTGTCAAAAGCCTATATTTACAAATGGATAAAAATACAAACATACTACTGCCCTTGTAACGATGATGAAATGCCAAAAGAATCTGAGAGCTGCATAATGCCTTGGTTCTATATGTGATTACCAAAAACTCAACAAAAAAAAGACCAAAAAGTAATCTCTTAATAGCAGTGGATTGTGTAACCTCAGGGACAGAAGCTTTTTTCTCTAGAGGCAGATGCAATCGGCAAATACCTTCCATGTAGTCACCTTTGCTGATCTGAGGCATAGCAGAATATTCTGTGATGGTTTTCCTTTAACTTTTACACAAATCTTAATAACAATTGCACATTTAAAAAGTCTGTGATGATTAAGAATAAATATGTGTGGTTTTACCAGAAAAGTCAGACAAGGTTCCATGAGCCCTTTGAGGGATGCAAGATCTTTCCTTAAACAGTGCAAGTGCAGCAACACACTTCTCTCAGTTTCAGATGTTGTTTTCAGCCCTTTCAATCCCCAAAGTCTTACGAGAGGAAAGTCATGTGGAGAAATGTCAGATACCACCAGCACGAGAAAGAGCAGTCCATGAGCCGGGCCTGGGGAAGATGAACGCATGGCCGCACCGCAGCCATCCTGGGCTAGCTCCTGCATCAGAGTGCCGAGGCTGTGACCGAGTGGCTGCCTTCCCTGGCCGCCTGCATGCCCTTGAAAGCCAGCGACGCAGGGATATCGCAGTTGTGGGGCGAGAGCGGGGTGCCTCCAGCATGTTGCCAGCTGTGGCTTGCCATATAGCCAGAAGGGGCAGCGCTGTACGTCATATAAGGTGACACTTGGGCTGGTGTAGCATAAGGAGGCATGGCTGGTGCTGAAACAAAACTGCCGACAGCTGAAAGACCGTTGGGTGCCTGAAAGGAAAGGGAAAGATGTTTCTAAGAGAGTAAGACACAATGTATCTGCCGCAGAAGAAACTGCCTTCATGTACTGCTGAGGTTTTGTACCAGAGCCAGGGCCAGGGCATGGTGAAAGGATGAGGGTTTCTGCCGAGCGCTGCCACTGATGTCTGTGTGACAACCAACCACAGGACTCCCAGGAAGCCACTGATAATCACTGCCCTTGATTTCCATGGTGTTGGGGCCCCTTTGTCCCTTGATCTTAAGACCAGCTACCCTGCATCAGCCTGCACACTTTCTAGCACAGGCACAGGTAGTTGATGACAGGGGACCATACACCAAAAGAAGGGAGGAACCACCAAGCCTTCCCCGGTGCACTCACCCCTTCCAGCAACCTGTTGTTTAGTGGATCCTCGAGCCTATGTTGCACCTAGTTGTTATGTTTGAGAGCTGCTGGAGATATTTGTAATGATTTTGACCTGTCTCTCTCTCTGAGCACCTCCATCCTTTGGCAATAAGTCCCACACATCAGGATGGGGGGTGCTGTAATACTCACCCACCTTTCCCAAGTTTTGCATGGGGCGTTGGCCACTGTGGCTGGGCCGGCACGTGGCCACAGCAGGAGTTGCCGCGGCAGTTTAAGATGCGTGTGCAGTGACCACGGCCATTGCAGTGGCAGGAGAAATGGACCCATGGGGTGCCTTACCAACCCTGGTGCCTCAGCCTGAACCCCAGAGCAGTGGACACTGCTCGGGGCCAGGGTGGGCAGGCAAGGACACAGCTCCTCTGGCCACCGCTGCCTGCCCCAGAGCAGAAAGGTAACAAGCAGTTGGGGAATGGGAACATCTTAAACCCTTTGGCAACTGTTTGCTCAGAGCATGAGTCAGAACTATCATATTATTATTGATGATGTCTTTTAAAATCTGTTTTCTAGATACTTGGGATATAACCTTGCAAATGTTCTTTGCTCACAGCTTCTTTTGGTTTCAATAGGGCTTCTGTGCACGGAACAAATACAGGGCTGGGTCCTTTTCTGCAAATTGTTTTCCTAGGTTCTTCCATAGGCTAAGGACAAGGGTTTCTATTTAAATAAAGAAGGGAGAGTCCTTCAGTCTACCATGGTAGGATTTCACAATGAATGACTCCTTATTTAAATAAAAAAGTTCTGTGGTTTATTTCACACTCTGTAAATGCTTCTTCAGCAGAACAGGTACAAAACAAGATAATTTATCTTGCTCTAGCTTTGATTTGTGTAGTGTTTATGTTTTAGGCTATGTGGTGATTTTTTTTCCCAGAAAGAAGGCTTTCTATTTGAGTATGAAGGAACAGATATCAATTTAGCAAATCACATAGTGTCTGTCAGTTTTCCTAGAGAGGCTTAATCACCTGGAGAAACCGGACCCAATCTGTGTGGTACAGAGTTGAAAAAGGAAAAAGACTTTTGTTTCTGCTAAAATTTCACATAACATTAACATATTTCACTTGTTCAATTCCTGTCTGGATTGCACCTGCCTAAATTTCAAATATATATCTCCATAAACTACACTGGCCTCTTACAGGCTCATGTGTTTCCTACCAGTGTAACTCACGGTTCCAGTGCCTGGATTATCCTCTCATTGCCACTTGGGAAAACAAACAGTAATCCCACTGGAATCAATATAAATGTGTACAGCAATCTAGAACAGCAAGAGACAGTGAGGGGATTCCAGCTGGAAGCCTCAAATTAGTATATTAATTAATACAAAACATACAGCTGCAGCAACAACATAATTGTCCTTCCAAATCCATAAACACTTTGTTGAAGTTCAACTTGCCTTATTCTTTTGAAAATCCAAATATGTGACCTGACCTTCAACTGCAATTACACATCCCCTACTGTCTCTCAGAATTACGCTTTAGCCTCAGCCCTAAATATCAGTGGTTGCAACAGTACTAATTAATACAAACCCTCAAATAATTGTACTGTAAATTAATACACTTAAATCACAAGGAAAATTATTTGATTGAATCTACCAAAAACAAAAACCCCACAGTGTTACAGATCCTAAAAAGTTGCTATTCTCCAAGCCTCTACCAATGCGTAAAGTGCTCTTCAGCAGGATGTGAAGCAAAAAAGCAGAGCACCTCTCCAATTTTCCTAACAGTAACAAAAAGCTTTTCTGAAAGGCAGTAGAGTCATTAGAGCCAGATTTAACACTGGGACACCAAGAGCTACAAGCCAAATAGTTCCTGCAAGGAGGAGAACTGCGGAAAGCTTCAACGGGTGCTGGAAGGAGAAAAGCCGTGGGAAGAGCCTCAGGGGAGCCTTGCGGCCGTCTGACAGTGCAGGGCAGCGGGGCAGCACAGGCACTCAGATCTCTGCCCCTCGATGCTCAGGAGAGGATGTTTGGTCTGTGCAAGGCCATCCTGCTCCTCCAGGCTTGCTCAGGGGTCCAATAAGCCTCTCACTACTCCAAGTAGAGTGTACCATGTGGCACCAGCAGCAGGCACAAGGCTCTGCCTGGAAGCCCTGTTTTAAGTAGGATCCTTCAGCATGTACGGTCATGTGCAGTGAGCCTTTGGCTGTGCTACCTTTTGCAAAGATCCCCCCTCATCTGAAGAGGAAGCACGTACCCTCCAGCCTCCTGTGTTGTCACTGCTTGCCCTCCACCACATGTAGCTCTAGGAAGAGCCAGACTCTTGTTTGCTATAGGAAAGAAAAGAAAATGTTTCCCATATGCTGTACAGACTGCTGGCAGTCGGATGCTCTCCAAGCACTGGTGCTTCCTCTTAGAAAGGGCAGATGCGCTAACAACATCTCATTTGAGGAAAGAATAAGTGCTTGGACTATGAATGAATCCTTCAAAGACACTCATCATGCTGCTTCGTGCCAAGTCAAAATACTGCTTGATGCAATAACACTGTCAAGCTACCCCCCTATGCCAAGAGTATATGGGTAGTGCTCTCCATGAGAAAGGCAGCTTTTGGTCCTCGGAAATGATTTCCTGTTATGTCCAATCCTAAATTTTGTGTCCAGGCAAAAATGTCACTGAAGCTGATGGCTGTGTCTATACAAGTAAATAAAACAGACCAGGGCCAATTCTTTTGCCCTGCGGATGAGTAGGATCACGCCAGGGCCAACCTCCCTTTTGCCTGTCCACACAGCCTGGTGGGAGGGCTCCTGGGCTGTGCCCTCCCTGGCCGCACGCCTGCACAGTGGCTCACATGGACACAGGCCAGGACTGTGCCAGGGAATGTGCCAACACATCACCTGGACGCTGGCGCAACAGTGCTTGAGCCCATGTCCTGGCCTCCTGCAGCTCGCACAGCCAAAGCCGCTAGGGGTTTCTCCTAGACCGGAGCTCCCAGACTGACCATTTTGCATAGTTGGCATGGTTTCCTGAACAGCTCACATTAACAAGCCAGGTTGTATCAATACATATTTATGTATGGATACATATTTATGTCCAAAAATATTTTTTCACCTTCTTCTATTTATTGTTATGTGGCCTTCCTTAGTATGATCTTGTGCCAGTAAATAAAATAAAAGGCTCTGGACTATAATTACTAGAGAAGTCCTAGTTTATTACTGAATTACACTGAATGTACTGCTTGGGTTGCTATTTACAAAACAGGTGAAATTTGGCTAAATATTCACTAGTTTTTGTAAAAGCATAACGTAAAAAATTCATTTCCTGATTTATAATGATCAGAACAATCCTTTTATTCCCCTCCCCTTCCTTAAACTACAACTGTGACAAYTGATGTTTTCATAGTATCTAACTATTTTGAATGTGATAAAGATCTTGCCCTAACTACTTAGGGCAGGACATGGAGCCATTTTGCAGTGACCACCAGCTCTGATCTGTCCTAGGCCACCAATGCTTGAAAGCTATTGTCTCTGCCTCGCTGGTTAAATGAATTGGTCTTATTTTAGTTCCAGTACTCCCAAGCTTTACCATGCAAAACCATGATGATTTGAATTCCAACGAACTGCTTCAGCAAAGCAGGTGGCACTGAGCTGTGTAAGGACTGACCCGGCCCAGAGCATGCTTCTGTTTTGGAGGATGTTTGAGCCCTATCAGCGGGGTAGTCAGAAGCCTTCTCTGGCCAGAATTTAATGCTGAGGGGATGACTACAGAAATAAACTCAGTAGTCTGATTTTCACCAGTGAAGGATTTGACCCAATAATTTTGGCTGGTAGAGTTTTTACTTCTAGACAGCTTTGGGTACAATGTATATATTATCAGAGAGGCTAAATCTTGTCTGTCAATCTGGCACTTTTTACAAACATGACATTCACTTAAAATAAATGGAAGGGCTTGAATACCACATTCATGTATATACTGGATGAATAATTCATCCTGCAATATTTCAATCAGAGGAAATGAACACCAAAATCTAAGCATTCATAATTAGGAGTGCAAGAACCCCCATAATGTTTATGGATTTGCAGAACCCTTAGAACTTGTTTTAAGTGCAGAGTTTCTTGAACCTTGTTTTTAAGTTTTATAATTTTTTTTCTTAATTTAAACCCTTGCTTTTCGAGGGAAATTTAATTTTTAAAACAAACAAACAAACATGTAGTTCTAGCTGAATGACAGCCTCTGCTGTGCAAAAGATAAGGGTTCCTGTCTGAAAGTACTTACTATCCAGTTTCTACAAAGACCAGAGGAAAATATTTGCTTTGAACTGCTGCCTCTATCAATGTTTTAAAACAACTGATGGAAAAAGTATTTCCAAATTTCGGAGCTGTGTTCTATATCTAGAAAACACAACCTTCTTGTGATTTGTAAATTTAAACATGTTCTCAGAAAGCTACCTGCAAAACAACAGCAGTCTGGTCAGGCTCACAAGTTTTGTCTGGTGCCACTCTACCGGGTTACTGCTGATACACAACAGGGCAAGTGAAAGGAATAACCAGGCCAGAATTCAAAGCCAATGGGACAGAAAATCTCCCATTATGTGATATAAAATTATGATGCAGAAATAAATGGACTACATCTATTTTCAATGGTGAAGACTCAGGTAGTTTAACTGAGGGAGTTTCTGGTTTTAGACACTCTTTGGTAAAATCCTAAATAGGAGGAGCTTTTGATGTAATTTTTGTTTTCAAGCTGTTTGGGATTTGGGCATGGAGTTGGGGGTTTCTTGGAGGAAACTTTCTTTCCATCCTCTTCTTGGGGGGAGAGGATGGAAAGCAAGTCTAGAACCAAGCTTATGTGGGACTGTCTTTGGAACAAATAATTTCCATTAGCTTTTTAGTCTCCTAAAAAATCAAAACAGTTCCTCTCCAAGCCAGAGATTAACGCCCCCACACACCCATGACTTCTGTCATGAGGGTAACACCAGTGTAGTAGCTTCAGCCTCTCTTTTGCATTTTAAGAGGAGACAAGGTACAAACTTTCTGAACAAACTCCCCAAACAATCCATGTCTGACAACAGACTATCAGATTTTTTTTTTTGCCTTGGCCATGTTAATACCATAGAAAACACAATGTAAATTCTGCTTTCAGACACTGTGGTATGAATTCAAATTCTATCTTGTAATTGACTGATATTATTTTGTTTGATTTCATCCCACTCTCTACTTTTCATGCTCCTCCTTTTGTTTGCTAGACATGTGCACTCTGAGTACCAAAATTAGAGCCTGTCTCTGTGATCACTTTCCATCTGGCTTTGAAATGTTTCACAAAAGGACCCAGATTCACCCAATTTTTTTCAGAAATAACATTTAAAATCATGAGCCTGTATTTATGTTGTTTACTATGAATTGCAATAACATGAATGTTCTCATTTCATGTTTACACAAATACAAACAAGGGCAGATTTGACCCCACATGTGGATACCACCTCAACTGCATAATCCAGCTCTAAAGTAAGTGTCCATAAAAATGATTCCTCTTATTCTGAATTAATTATTTCCAATTATTTGAATTACTAGACCATTGAACTGTAGTTATTACAATATTTTATTATATAGATTAAGATTCTTAGAGGTTATGTTGTGTAGAAGTATTTTAAACACCTATGGAAAAAGTGTTTCAGGAGAAACAACATTGGCTTCAAGATCAAATTACCTAATTCAACAACACTAATGAGCTTGAACAGTGACTGAGACCAAATTTCCCTGCTGAAATCAGCAGAAGCTTTGCCTGTGTCAGGTCTTCAGGAGCACACCTCTCATGAATACGGTTGCTGTTTAATTTGTATTTCTCAATTCTAACACTGGCGTGGATGGAATGAATCCTTCCTGTCCTTGGATCAGCAAGGATTGCCTTTATTCTCCAGCACAGAGCCTCCCCCCAAAAGCAAACTAAACAAACCTGAGGAGGTATCACAACAAAGTTGCTGACAGCAGCAGCTCTCCAGCAAAATGGAGCGTTGGCAGCAGCTTTAGTTACAGGAACACTACCGTAGCTCCACAAACAGCCACTCTCTTGCTGCTCATTTTTCAAAATGAAAAGCTTAAACAATTTCTGGAAATGCTGAATGTGCATCAAATGCACTGAAAACAGTCACAAAGTAGCTACTGGAAAAGTCATTTTTTCCACAACAAGGGAAAAGCATAGCAGGGAGCAGAGCTGAAGATCTAGTCTGTCAGTCAGAGGAGCAAATTGCCTTAAACACCCAGAGGATGTCTAATGTTCTTAGCGATGTGCACATAATGAGCCAAAAGATTATGGTAACATGACTAGAAGCAACCAAACGCAAACTACGAGCATAAAGGAAGCAAACATGCTAAATCTTTCTTTTTTAATTGGAGGTTAAATATGATTTATAAATCAAATCAACATATGGGATCCCAGGGGAAGAGTAAACAAATTTTCCAAGTTAAATATCAGCAGCTGGCATGTAATGGAAATCTCATTTAGAAAAATGGCATTACCTAAAGAGGTAATTAATACACCTATGTTTATTTTAACCTTTTAAAATAAATAACATTAAATACTATTTAGACAGAGATTGCAGTTAACTAAATTAGAGCTAAATTCTGAAGCTGCTATTCAGTCCTTCAGCATCAATGGGAAAAATTACATGATCCTACAAACATTCATTCAGATCAGTGTTCTGCTAGAATTAACGGGCTATGCAGGTAAATCAGAGTTACCTAAGGAATACAGGTGTACCAAAGTGAGCACTGAGCAAATTTCTCCGGTTTATGATAACACTCTTCATTAATTTTTTTGAGAAAAATGTAATGAAATTGCTAAGATGACAAGATGTATGTGAATAACCTAGTCAGAGTTGATCCCACAAACAAGTTTTTGCTGATTTTTATAATCCTGCAAAAATTTCATCCAAAGTCTTTTCATAGCTTATTATCAGAGTATATCCATATGCTTATATGAATGAATTTCTTCTGCTGAGCATGTTCCCACTTCCAGTTTCCATTAATTTCACAGCAAGCAGAATATAATAGAACAAACTCTGAAAAATGAAGACATTTTCATTAAATGATTTCAATGTCCAAAAGACCTTGAACAGAAGGGGGACATTTTGCGGTAGGTAGGACATTACTTCAAAATATATGTCTTCATTTTCAACTTAGGCTGGAGAGTGGCAATACACTTGAATCGAGCACATTTTAAAGTTCTAACACACAGGTAAGAGACCTGCATTTAGTCTGTTGCTCAGGGGAGTTGTGCTGATTCCCAGGAGACTGGGCTTTGAAAACGGGAAGAAAATTTTCCACAATGGGGAGTTACAGGATTCCTTTTTCACTGTCATATGGAGCAATGCTGGCAATTCTGTTTGAAGTCAGGAGTAAAATGGAATTACTTGCATGCTTAAGTGTTTTAAGATTTGAATATTAATTAGTTACCCATCCCTGTTCAATGAATCTCTCTTACTTTGATGTCATTTTCTTTACAGGCATTTTTTCTCTCACTGAATTCAATAGTTCTTGAATTACAGTGTACCACATGAGACACTCACACCACCTCCTTCTAAAATAAGGTTCTTCCTCTTAATAATGATCAGATCCCATTCTCTGTGTTTAATGCACTTTTTTTATTAACTTAAAGTTGTTTCCTTTACTTATAGGCATCCCCAGCTGCACTGAATAACACAGAAATCAGATAGTATCAGTTGAATGTTTTAACTATAGTTGCAACATGCACCAGGATCACTCTTAATTATATTTGCTTATCAAATTCTAAATCGCAGCCTCTTCAGGGAAATAAAAATCCATTTTTGGAAATAAGAATAACTTGAATTTACACACCATCACCAATCCTTTCCTAAAGGGGCCAGAGGCATTTTACATCTTATCAAAACAAACTACAACAGAAACAAAAGTTAAAAACCTCTTTCTTAAGGACTTAAACAGATAAAAACAGACTGAGGAATACACTACAAAAGCAGCAGAGGAAAACAGAGGTAGGATAAAAAGGTGTGAGTCAAGGCCGATAGTGGTCATTCTAAAACCTAGGCACACTGAGGGAAAGGGGGGGGTGAATGTGTCTTGGACGGGTATACTGTGTTTGTTAGAACAAGAGGAAAGCTCAGGAGAAAGCCATGCCAGGTGAGCAAACTCCCCTGACTAGGAACTAGCAACAGCTCACCGAAGTTCTAGAACAGATTTCCACAATAATTCACCCTTGTTGTTTGGGCAAAATCTGGAGTCGCACAGAGACGTTATACAAGCAAATACACTGAAAGGAATAAACATTTGTTCTTTTTACACTGATGGTTAAAATATGATGTACTTAGCAAAAGGTTCTATGGAAAATACATCCTTAATATAATATATTTAACAATATATTAATAGTTATTTAAATATAGAGTTATTTAAATGAAACTGAGGTTGGTAGAAAGAGACCTAACAGACAGAAAGACCTCAAAGAGATCCTGCCAGCTACAAGTGGCAAAAACATGGGATCAAATCAGTAAAATCCCCACTTTGTCCTCCCGAGGAAGAGCCAAATGGGTTCCCCTTTGTCTAATGAATCTCCAGTGCTGCAGAGGCAATTACAGGGAGGCTGACAAGTTAATGAGGGTGAAATCACAGTCCATTGATTATTGAATGGTCATCACCAATTGACTAGGCGTATAAGTAGTCCCTAAGAATTGATGAATTGCCACAACAGCCATAAATCCAAACATACCATACAGTCTTCGTCTATTTTCCACTCCACTGCAAGCACCAGAAAACTGAACAGATTGAGTCCTACCTAATTCCCATGCTTCTGACACTCTGCTCCTTGACTGTGACAGGAATCTCCCACCAGTTGCTTTTCAGCCCATCATCCTGTTTGTCTTAACGGAGCTCCCGGACCATTGGGGGCCTTTGAGCAGAGGGTGCTCAGAGTGCAGTCTGAGTGTCATTATACCATTCACTCACCTCTCTGACTTTCTTTATTAGTTTCATCCGGGTGGAGTGCCCTGAAGCCATGTGGACTGGTGGGCAGGGCACTGTGTTTTGGCCGTGGAAGCAGGTGGCCAGTAAGAGGCAGGTCTCACAAATGGGTTTCGAATGGGGTGCCATCCAGATCACCTGGGAAGGAATCGGGTGCAGGTAGTGGGATCAGCTCATGCCCCTCACCCACAACATGCAATGACATGGATGCCTAGACCTCATGGAAGCCACTTTGGTGACTATTTAAATAACAGGCACTGGTCTGGAGATCCTGAGCAGCCTAACACAGAGCTGAATTGTCCTCAGGCAAAGGTTTGAACCCTTGCACCAGACAGGAACTCGGCTAAGATTTCTACTAGGTACTATGGCAAGAAAGCCAATATGCACCTCTCCTCAGCATCCCCCCGAGTGTGGAGTATAAGGTCTGGACAGATGAATCATCATCACAGATGAATTTAGCACAGCCCTGTAATAGGAGTCTAACTGTCTGAATACTGAATTAGAATATAGGATGCCACATAGGTAACCCACTAGTGAAATTTTGCAATAAATAATCTGTGTAGGAGGGTCATTTAATTGACCATGACACTTAAGGCTAAATTTTCATTTGACTCTCAGAAAAGTTACCATATCTTGTGGGTTCTAAGAATAGCAGATGAAAACAATTACAGATGCTTTGGCCATATACAATTCATTGTTCACCTACAATCAAAGATCAGGAACTTAAATATTTACATTGCCTACATTTTCTGTGCAAGTAATTGTCCAGAATTGCACCCACAATTATTTGCAATCGCTTGCCCTAAAATGGATCCTTCCCTTTTATTCTATAAGCACATATAAGCACATGGAGCTCATGATCTCCTAATCAGAAAGCAACCAAAGACTAGCGAGTGCTACCCCAGCAGAGCTGAAAAGTCAGGCCACAAACAGCTGATAAAGTTTTACTGAGACAGAAGTGAAGCAGTTGCTACTTTGGGGTCTGTCCAACATGTCAGAGGATGACTTCACTCAAACCATGTTCACAAGCTTCTTTTAATTAGGAGGAGCGTTTTGAGCAACTCCAGTGGGTTTGGGATCAGTCCTCCAAACAGCCCATCATTTGCAAGAGCAAGCTTGCAAGAACCACTTGCTAAGTTACCAGCTTTTTTCTATTAATAGGTATCAGCTCCCTTTGGCAACATGCACGTCTGCTTCCTGCAATGCACACAGCAAATAATTCTGCAAAAAAATATTTCCAAATCTATCTGCCTCTCAACAAATCGTGTGAGGATATAAGTCATTTTCACATGCATGTAAATGCAAACTGTAGTTCTTTCAGTCTGTACATCCATGTCATTAGTACAGAAAGTCACAAGCATGAGGTGTCTGAAAAGTGCATTTTAAATACGATACATATTTATTATATGTTTTCATTTCAAATGCAGAGTACAAATGAGTTTGTATTTATTTTAGTTCTTCAGTGATTTCAGTTAGTAATTTTTAATGCAGCTGTCAGTATAAAGTGCTTAACACATGAAATACTCTGAATATTCATCTTTTGTATTAGTAATATAGTTATGTGTAGAAGCCTCCCCCCCAACACCACACTGCATGTGCCCCTATGCGTAAATACCGCAATGTAACTGAGCTCTGTACAAAATGTGCAAGACCCAAAACTGTCACGCTCTCAGAAAAATCTATTTTCCTTTTCAGCTTCCCTGATTCACAGCTGCTCTGTTTGCAAAGCTGTTTGACTAGAGAAATGCATGCAAATGTTGCACTGGGAAAATATAATGCAATTGCTTACATATAAATGACAACGTGGGACATCAGGTAATTAAAACTGAATAGAAATTTTACGAGGCATCTCTGTGATTTCCTGTGGAACTTTTGGTACAAAATCACAGTCTGTCAGGCAAAGCTTTCAAACTCCTAAATCCCAAATACAGGATGACTTTGCAAACAAAGGCCCCAGAGACACCAGGAAATTAATAATACTTAAAGCAAAAAATGTTCTAGATTCAAAAGTTCAGCTTTGTGTTAAATGAGTGTGACAACACATTGCTCAGATGAAAATATGAAGTCTTGCTGCCTCCTTTCCCAGGCATATTTCCCACTGATGTGTGGGTTAAGCAGTGAAATGCAGCCATTCGAACTGGTCAGAGATCAGCCTTCGTTGCTGCTGGCAAGTGTGGGAGTTTGATAAGAGTTTTGCCTGAAAAAGGCTACAGAATCTGGTGTGTTAAAACACAGGTATACGGTTTGAAAGGAGGGATCAAATAAATATAGTTGAAAAGTACAGAAGACCTTGCTCTTTGGGCTCAATTTTTCTAGTCTTTCTCATGCAGAGGGAGTTTCCAGGGGATTTCTTGAGAAGTAAAATATTATCTTCCACAACTAAGGCTGGAGGAACAAGTCCTTCAGGTATCTTTTAGCTCTGGAGCTATTTGCAAACTGTGAGAGGTGAACCTGTATTCTTGAACGTTGCTGATGCTTAAAATGTATAGCTGATATTAGATAGAAACAGCAGTTTTCCCCATCACCCACCTGAAACCCTTTGTTAATGTGCCTCACAGCACATTCCCTCTGCTCCTGTTGTATAATTGGAAAGCCTACATAAAGCACACAAGCTCGGTTCCCTGCTGCTCTACTCCTGTTGTAGGCTCCTCTGACTTTGGTTATATAGGCATAAAAGTGGAGTAAGTATTACAGAGGAGTCACTTCTCTTTTCTGGGGGACCTCTGGTGTTAGCCTTCTTAAGACCAGAATTTTATAATGATCTTTGCACAAAGGAGATGTGGAAAATAGCATTTATCCTGAAGCCCAGAGACAGAGCCTGTAGTCCTCCTGGCATGTAAATCATGACCGTGGCTTCCCTGTATTTCACTATTCCAGATACCCGTTTGCTGGATCCGGATAAATGAACCAATGTTCTCTGCTGTCCTCTGCTCATCTATTTACATCCAAAGCAGTACACATTGCAAGAGACTACGTAAAGGTCCAAGGACATGTCGGAGGCTTTCAGTCAGGCTTAATTGGCAGAGAATGTCACCCAGACTCACTGTGCTTCAGAGACCAGCAAACTACTAAGCCAGTTCTACACGCAGCAAGAATTTGGTTTATGAATTTCACTTTGCACCTTGTTGGAACAACTCTTTTAGCTACAAGAATCTTGTAAAAACTGAAGAAAATCACATTTTCATATTCTTATCTGACATTTATTTTCTTTGAATATATTCTAAATTAGCAAGGAAGTATACTTATGACACATTAAGCAAACAATGTACATGTGAATGAATTCTCTGATTAACTAGTCTGAATACTGTGTGAATAGCCTGGTCTATGCATTAGAATTTCCCGAAGCCAAATACTGTTTATACTTATTACTTTTGGGGGGTGGGGTGGGAATCACCTCTGCATCATTTTTTAGTGTGCACAGTTCTGAAAATGATATTTTGGGAAAATACCTTTTAGGTTTCCTGTCCTTTTAAAATCTCTATGCAATGTATTTTGATAAATGAATACCATTTTATTAATATTAATTTGCTCCATTTTTAAATAGTCCATATGTTTAAATTATATATATCAGGCAACCTTTTAGGCTGAATGAAACTTTGAAATAAAACTAGTATTGATGGTAAAACAGTGATATATTATGAAGATAAAAGCATAAATATTGAAAGAATGAAACAAGTTTAAAAAAAAACAGTTTCCAACACCAGCATTGAAAATAATCCAATTTATATAACATTGTTTCTCGAAATTCTGTTAAGGCAAATGTGAATCTAACAGAGGCAATAGTTTATAATCTATGAGCCAGATCCTGTGAACACTTCAGCAGAATTATTCACTTCTGAAAGTTATACGTGTGCAGAAGGCCCAGACTGGAACTTAAGACAATGTAGCCATGGTACAGCTGTTCCTAGCAGGTTAATGACAAGATATTTCCATAATTTTTAGTAAGATTGCTAACACATTATTTGTTTTGTTTTTAAAGAAAACCATGGAAAATGAAATATTAAATCTGATTCTAAACCTAATTCTATCTTCCACTTTGCAGTAATGGCTATACTACATAACACATTATTTGTAATAGGAAATGAACAGAATAATAAAGGAATAATAGTGAGAATGTAATGGGAAACAAATAGGATACCATTAAGGCCTGCACATCGTTTGCAAGGTGTTACAAGTAATAAAATGGTTGTTCACATTTGAGGCCTACAATATTTCCCATGCTGCTTCATTCACCTTTTGAAAGCATTTGCTCAATTTGTTCTCAACATCTTGATTTTGAAAGGGTCTGATTCAGCTACTCTCAGCACCAAATTTCAGATACAGAACCCTCTTCACCATGGAACCCAAAACCAGTCACAGAACTTCAGCAAACATGCCCAAAAACTCTGTTCTTGAATGGTAACATGCTAAATAGAGACTGTAGTTTTTCCTTGAATTAATTACAAATATAACAAATGAATTGCAGGGAAGTGAATGTATCCTCTGCTACATATAGAAATTTGTTTTTGTTGCATGGAAACGTTCTCAAAACCCGTGCTCTCTCAAAGAGTAAAAGTCAAGTCTTTTATAGCTTGTCTCCTGGCATGGGATTTGATTAGCAAGTACAAAGATTTAGACAGAGATTTATTAAGTAACAGTTATATTGTATTGTAATTAAAATGTAGGAAATTCACAGTCTACTTAAGCGTTTAAAAATACTTAATGTAGGAAGCAATTACACCTCATTTTCAAATTATTCCCCTTCCTACAGTACTCGCCGCGGACAGCGTAAAGCGCGTTTTGAAGGACGGCGGTGGCAGCGCGGCGAAACACGCCGCGGCCGCACAGCGCGGGGCAGCGGCCGGGCAGGAGGCCGGGGCGGC
>NW_020451182.1:1723713-1740683 GCF_003343035.1 Apteryx rowi
GCGGGGTTCAGGGCGGCCCCGCGGGCAGGCTGCAGGGGCAGGTGCTCGGCGAGTCTCGGGTGTCTGCTAGTCGGGCTGGGCTCGGGGAAACCAGCGCCAGCGTTTGGAGAGCGGCGCCTGGCAAGGATTAGCTGCGGTGCTCCCCTCCCGTCTGCGAGAGGCACAGCCCTGCGGCCCGCGCTGGGCACCAGCAACGCCGGGTGGGCCAAAGCCACCAGGAGAAAGGAGGGCTGGGGTCTCCCAGGGGCCCTGGGTGTTGTTTGTGCTGAGGGAGGGGAGAGGGGAGAGGAGGGAAGGAGGGAGCGAGGCTCTTTGCAGGCGTCGCCTCTCCTTAGGACTCGTTTGCAAACCAAAACCAAGCGGCCGCTGGAGGAAGGCCGGACCGTCCTGAAACCGAGAGCGGCAGCGGCGGGAAAGGGCCGCAGCACGGTGCCCGGCCGCAGGCCGCGCTCGGACGCCCTGTGCATCCCCGCCCGCCCCTCGCTCTCCCTTTACCTGGCTGTACTTGGCCTCCTGCTCCAGGGAGCTCTTCTCCAGCCCGTTCACGGCGTGCTGGGCCGCGGGGGGGAAGCTGTTTCGGCCCAGGCTGCTCCATTCCTCCACCTTGGGGCTGGGGTAAGGCGACGTGTCACTCACGGCTGGGGAACACAGCAGGGAAGGGGGGAGTTAGAAGCACTGGCCGGGCCGCGGGGCAGTTTGCTCCGGGCGGGACACAGCTCCCTCTCCCCGCGGGACCTGCCCCGGGTGTGCGGGGAGGGCTCCGGGCCGCGGGGCCCTGGGCGACGGGCTGTGCGGGGCAGAGCTAAGGGGGAATCTCTCCTTCGCCCTCACACGTGTCCGCGCTGAGCCTCTGGGAATGCCCGGAGAGAATCGGCCCTTCCCTTCGGTTTTCTTCCGTACAGTCGATGGAAAGGCGAAGCAAATCTCCAGCACAGCCCAGAGCTGGCTCATGCTCGCGTCGCACACTGGCAGGGCACAGCTGCCCCCGTCACTTGCCCCCCGGCATTTCCCAAGGCAGATTTACGTGAATCGCCTCGTGTGTGTGTGTGTGTGTGTCCGAGGTCAAACGCTATCCCCTGTTAGAGAGAACCCTGACACGGCTGCAAAATGAACCAGGCTCCAAACAACTTTATGAGAGAAAAATAAAAAGCAAAAAAAAAAAAGGAGGAAAAGGGGGAAAAAGAGAGAGGGAGAGAAGTCCTGCCCTTTTCACGCACATCAGCCGTGCCTCAGGAATACCGGGCAAACTCCGCGGGCACCGCTGGGCAGCTGGGGGCGGGGGGGCGCGGGCGGTCTCCCAGAGCCGCCGCGCCCGGCCGCGGAAGAGCCTGCGGGGCTGCGGAGCCGGGCCGCCGAGCCGCCGGGCCGCCGTGGGAAGCGGCTTTCTTGCGACACCGCCTCGCTCGGCCCCTCGCCGAGGCGGGGGAAAGGCACAAATCTGAAGTTGTCTTAAGAAATTGAGCTCTCTCGGTGAGCGCCCTTTTCTGCTGATCTCACACTTTCCCATGAATAGGGGCTTCCTTTCCATGTCAGCAAGGTCAGTTTATCCTATAAATCAAGAGCGAGCAGCCCCCATCTGCGGCATCGGCTGCTCAGCAGCCCCAGCTCTGCCCTGGGAAGGGGAGGGGGGCGAGATTTTACACTGCAGAAAGACGTTTGCAGCTCTCGAGGTCTGAGAGACGGGGGAAGATATCTCGACACCCAGCTGTACCGTCAGAGGCCTGCCTGCCAATGTGGTGTTAATAAAAGAGGAACTCACTAAAAACCTCTCTATTTCTCATGTAATTGTAATGTTCTCATTCCTTGTAATGTTCATTTCCAACACTACCTCTCTCTGGCATGGAACAGAGACTGCCAGGCGTGTATTTTCTAAACTCGGCTCTCAAACACATTTGTTCGTATATATATATGTACGTATATATGTATGCATGTATGTACGTATGTACGTATTTTGCTTGAAAAAATACCAACTGTTTTTTCGGTCAAAAAAAAGGATAATTATTTTGCACTGCATAAAGGAGCAATTTGTGTTTGAGCAGCAATTTGCTACTGGAACTGGATTGTTGCCCTTAAAAATGCAATGAAAACAGAAATCCGCCCCCCCCCTTCTGCTAATTGGGAGGGAAGAGTGGGACACAGAGATCGCTGTAGGCGAAGGTTATTTTAGACTGTTGTTTTAACCACATTCACTGTTAGTTCACTGGCAGAGACCGAAATGGAAAAAATGTCCCTTTCTTTGCGGCTGGGAGAGGCGACACAGTTTCCAGTCGGAGTAACAGAAAGAAGGTGGAAAGGATAAAAGAGGCAAATCTTCAGGGTTTCGTTTTCCTGGACCACCACTTTGGAGGAAAATAAAGTATTAGAATGAAAGCAATTAGGTGACATTTGAACTTCCTGCCTGGGAAAATTTGGCCTGATTGCGAAAACTAGAGAGAATGGACTTCTCGGTAACGCCAGGGAGGTTCCCGTGACTCGAGGGCGGCCGCGAGCGCCAGCCGGGCCGGGAGCGCGGGGCCGGGCCGGGCCGGGTCTGAGCGCACCCCCGGCCGTGGGCCCGCCGCCCCCGGGCCTTTTCCTCCAGCCGAAGCTGCCACGTCTCGGGTGACGGCGCCATCGGCGACGCCCGGTATTTAGCATTTGCTGCTAAAGATGCAGCCCATCCCTGGAGCCTCTGATCTGCCCGAGTCACAGGGCACGTTGTCCGGTAACTTCAGCGCCTAGCTCGGGTGGGGAAAAATACACCAGATCTGTAGGTCTCTCGAGGCAGACCAGCGAACCCTCCTTCCGACCCGGCGAGGAAGGAGCCAGGTCGAGACACTGCGACCCCGCCTTGCTGCCGCCGCGGCCCCTGTTCCCCCGTCTCACCTTGGTCCGTGATGGAGCGGATCCCCAGGATGTCCGTCACCGAGTGGGAGGACGGCCAGGTGCGGGGCATGGCCATGGCGCTGGRGATGGCGGGCACCCCGGGCGGCGTGGGCACCTTGGCACCTGCAGCAGCGATGGGGCTGGGGTAGGAGTAGATGTGGTTGTAGGGCAGAGCCGGCTGCGGGGGCGGCTGGTGCTGCTTGTACGATTCGTAGTGACTCTGCTGAGACAGGTTTCCGATTTTGTTCCGGAGGATGCGGCTGATGGAGCTGACCGACGGCACGTTGTACTTGTCACACACGCCGTCAGCCAGCAGGCGATCCCGGATCTCCCAGGCGAAGATGCCCGGGTCCCTTTGTTTGTAGGTCCGGATATGTTTCACCACCGTGGGGGTGGTGACCCGAGGCTTGCTGCCTCCGATAGCCCCTGGTAGGATGGAGCCGGTCTCGTTGTAGCGAGCCAGGATTTTGCTGACACAGCCGTGGGAAACGCGCAGTTGCCGGCTGATGTCACACGGTCTGATACCCAGTTGCGCCAGTTCCACAATCCGGAGCCTGATGGCATTGGGCAGGGGTCTCCCGTTGACAAACACCCCCCCGAGCTGGTTCACTTCCCCGAAGGCAGGTTCTGCAAGAAAACACACAAACACACCCGTTGGGCACGCAAATGCTTCAGAAGGCGGCGTCCAACTATCCGTCATTAAAAGACAGATGGCACAGCTCGGAGAGACCCCCCGGTCACTCCCCGCACACCTCTTTCAAATAACGGGATTCTCCCGAAATTTAAAAAAAAAAAAAAAAAGTGGCAACAAATGTCAAAGCTCTCTGGACTGTGCATCAAGCATATTTCAAAAAAGCACATTCCAGAGATGAAAAATGAGATCGCCCCACCAGACGAGTCAGCTTTATTGCTACAGGAAAAGGAAAATAAAGAAGAGAAAAAGAAAAGAAAAACGTTTTTCGAAGACGTGGGGGAGGGGGAGGAAGGAAAAGTAGTTGAAGAAATTCTGCTAAATCTTGGGAGAGGCAAGGGCAGCGCGGTGCTTCTGAAAGACTGGTCGCGACTTGCTTTTTAAAGACCATTTCTGGTGCTGTTAGCGCCTCTCGCTTAACAGCACAATTACACCAGGCTGTAAAACAAACGTGCTAAAATGTTAACTGCTCAGATCGGTGTCAGGAATAATATACAACGTGCCACAGGCTCCAGCCATCCACTCGGCTGCGATCCTCCCTCATACTCGCCTAATAACATTAATAATAAACCGAGCAGTCATTAGCTTTCGCTGTTCCCTGCTCCTGACCCTTAACGTGTTCTTACAACTTGTAGGAACACAAGCAAAGTCAATAAGGGAGCTGCGGCGGCACATGACGGCGCACGGGTGCTGCTTCTCTCTTGACAGCACTTGAACCCTCCTGCAGCTTCCAGCCACTTACCCATTCCTCTGAGCAGGACACCTCTGAGGCTGCCCTAAATCCCAAACGCAGACCTAACAACAGAGACGCGCTCCCAGCCGCCTGCACTCCCGGCTGCGCTAGCCCACAGGGCTCTCTGATTTCCACTGATTTCCAGGAGGTAGCAAGGGCGTGAGGAAAAAGGACTACAAGGAAGTCTGCTTCCCGACGACAGAGCCTTGAGTTCTGCATTTCAACCTCAGGGCAACGTGGGCAGGGCTGGGCTGGGCAGGGCGCCGCACCCCATCACTCACCCGAGCCCGCCCCCGGGGGCGGCCCCGCCGCCCAGACGCCCTCCTAATGGCCAGAGGAGATGACAGACAGCATAATCCTAGCGGCCCTTCCGCTCTCGCTTGCAGGCATGTTCGGCACCCCAGTACAATAGCAATCGCTATTTAATACCTGCCTGGCGGTAAGTTGCACAGAAAGTGCAATTAATGCTGGGGCCGCGCTGCGAGAGGCTAGCGCTTTGGCAGGGCATCACCCTGCAGGGGCCCCGGGGGCCCTCTGCGCCCGGGGCGGGCACGCAGCCCCGGGCCGCGGCGCCCTGGGGTGCCCGCGGGGCCCTGGGGTGCCCGCGGCGGGCAGGGCGCAGCGCCGGGCACCGCCGTGCGGCCCGCGGCGGCGGCGCTTCGGCCTTTCCAGCCCTTGTCTGGGATAAGGGATGGAGAGGGGGTAAGCGCGGGGGGGGGAGGTGTGTCGTCGGGACATATAGCAAATAACTAGAGATTTACCTCCCCGGCGCTTTCACAGAAGAAAATAACGACGTCTTGAAACATGCACCGTTTTCCTACATTCATTTTGCAGATAATGGAGAGAAGTCCTTGTTTATTTACCGTCGCCTTATTATACTCTTTAAATAAAGCACTTTTTAACTAACCGGTATTTCACGGGTTGGTGCAAGAGAGGGTTGTGAGCGATGGAGGTTAAGTCATTTTCAACGGGAACTACAAACAGGTCGCGAAATCAGCTGCAGCTTCGCTTGCACCGGGAGAAGACGGACGGGAGGTCGCGGTGTCTGGCCATCGGGGTGCTGATATTCCCCGGCCGTCAAAGTAAAGACCGCCTCGGGTTTTCTTTTAATCCCCATATAAAATATGGCACTGTGTTTAGCTGTAAAATGTCAACGCCTTGCAGCTGATTTCAACCTTTGTCAAAGACACTGCTACATATTAACAGTTAAAAGAAAAACAGACAAAGCTGGTAGGAATTAAAGTACGTGTGGGTCGTGGTGCGTTTGTGTACGTGGAAGAGAGTGATACGTGTTTGGTTTGGCATTAGGCGTACGAATCCTGATCTGCCAGCTTGTGTGTGTTCCTCTTACATACATCCCACATACATCATGTTACACACAGAGATCATAGGCTTCTCAACGCCAGCCAAGAATTTATCGTGTTTTTCTTTCGAATGTTCTGAGAGTTTTTGTTTGTGTTTTTTTTCAATCGAGTCTCGAAGAAACGGCCTCTATAAATGAAATAAAAAATGAAAATAAATAATATATTGACTGGAGCGCACGAAATATCAGCGAGTAAAATATAAATTGGATGTCTCTAAAGTGTATGAACCCTGTATGAATATTATTTTTAAGTGAAATATTTGTAAGGAATGTTTTTATAATAATCAAATGAATTGAGCTGGATGTCAGAGGCTGCACGTATCTCAGTGAATGTGCACAATTAGGAATAAGTAGAATACTACAGGAAATCGCCCAGAAATTAATGGCATGCTGCAGACGTTTTGTGGTAGAAAGAAGGCGATCACGGTCCTTCGCAGGCATGACTTTATTTGATTGGAATATCGGCGGATCCTTTTGATTCCTCAGCATGGATTCAAAACAACTTTTTTGTATGGAATTTGTATGTGTTTTTTCAGAAATGTGAATCGCACATTTAGAATATCGCACTTGTAAATTGTGGTGCTTCTTCTGCCTTGATAAAATCACCCCCTCCAGACGGGCAAATACCGTCGCCCTGAGGGGATCGCATGCTGCGCAGGGAATCCTTGCAGGCATTTGCTAAAGCCAGAGCCCTTTTTGCCGTTTTGAGTTGACCTGCTTCGGTCAGGGATTTTTAAGGTAGGAGGTATTGAACTAGTGGGACGCAGATCCAGCATTTAATTAAGTTAATTATGTAATGTAACATAACAATGGAGGGGAGCGCGTGTTCACAAAACTTCCGATCTCAACTAATAGCGTACCTCTTCCCGAAATATTATCGTTAGACGAATCTCTTATAAGACTGCTCTTTTTGCAGATACAGTTTCCCCTGCCTTACTGAACGAGGGCTTTAGACGTGCCAGGCTGTTGCCTGAACTCCTGCCGCAGCCAAGCACGGCGGCTCTGCGCCGCGATGTCCGGACCCCTCGGCCGCCTGTGTTGCACAGACATCCCCTTTCCTCCTATTTCTTCAGCTCCGCTCTAACCGACTAACGAAGTGCGGCTGGGGGGCGATCTCCAGGCACGCAGTTTGTATAAACCTGGCCCTGGGACTCCTGAGATGTAGGGTCCGCTCGGAGCCCCTGAAGCCCCCCAGGGTTATTCTGATGCTCTAGATGTGACCCTGCGCTGCTCTCTCTCGCCCTGCCTGGGCAGTTTCTCTTCCCATCTGTGCCTATTGTGTTCACAATTGTGTCCTTTTCGGTCCCCCCCCGCGGTGTCCTCCAACCTGTCTGTTCCCCCTCCTTCCCTCTCCCACCCCTCCACCCCGGAGCCCGCCTCTGATCTCCTGGATATTTGGTTTCTTTCCCTTTCCTCAATGTGTGTTCCTGATGTGGTCCTGTCGGAAAAGCTCGTTTACTCTACTCGGGTCTCTAGTGGTTTAAGGATAATGTTTATCAGAAGTGAACGTGCTCAACTTGTTTCCATTCAACTGCTGAGTGTGGGCTGAAATACCAAAGGTCACATCTACAGTGAGTCGGTAGAGGGCAGGGGGAGCCGAGAGGAATATGAAAACATTATAATATACAACAGCCTGTTGATCGCTTGTGACCTGCCTGGCTAAAAGATTATTTTTTTCAGGTACGGAATAATTAAAGAATTGAAGGGGAAGGGCGGTGGGGAGGAGGGCGGGAGGGGGAGCGGGGCAGGGGGTGCCTCCCCCCGGGAAGGGCACGCGCGGCCGGGCAGGGCACGGAGCGGGCTCGCCCGCAGCGCGGGTCACCCCGCCGCTCCTCAGGCGGCCGCCCGGCGCGCACCCCGCTCCCCCCGCGGGCTCCCCCGGCGCTGCGCAAAGCAAAGCAGAGGGGCCGAAAGAGATCCGGGCTAGGGCAAGCTCAGGGCCGGGTTCCCGCCTCTCCCCTTCTTCTCCTGCACGGTGGCAGTGCAGAAGAGAGGGACTGAGCTGTGCTGTCCTGGACGTCAGCAAACTGCTGTCAGACCCCCCGGTGTCGGTGCCCATCTTTCCCTCCGGGGTTACTCCTTCTGCGTGTGTTACACTGTCATCGGGGTATAAAAGAGAGAAAAAAGAGGCTGCTTCCCGGCTTCTCCCTTTTCTCGCTCGCGTGGCTAAGGTGGGCTCTCTCGCCCGCTCTCCTTCGTGAAATCTAGTGCGAGCGGATTGTCGGTAGGAAATGGCGGGTACAAGACCGCACTAGCCGGTGCGTGGCCGGCGGGCTCCCTCCCTCCCCGAGCGGGCGGGCGGCTGGCAGCAGCCCGCTGCGCCGGCCCCCAGGCGCCCCCCGCCTCCCTGCCTGGGCAGAGACTCCGCGGGCAGCCCCGCTCCCTCGTCCCGAGGGGCGCCCCGAGGCCGCGGGAGGTGCCCGGTTTGCCCTCCTGGCCTCCCGTCTTCCCGGAGCCAGGCGGCCGGGCAGGCGGCGGCGGGGGGACGAGGGCCTCGCCCCAACCTCCCCCCCCGCCGGCTGTTAGGGGCTTCTCCAGTCCGGCGCTGCGGGGGCCGGGGAGGGGGGTGGCCCGGGCGTTCGGGGAGTGCTTCTCCCGGGGGCTCTTTGAGCTTGCTCCGCAGCTAGAAGGGGCTTCCCCGGGGGCGGCGGCATCCCGCCCTCTCTGGCCTCGCTCAGGCCGGAGAAGGGGCCGCAGCCTGCCGCGCTCCCGGCAGCGAGACGCTCACCTCGGCATGTTTTCCGCAGACAGCTCCTATCTCCATGCATCGCCTTCAGAGAGAGCCTTTCTTCCATGAGGGCCTTCCAATATTTCAGTAGAGGCTCCGCGTGATTTAGTGCCTCACTGATCTCCAGCTTCCTCTGCTCTCCCACTAAAGGAAGAAATCAGCCAAATAAAACGTGACACCCCCCCCCTTTCCCAGCCCCTCTTTGAAGTTGCTGATTTTTAATGATTTTTTTTGGAAGGAAGCTAAACCCTTCTCCTTCC
The DNA here is from genome assembly GCF_003343035.1 of Apteryx rowi. NCBI lineage: Eukaryota > Metazoa > Chordata > Aves > Apterygiformes > Apterygidae > Apteryx > Apteryx rowi. The sequence goes on from NW_020451182.1 coordinate 1,732,354, forward strand.
CCAGGGGTTTTGGGGGGGGGGGAGAGGTAACTACTAAGGAGCTATTAAGGCAGAAGGATGCTCATACGGCAAAATGTTTTGTAAGTAAAAACCCTCCCTGTGACCCTTCCTGAAGGCAAAGGTCCCCTGCACGGGTAGCAGGATTTCTCAGGGTGATGAGGGAAAGGCGCGGGTCTGGCGCGGCGGAGTTTGGAGCCACCCGGGTCTGGTGCGGCTGCGGCAGAAACTGTGGCAGAGACGAGGAGGAGCGCGGAGCGGAGCCGTCCTGCTGCCCCCTTCCGCCCCAGGCCCCAGCTTGCGGGCGCAGGGCAGAGCCGCGAAAGCGCCCCGGAACCGCTGGGGAAAACCCAGAGGGCAAAGAGCACCTTGGAGTAGGAGCAGGGCTGGGGGCAACGCGGTGGGGGTGTCAGGCTTTGGGGCAGCTCTGAAAGAAAGGCAAGGAAAAGCGGGCAGAGGCAGGTGGAGGGGCAGCGACCCCTCGGGCTATGTCAAGGAGGGCTGCTAGCCCTGAGCACACAGCGTGCGGAGGAGTGAGCAACCAGAGGGGGTATTACGGCAAACGCAGGGACCTTTATAACCCTCAGAGACAGAGCGAGATGAGAGGTCTCTGCCTGCCCTTTGGAGGTGACGGATCCCGGAGCGAAAGTGCCGTGTGACGTAAAAAGAGATGAGACCCACCGAGCTTTGAAACGGGGCTTTTATTTTGCACAGAGTGTTTCTTACACGCTTGGGTACAAGATCCCACGGTATCTCTCGGGATCGCTCGCATTTTCTGCGAGATATGTAAGGAACTAAATGCAGGAACAAGGGGCCTTCGCATGTAAGCGGCTGCCATGCGTATTTCCTTATGCGACAAAACAGCGTAGCTTAGCAGGTCAGCGGAGGCACCTTGCCAGCGAGAGGGGTGAGGGCAGGTGCTGGCCAGCCCCGGGGAGCCGAGGGCAGAGCCACAGGGACACCCGCCGCCCAGCGCTCTCCAGGGGAAGGTGGCCCCGGACTACCCCCGCGCTCCCCGCCGAGCCTGCTGCCTCGAAAATGCCTGGCCTGATCCCCAGGTCTCAGGTGTGCTAATCCTCCTGTGCAGCCGTGGACAAATTCACTTCAAGAAAGTGCCTGGCAGATCCTTGCTTGGAAGCGGCTCTGAAGGAGAGGGGAGATTTTCCCGAGGGAGATGTCCCCTTCAGCCAGCGTGTGGCTGCAGACAGGGAGCGCCGCCTTCCCACAGCCCCTCCGAGCCCCTTGGCGACCCCCGGCTCCCTCCCTGCTGTAGAGGCAGCCTTCGTTTTCCATTTGTCCTCCCTCCTTCGGAGGAAGGTTTCCTGAGAATGGTCCCGGGACATGTTGTCGATCCTTCACTGGTAGATAGCGTGTCTTTTTTTGTTATTGCTGCCCACTGCCTTATTTTAGCTCGCTGAAAAACAAATGCCTAGACGTTTGTGTTCACATACACTACCTGCATGCATGTGCGAAAGCATATGCGAATCCCGGGGGGAATATATTTTACATTAATTCAATGAATATAATAGTCAAACGTGCATGGAAATATTTGCAACAGCTCTGAAACATCCACGAAAGAACTTCAGATTTTGTCCTGTCCTCAAACAGTTCTGGGAGTGGGGGATGGGGAGGACAGTGCCTGTGTTTGTGGTGTATGTGCGTGTGTGTGCGCGCGTGTATGTGTATTTCAACTTTCGGAAATCGATTTGCCGTCAGGGACAGATCGGAGCATGGAAGTGTAATAGGACGGAGTTTTGTTTTTCAAAAATTCATCAGATACAAACAAACAATGTCTGACCATTTCCTGCACTCTTACGCAGCAATGGCGAGCAACATGTAGTTGAATCTCAGAGTCACGTTGGCGGTGGCAGACCCCGAAACCGGAAGGGACACGACAGATACCAAGAAATCAAGGCAGCCTCCCCTGTGATAATTCTTTTGAATGCCATGTTCTTTGGATAGGATACAGCCGCCTGAAAAAAACAGTAATTTTTTTCTTGCTGCGGGGTCTTGCCCTGAAGGAGCAAGGAAGGTCCGTTTCACCCGTTAGAAAATGGACTTGCAGTGTCGGATTTTTTGAGCCGCCCAGCTGGAGCGAAAGCGTGTCGCTTGCCCTCGGGCAGCACTTCCCTGGAGCTCCGCGCCCGCCTGTTTTCCGCGGAAAGCTTTCAGCGCCTGTGCGTGCGCGGGCAGCCGGCCCCACGCAAGGCCGGGCCCTCGGCGGCCGGCGCCCGCGGAGCCGCCGCGCAGGAGGCGGCAGAGCGCCGGCCCTGCCGGAGAAGGGGCCTGGGAAGCTCTGTGAAAGCTCAGGCGAGCCGTGGCGAGCACCTCGGGTGGAGGCGCTGGGAGGAAGAGATGTATTTTGCTCCACCCGGGAGTGAGGAGGTGACAGACAGAGCCGGTTGCCCTGTACTGACTGACTGACCTTACCCCCCCCCCCCCAGCAAGTCCTTTTCAGTGAAGGCACGAGCGGGCGCCTGCACTTCACTGTAGCACACTGCAGACACAGGAACAGGTGAAATAAATGTACAGGGGTGCCCAAATGGGCAAGAGTTAACCACGTCCCCGTGGAGTGAGCTCCCCCGCGAACACCCGCGGTGACCCCCGAGCCGAGCCGCTCCCGCCTGCCTCTCCTTCCCCGCGCGGGCGGGGGGGGCTCCCACCCGTGGGGGCTCCCACCCGGCTCCGGCCGCCGGGCCGCTGCCCTGCACCTTCTGCCCTAGCTGGAATATTCAGATCGAGTTTGGGAGGGTTGCGGGGTTTCTTAATGATGTGTTAGTTGCTTGGGCAGATTTAATAACTTTGCCGCCATTTGTTCTTAGCAACCCCTCTGGAAACCAGACAGTGTCTCATTAGGGCTTTCCTGGTGCAAACATTCGACTTGAACGAGCGGTGCTGAGTTAATTTCTCTTTGCACTAGGATTTGTTTAATGACATATAGGGAAATAGACAATTCTCATGTACCAGGCCATAAAGCTACAGAAGGCCAGATTTTAAAAGCATATTTTGTTCTAATAAAGCAATCGGGTTTTCATTTGTCACATGTTACATGAAATTAGAGTAAATGAAAAAAATACCTCTATTGTTCTGCATTAAATTATGGGAACCAATTGGGAATTTCTAGGCAATTTTCTCCATCTCTGCGTTTGCTTCTACAACACCTAGTACCAGTGCCACCTACAGGAATACTTGATTTTTGAGCTGTGTTCAAGTAACCAGAAGCATTTGAGAGGGTCCTGTTAGCTCTGTCGTCTGCCTCGACACATAGCAGAAATTCGGACTCCAAAAGCTGTTTTGCTCTGCAGCTTTCATTTGAGATCACACAGCCACACACAGTAGTGTGCAGTGTGTGCAAACACACACACGCGGTTCTGTGCATGGCAGGTGGAAGGGACTGTGCCCTTCCTGCGGGGGAAAGGGTGGGGGGCAATCCCTGCAAGGAAAGGTTACAGCAGCGTTTGGGGGCGTCGCTGGCGATGCCCAGGCTCTGTGCCGCAGGGGCCGCGCAGAGGGGCCGCGCAGAGCGCCCGCGCCGCTTTCCGCGGGCGGAGCCCAGCGCACCTCCCGCGCCGGGAATTTACGAGCTAGCCCGGCACAGCGGCCCAAACCAGCGCCTGTTTACCCGCTCCGCTCTCTGCCTGTATTTTACAAGAGCGAACTACAAGCCAAACTGCCGCTCTGTCTTGCTCTCCTGCACACATTGAAAGCTTTACCTTCGCCTTACGTTTGAGTAAGAATATCTCAGAAATTCCAGGGGAAAATAATTGTTACTTTTCTCGCGTCCTTAATGGAGACGGCCTCGGCCGTGAGCAGAGTTGCGCCTCGCCGCGTCCGGGTAATCCCGCGGGGGCCGGTGCGGGCTGCCAGGAGCCGCGGAGGCGGGCACGGGCCCCGGCAGCAGACCCCGGCCCCGCTCCGCGCACCCGCAGGTGGCTCCGCCGGGGCGGAAGTTTCCTCACTTGACTTTGCATCTGCTAATCCTTTCCCACGGTTAAATTGACCCTGTAAATATTCGTCCTCGAGACTTGTGGTGATGGCGATCCTTGCTGATCAGGTTTAAAAGTGCGCCCTTTTTCGCTAAATTCTTTCTCTTTATAGATTTTCTGTTCATGTGCGTCTATGTGTGCAATACTCTTTATCCAAAAAAATGCGTATACGTATGTATTCATGCACTACTATTGCAAGATAACCTGAGCTTTGTACGCAGATAAGGACAGTGGTACCTGCGGCTGTAGGGGAAAGGGGCAGGTTATCCAGGTGGGAATATTAGGGACGGTGGGACTGTCAGGGCCCTTGAGCACCAGGGTAAAGTCTGTGATAGGCATTTGCAAAGGAAAAGGACTGTTTGCGTTTTCCACCGAAACCGCGTTCTTCCTCTTGCATTACATAATTACATAATTTGGAGTTCTTGTTTCCTGATAGTTTAGGAAACGGAAACTGCTATCAGTTTTTTTTTTTTAAAGAAAGAAAGCTTTTTGACCTACACCACAAGATTTCTACCTATTTGTAATGCTTAACAGCCTAGAGAAAACTCGTTCATTCCCCCTTCGAGGGATTCATTTCGTTGTGAGGGGAAAAAAAAAAACACGCGGAGAGAAAACCGAGCTCTCCTTTGTCACGGCGCCGTCTCCTGCTGCCCTGCGCGGGTGTGTAGCTGCGCTCCGCGGGTCCCCGGGGGACCCCAGTGTCGCGCCTTTCGCCCCATTCTTAATAGTGTTAGCGACATTATTAATGCACGCGATAATAAGTTATTTGCGACGTGAAATAACAAAGACGTAACAGAACGTGGAGTTCACTATCAATTGCTGTTTTATTAAAAAATAACAATAATAAAAAAAAATCCTGGCTCCCCGGTTTAAAGCTTCTGCGGTGAAACTCAGTGTTTTCCGCACGTCGGTGCGGGGTCGAGCCCTGCCCGCTTACACGACGTGTGTGTGTGTGTGCGGCGGGAAGGGCTGGAACGTTTGAAAATGAAAGTGTCTTTTTTTTCCTCCCGCATACCATGCAACTGTCAAATTGGAATTAACCTCAGCAACCTGCTCTGGCGCTTTTGCTCCGGCAAAGCGGCCGGGCGGGCTGGTGCGAGGAGCCGAGGGCGCCCTCCGCCCGCGCCGCCCGACGCTCCGCACGGTCCAGGCGGAGCCGGCAGCAAAACACGGTCCCGCCGGGGAGCCCGTGGCCCTGGAAAGGCGCATCTCGGGGCCGAGTTTCGCACCGGGCCAACTCGAATTCGTTTGTAAAATATTTTCCGCTCCACCGTATTAATTGAGGGGATAAAACCTACCCAGTCCATTTACAGCGTTGAGACGTTACAACGTTTAATGAACAACAGTGCATTAAATATGCATTAGTGCATTAAATATTTTTTCCATTGCAGAAGAATGACTGCTTCTAAGGAGGACGGAAGAACTCGGTGCCTTGATTTAGCAATCTTTCCTTGTTTTACACTGAAATTTGTGTCCATTTTTTGCTAGTTACAGAAGGAAACCCTGCATCTCCCTTGAGGGCACCCCAGGAAGCACGGGGAGAAGAGGAAAGGGGCGATCTCAGCCCGGTCCAGGAACATCTGCACACCCGCCGCGGGGGACCCCAGATGCTGTAACTGTCTGTATTTTTAATTACACCTCACAAGTCCTCGTCAAACATAAGTGACTACTGGGGAGAGGAGGAGCGGCCGCTGCCGCCAGCAGGCGGTTCTGCGCGGAGACGTTTGCTGCTCGGGTTTCTAGCGGCGTCAGAAAACGACTTTTAAGAGTGCCTTCTCTTTTATGTGTGTTTTCTGACACAGCGCAGCAATAACAGATAAACAGAGAAGATCTGGGTCGTGCCTTGCCTCCGGGGTCAGCCACGGGTTTTTGGCTTCCCCCGTCGTGCTGCAAATTTGCAGCCAACGACAGCCCCCCTTTTCCAGTGGCTGTGTTTTGTCAGCCGAGGGCAGAGAGCGCGGATTTCCAACCCCCCGAGCCTATAGCTGCAAACCAAAGGGGCCAGCCCAGCCAGCCCCTTAGCCCGCCCCCCCCCGCCAACCCCGCATGGAGAGGGCGCAGGGGACCAGTGGGGGGCTCCCCGTCGCACCCCCCCCCCCGGACACGGGGGTGCCCCCAGAGCATCCCCGACGGCTTCCGAGATGGAAAGCCGGATCCGGCCTCTGTCAGGGGCCGCTACAACATTTTCACTCCAGCCCATGCACAGCCCTGGGATTATTTCAAGCGGCGGAGCTGGAGGGCTCAGCACTGCGCTGAGCACCGCGGCCCCGTCTCAGCGGCGATGGGCAGTGCCACGCCGCCAGACACCCCGGTCCCAGCAGGCTGCCGCTCACCGCTGCCCGCCACTGCCCCAGGACGGATCCGCGCTCCGCGCACGCAGCCTGCCGGCTGCTCTTCCCCTTGGTGCTTCATCTCCTCCCCAAGGATGAGATCTGGGATATCCCCGTTTGGGACATTTTTCCTCTAAGCGTTTAAGTCATCTCAGTTCCACTGGCGAACGGGAAGGTCCTGGGAGATGTGGGCTTTTCCTGTGGGTCGTGGGGGGGGCTAGGACCTGCATGATCGGAAGGAAGGCGATGTCAGGCCTCCAGAGAACGTCTGCAGACATGGCCTCCGAGACTGGCTGCCGAGAAGGTCGCCATGCAGCCTACTGAAGGTGCTGCTCCCCTGCACCCCCGTATCAGGGCTTCCCTGTATGACAAAGTCCAATGCTTATCCAAGGCAAACCGTTGGGGTCCTCGACGGGAGGCCGAGTCAGCAGCTCTGTGCAGTGCACCACAAGGTTCAGTGCATGTCAGGGACTTTCAGGTACGAGACCAGTCCCTAACCGAGGAGAGTGTCCCCTTCAACTGCACTAACCTGCTGCTCGTTGGGCAGAGGCAGGATGAAGTGGCAGAGGTGGGACTTGGTTACAAGTTCGTAGGCTGGTGCCCGTATCCGTTTGCTGAGCAATATAGGAAAGTCAGTCCAGCTGTGTTGGTTCATTGGCATAAACTGCAGACATTTGTCCGATGTCTCTCTTGTACTAGCATGTCGTCATCTAGTGTGCTGTGAACATCCTCCTAGTCTCTGGTTATCAGTCTAAGCAGCAAAGTGTCTCTCTTCACAAACAACCTACAATTATTATAGGAGTAATGGACGGAATGACACTAAAAAAAGAAAAAAACATCCCGTAGTTCCTCAAATTTTCGCAATAAATTGTAGGGTTGCTTAAATTTCTGTATGCACGCTATTTAGGATGGAGACAGAGTTCCATGGAATTCGAATAAGCTGCCCTTTGTACTTTGCAGATTTTAACCCATAACTTCCACAAAGAAATTGTGACTGTCAAAACAAAAAATTCATTTATTTAATACAAATCCCACTTCTGTCACATATAGTTGTGAGACCAAATAATACCAAGGTTCTGAATGGGAAATTCATTTGGAAGAATCTAATCGTCATAGATCACAACAACCTTGAATTATTAATGTAGTAATAGTCTATATTAATAACCATTTTATATTTGGACAGCTTCAGCGTGACAGAAGTTACTAAACACCATCAGGACTGGCTCACTGTGTTGATATGACTACATCTTTCCTAAGAATTTTTGGATGGTTTCCTCGGGAACATAAATCCTTTAAAAATTCGGAGCCTTTTACTTTCAGCATTTCTGTGTTTATACAAATAAAATAATGTTTCTAATTTAAAAACAAATTTGAGCATAATATTAGGAGAAACGATACAGAAGTGGCAGGAATGCGTTGGAAATGTGGTGTGGATTTAAACAATAAATATGAATTTTATCTTGGAGTGCAGAAATGTTTTTATTAACAGAGTCTGCTAAAATTTTTACTCTCGTATAGCCCAGTCAGTATTTTCTTTGCATTTACACGTGTAGATTAAGCTCAGCTTTAGCTATATGCATATGGCTATATGTATACGAGTGTTCGCTTGTTGGATCAAAGGAACGATTTTGGACAGTTAAGATGTCCAAAATCAGCAGCACCAGAGAAAGGGGTTTACAAGCTTAGGCGTCTGTATTAGCAAATTGGTGTGGAAAGGCCAGTCCCGTGCCGTTTGACCCAGGCTTCCGAGTGTGTTCGGGAGCCAAAGCCCAGAGAGGATACGAAAGGACCCGGCAGGCCCGACTGCCCAAGGGAATCGCTTCCTGGGCTCCCGGGCGCAGACCCTCTCCGCTGCCCTCATGCAAACTCAGGGTGACCACACCAGGACGGCAGACAGTCACCAGGTGAGACGGCCCCGGCCGCGGCACACGCCGCAGCCCTGTCGCGCCCGTGTCCCCTGCTCCCTCGGCGACTCTGCCCCTGTCCCAGCGCACCGGGGGCGGCCGGGCCGACGGCC
>NW_020451182.1:1740773-1742771 GCF_003343035.1 Apteryx rowi
CAGCCCCCGCAGCGGCCCGGCGCCGCCAGCCCGGGCTGCCGCGGCCGCAGCCGCAGCCTGCTGCTCTCTGCGGCGCTTCTGTGGCATGCACCCAAACGCGGGGGACACCGTGARGAAGCATCGTCAGCGAAAGGTGTCAAACCCACGATGGCCCAGACTTTGATCACTTTCGAGGAACAAACTTTTTAAACAGCGCACTCCCCCTAAAGGGAAACTGTACGTCTCATAGTCTCAGGCAGCCCAGCCCAACTCTTTCCTTCAGCTTAGGGCATCTCCTCGAAAAGAAAGCACAGCTCTTGGTCCACCTCGGAGACACCCTCCCGTCCTCCCCCGGGCCTCTCCACCAGCCAGCGGGAGGCCCGGGCCCTCTCTGCGGGTGCTGCACCAGGTCGGCTCTGCCCCCGCAGCCCACGCCGGGAGCACAGGGCGCGGGTGTCCCTGGCTGCTGGCCGCAATTCCTCGCAAGGGCTGCCGGCGGCACGGATTTGTTCGCCTGCACCAGTAAATGCCCCTTTTCCGGGCAGTTTTTCCTGCGTGCCAGCGCTGGGTACCTGCCGGCGGGCAGGGAGCCCGCGGCGTGCCGGCCCCTGCCGGGGTCTGGGGGGGGACCTCCGGCCCCGGGAGAGCCTCGGCGAGAGGGAGCCCCCGGGCCCCAGAAATGCCAGCTGTTCCTAGCCCGGCGGGAAGGATAGTGGTGAGCACCCGTCCTTTCCCATTGCACGAGATATATCTATATGTCTCTATATGTGTGTATATAGATATATGTATGTATAATGCGTTTTCTGGGGGTGCGGAGCAGTTCCTTTCCTAGGATTTTTGTCGGAATAATCAGAGCAAAGTTTGCCTCTGACTCTTGAGCTGGTGCTTCCCGTCTGTGTGTTTAAAAACAACACGTTTGTTCTTGCTCGTTTATTTTTTCTCTTGGTGTGTTTTGGGACTCCCTAAATAAGCTGCTAGGAATATCTCTAAAGTTGTTCTGGCATCAAAGGCAAATGCAGCAAATGCAGACACTTCTGCCCCTCTTTCTTCCATTTCTCCTGAGTTAGATAGGAAAAGGGTGGAGGGAGACACCAAAACGGTATGGAAAGGGCGAGAGACGTTTTTTTCTTGAGTCCGAAAAGTGGTATTTATCCCCGCAGAAACTCGCAGTTCGCGCGGGAGGGGTGTCCCGGTTGCCGGGCCCAGGCTAGCTGTGGGAGGGCCCTTCCCGAGGGCTCGGGCAGGCAGAGCTCCCGGGGGTGGGGGGCAGTTCTGCTCCGCTAGTTTGCCCAGGAGAGGCAAATGTGCTATTTCTACATTATTTCTGCAGATTGCAGAGCAGGAAAAGGTGGCCTGCACTGGATCAGCACCGTGAAATGCCTGGCGAGAGGAATATCTCTGCCTGCGATCCCACGGTCTTCGGGGCTCTCTCAATCTGCTGGAAGGAAGGAGAGGAGGCAGAAATGTTCTGGGTGCTCCGCACAGGCGGAGTTTTCTTAGGGAAACTTTCTTTGTTTCTTAGGGAAGAAGGGAATAATCTATTTCTAATTTTATTCTCTTGCTACGTTGATCTCAAGAGCGATTAGCGGTTCGGAGCAACACTCTCCTTCTCCTCCACATGCTCCCATCCGAAAATATCCCGCGTGGGTCTGTCACTGGGGAGTCCGGGGCGGGGGGGGCTCAGGGCCCAGGCCCTGCTGTCGTGGAGCATCCCGGCACGTCCCGGAGGAGAGAGCTGCCCGGCCAGCTGCGGTGGGTGTTTGTTCTCGGTCCTTGGGAAAGCAGCTCCAGCGGAGAAAGAAACACACAGGTAGTGAAAGGTCCCTGTCCTGGCATTGAATTACATCCAAGCTAGGAAACAGAAGTCCTCTTTTTTCACAAAGACATTTAAAAATTATAATAACAAACCATCCCCCAGTTCTGCAAAACGCTGCCGGGTGGCCGAGGGCACTCCCGGGCACGGCGGCCGGCGGCCGGGCAGGAAGCCGCGGCCCGGGCGGCGGCCGGGGACGTGACCGT
>NW_020451182.1:1742946-1781770 GCF_003343035.1 Apteryx rowi
GAGCCCGGGGCTGCGAGCGGGCGCGCGTGTGCGTGTGTGTGTGTGCGCGCGCGTGCGTGTGTGTGTGCGCGCGCGTGTATGTGCGCATGTGTGTGCGCACATGTGTGCGTGTGTGTGTGCGCATGTGTGTGCATCTGTGTATGTGTATGTGTACTTGTGTGCATGTGTTTGTGCGTGTGTGTGCATGCATGTGCATGCGTGCATGTGCACGCATGTGTGTGCATGTGTGCACATGCGTGTATGTGCATATGCACRTGTGCATGTGCACGTGTGCATGTGTGCGCACACGGCTGGGTGCAGCTGTGCATGGGTGGTGTGCACATGGTTGGGTGCAGCTGTGCGTGAGGGGTCTGCACATGGCTGAGTGCGGCTATATGTATGAGGGGTGTACGCTGCTGTGAGTGCAGCTGTGCATGGGGGTGTGCAGGTGGCTGTGTGTGTATGGCAGTACATACAGGGGGTGTGCACATGACTGTGAGTGTGGCTGTGCATGGGGGTGTGCACATGGCTGTGAGTGCAACTGTGTATATGGGGCTGTGTATGCCAGTGCGTGTAGCTGTGTGTGTGTGTGTGTGCCCGTCCCCTCAAAACCGTTATGCTACAGCATTTGCTCTGCCAGTGAGGCGCCAGGGCTGGGTCTGGGACAGAGCAGCTCAGCCATCCAGTGGCAACTGCATGGTGTCCGTGGCCTGGTCTCCACCACTCCTCCAGCCATAGCTCTTGGGCTCCCTTTCCACCCCACTGGCCACCCTCATCGTGAGCAGCTTCTCAATGAAAAGAGAGAAGCAGCTCAGCAGCCTCCCTCCAGGTGACAGAGCACCCAAACGTGGTGGCCCTGGAGGGTGGTTAGAAACACCCCTGCTCAGCCAGTGGTTGGGTAGAAGGTCTCTGAGTTTAACTGTGCTGGGCATTTTCCACTTTGGTGGCTGAACAGAAACAGAAACTGTTTCCAGTGTGGAAAATGCTCCAGGCTTCTGCATGATTAAACTCATCTGCAGCATTTGGGATGGGACATTGCAATGGCAGAGACTGGGGCATGGTTGACTTTGCTGGGTTATGACAAGGCTGCAGGAGCTAAAGTTGGGAGAGTATTCAAATCCCAAAGGGATCTTTCTGTCCATCTCCCTCTCTTTCCCTCTAAGCATGAAGATAATCCTGGGCTAAGTGAAGTGTTTATAATTAACACCCTCCCCTACATTTGAGTCAGTCACATAATTTTGAATAACTAGTAAGTCATGAAAGGCAGATTCAAACATTGTAATTCCTCCAAGCTGAGTGGCATCTGCTTGAAAGAAAGTGAATCCCATGTTAATGGTGGTGATGATGATTGCCTTATTGGCGGTAAAGCAAGACCACATGAGACAAGATCAACACATTTTAAAAGTAACAGGCTAGCTCTGACAGCTGTCCTTTTTTTTTTTTTTTTTTTTTGGCCTTCTCTCTGCCATTCCCAGGATTACAACTTTAACCTTGTGCTTTCCCTTTTGCTCTGGTACCAACCTTGCACTTGAAGGAGACCAGTTCCAACTAAACAAGGGCTTCTCTGCTAATAGGCTCTGCCTCTGAAGCCCTTTCTTACCTTTTCAGTTTTTCAGCCTCTCAACTTTAAGGTTAAAGTCCTGTAGCCCTTCCTGAGATCCAGGCAGCTGAGTGCTTTCCAAGCATTTAAGAAATCATGCTTGATTCCTTGTTCCCTTTCTTCAACTCATTATATTTGTCTGCATTTGAGGACACAAACCTGAAAATCCTTCCACTTATGTATGGAGAAATAGTCCCTTCCAGGTGATCATAGTGCACAGAAAGAATGAGTCCTCTCAGACAAACTAGTGTGTTAAAGCCACCAAGGTGATCTGCAGAAGCCTTTTTGTGTATGCCTTAGGATGGGCATCTTCCCCTGTTTAGAAGTTGTCACTGCTGAGTGACTGCACACAGATGCATGCTGAAGGGGAGAAATGCTTTGTTCAGAAAGTTCACTGCGACAGAATAATAAACATTGTTCATCCTTACAAAGAAGGAGTTAGCAGTGCACAGCAGAAAGAACAAGAAGGGCAAGAAACGCGTGTCTCCTTCTTGTTCTACTGAAAACACTGTGCTATTGCCTTACACAGGCGGGACCCAGCCGTGGGCAGAGCTCGGCTGTCACTGGGTGTGGAAGCTGCCTCATGCTGGCATGCCTGGAATTTCCCATGCAGGACCTGATGCTTGCACAGTCAAGCCCAGGTTTCCAAGTATTTTCTTTCTGGGCTTAATTCCATCATCATGCATCAGAGCAAGTAATACCTTATTCGGCAGCAAGTTTTACTCAACCTAAGTAATGAAGATGGAGTTGGTTCTACAACAATAATAATGATAGCTCTTTATCTATGTCCTTTCCAGCACTCCCTACATGGCCTTCTCCTTGCAAGAGCAAACAGAAGCTTCCAGGAAAGCAGCAGCAAGTTCAGAGGGATCCAGCTCCTCATCAGTTTGATAAAGAGCACAGCATTTCACCAGGTGGTGGTTGCTTGAAGACCATAGTCTGGGGCATAGCATATCTTTTCTAAGATACTGACCTTTTAGGAAAACACTGACTCTTTATGCAGTGGAGAACTCCACACTTCTATAAGTAACCTAGTGGTTAACAGTACTGACTTTTGTGTATGCTATTTCTAATCTGAATCTACCTAGCTTCAAGTTTCAGATACCAGATATTGTAATGACTTTGTCCTCTGAACAAAAGGTCTCTATATTTGATAGCAGGGCTGGATTACAGTTCTTGGCTCAGTCTTCTTCCCTTCCTGCCTTCCTTCCTTGCTTGTGCTGAAGTCAATGAGAGCTATGCATGGGCATTGGGGGAAGAGGTCTTGTGCCTGTTAAGCACCAGAATTATCTGAGTACATTGGTCTGGTGCACGGTGAGGCAGGTCAGGCTCTGTGTAATTGCTGAATAACCAGACTGTGCAGCTGCACACCTGAACAGCAGCTTGCTCTGCTCTTTCACTCTCTGTGCACTACCTTTCTCAGTATTTTTGAAAGTTTTCTGAATTTTTATTGTTTTACTTTTTGGTCACATCCGGCTCCTTATTGCAGGGTGCTGAGTAGCAGCTTATGAACCATATCAAATAATGGCTCCATGGTTTGTTTACCAACATGCGCCAGAGACTCCAACTTTTCTGCAGAAACAGCAACTGAGCCCAGGTTTATCCAGGTATCAAGCTGTCACATTCCTTGGGGCCTGCAGAGCAAACCGGCCTTTGTGAAGAATGTTTACCATGACTATAAGGCAGCTGTGTTTAGAAAGTCATTTCAGGAAAGTCTAGAAAAAAACAGCTAGATTTCCATAACAAATTCTTATCTAAGGAGGAAAGAGCAACTGCTCATCAGTTGGAGCTTTGCATCCATCATATGTAATACAATGAAACAGCAGCAACAAGACTCTAACTCAGAGTCAAACAAGGCTACAAGCAAATCATTGAGATCTAAGGTGTCATCCAGCACTTAGCTGAGCTGAAGATTTTAATTCATTATTTAATTTTAATTCATTATTTATTTCAGGATCTGAAACAGTAATAAAGGAGCCATGTGGTGTAATCCTGATCTCTGTGCAGAAAGCAATTATTCCTGCTCAGTGGGACTGTCACTAGCTTTAGACTCTTGCTGTGCGAAGGTTGTGGCTACAGCCCATTTTTTGCAGCAATTGGCAGCTTCCAATTTAGTGGTTATGGAAATACATACAGTCAGTTTTAGGATATAGGAGAGAGCTGGTTGCAGACGGAATTAATTAATATGCTCAGTTTCTTCAAACAGCCTGAAATAAGACATGTGCTGAGAAGTGAGGGAGAAATATCTCTTATTTTGCCCAATACTTGCTTCAGTGTCATAACCTGAAGTTTGGTAACCTGTGCAGAGGAGTGTAAAGCCTTTAGCTCACTTGCTTAAATACTATTTCAGCCTGGCAGGATTGGCCCTTTAATTGGTCAGACAAGTAGATTAGTTGCATTTGTTTTGTTTTGTTTTGTTTTCTAAAATTATATTCTACTTGTCTATGCCTCTACAGATTTTGAGGGGAATATTTTATAGTTTATTTTAATCATTTTCTTCAAAGGTGAAACATTTCTCAATCTCCTGTAATGAACCCAAACTTTCAAAATATTCCTGACCAGAAAGCTGTAGAAAATTTTAAATTATGAGTTCTTTGTAATTCCATCAAGTTTTTTTGCTTGTTTACTTCCATTTTGACCTCTCTGGCAATGAAGATTCTTTGATCTCTGTGGCCTTCTTATCTACTTTCACTGCTGGCATTTCGTTATGACTCAATCATTATCGTTAGAGCAAAAATGGTTACACTAACTGCACCAGATGATATTCAGTAACTGAACAAAATATGAAACTATGGGGATAAACAGCCAAAGTAACTCAGATAAAAGATTTCTTTTCTCTGTGTGACTGTAAAGTGCAATATTTTAGAAACCATTGGGCCAAATTCTGCCTTACGATTCATACTTGCTCTGCTTTCCATACAGGGTATCAGCTACTATAAGGTAGGAAAGAGACTTTATACTCTATAGCAGGTGAAAATTGACTTGATAGCTTAAACTACAGCAGCTCAGGCTCTAGCTCTGGAGTTCTTTGTTTCAGTTCTTTGATTCATGATGGCCCAAATGGTAACTAGCAAATATGCACATGCAGGGGAACCACAGAAGCCAGCAGTAGCCAAGCACCTCCTCTGCCTCCCCCCCCAAGACAGACATTTATTAAGTATGACTGCAAGTAATCTCTTTTTTTTTAAAAATAACTGTAAATCACGAAGTGGTGGAAATACTRGAAGGGAGGAAAATTAGTCTGAAACTGTTTGTACAGGGTTTCACTAAGAGGAGCTGTGCCACGTGTGATGTTCAGAGCTGTTTGCAATTAGTACACACCAGATCTGCTCCCAGTGCAGCGTTTTAGTTATTGCCATTTATTTTTTTAA
The DNA here is from genome assembly GCF_003343035.1 of Apteryx rowi. Classification (NCBI taxonomy): domain Eukaryota; kingdom Metazoa; phylum Chordata; class Aves; order Apterygiformes; family Apterygidae; genus Apteryx; species Apteryx rowi. The sequence continues at coordinate 1,747,897 of NW_020451182.1, forward strand.
TAAGGGCTTTTCAAATAGATCAGAAAGTAAATTTGGCTGAATTTATTATGATCCTTTGATTTCTCAGTGTCTGTTGTTTTTGTAGACTTCATTCTGCCACCAAGAGGTTAACAACTATAACTGCTACATCACATACACAGTTTATGTAGGACTGTAGTATTTTGTAAGGAGGTTCTATATCTTCCTGTATGTTTTGTACAGCAATAAATACACCTGGGCCTGATCCTGCTTCAGGTGTCAACTGCAGTACAAACAATAAGCAACAACAACACTATGGAGAGTCAGGAGTGGGAGTGTGATTTAATGAACTCATTTTATTTCTTGAGTTCTGCAGTTATTCATCCCTAGGGAAAGCACAGCTGTAACTTAAAGGTACTGAGGATAGCATAGAGCCACCCTATCCCAGGGTGAGTAATGAGGCAGACTTCCTTTGGGAGCTCTCTGGTGTTACCCTCACTGCCATATTCCTCCAGGAAGCCCACACATCCCTGAGTGCTAATTCTTGGAGAAGACATGGCTCAACTTCCTGTTTTATGTCTTGGACTAGTGTGTACCCCTGAAGTGACCAGTGCATCATGCCTGCTTGCTTGATGTGGAAGTAAAGGTCCATGATACCTCTCCACCCCTACTGTTTAGAAATTCATCATTGTGTAAAAAGGAAAGAGTAATCGGTTTTCCTGACCAGCAAAGCCCTTTAGGCTCATGGCAGACAAGTGGCAATACTTTATGCTGAAAGTAAGGCTGCCAGTATCCCTAACCTTAAAAGCCACATACCAACATCTTCAGATGGCTGAAAGCCTCCAGGCACATACTATACTCTTCAGAGAGCAGAGGAAAAGTCAACTATTGAAGTGATTCACAGTGATGGCAAAGGGCCAATTACTTGTAGGAGCTGGGAGCTGAACTGGGGCGTGCAGCTGGTCCTACAGGGACCAATAGATGTTAACCTCAGGAGTCACTTCCACCAAACACCAGGGATTTAGAAAGCTTAGCAGATCCTTTGCCAACATCATTCTGCATTTTTATGGCATAGGAACCACAGCTGAACTGCTCAAAATCACTTAAGTGCTTACTTTTTAAGACCATGATGTATTAGAGTCCAAACTAGGCTAATAAAGATGCAAGAAAGGAAAAAGTGAACATGCTATTTGCACATTTCCGACGTGCATAAAAGCATAAAGTTTCTTGCATTACGAGAAAAAAATCACATCTTTGGCTCTTTGAGTCTGTTTTTAAAGAAAATTTGCAAGCGTATCTTCAAAAGCAGCATTAAACATTCTCCTTACAATGTGCTCCTTGCAAATGCAGACTGGGATGTTAGATGTCTTCCTGCTTAAGCTTACTATATGAATTCTGTTTACAGATTGACTCTGGTTAGATTTCTGTGAAATGAGGGTGACAGTATTTGCTAGCATCAAATGAGCTGTTGCAAGAATATTAGCAAGGTACTGGAATACAGGGGGGATTCCATTCCTGGGAGAAAAGTAGTGGGAAATGTATTTTGTTATTATTTTAGTGCAAGTTTCTCCTGTAATGCTAAGATTTGCTATCAAATACAATATAAATTGTACATCTGGTTGGAGGGAATAAATGCAATAATGCTTCAAAGACTGTCTGTCAGGTTAAAAAGCAAAGGGATGAGGATTTATTAGTGTTTCTATTATTAACAGAAAGATCTTGGGATCTCAAAAGAAGATCAGGATTATAGGTAAAAGTGGGTTCTCTTTTCTTCTTTGTTCACCTTAATAGGCAATTAATATAAAGCAAAAATAGGGTCATCTGAATGTTAATATTTGTTGACTCTGTACATTTAGATAATGTTAGTTAAATCAATGAATATATGAAAAAGAGAATGACTATAGAGGAAAATCTGCAGTACAGGCATATTCCTCATTTTAAACAATTCACAGAGTGAACAACTCTGGGGATCCTGTTTGCTTAAAAAACTCATGGTCTAATCTTTTAAGTCTTGCAAGACCTTTGGGAAGCAACAGTGTGATATTTAGAATAATGTATAGATACTGTTCAGCAAACAGTGTCCGAAACTGTTCTGTGTACCACCTCTTCAGTAATGGGTATTGCCATTATAATGCCATTCCTTTTCCTTAGGGGTATGCAGTTTTCAGGTTCTTTTCTATGGCATATAAGATCATGACCCAGAATGGTATTGGCATGTATATGAGAAAGCTCTGTGCCTTATATACATCTTTGTCCTGGGGGTGTTTGGAAACAGCTACTCAAAGGGAGGACTACAAAGATTTTAACAGAATGAATGTCTATTTGCAATAGAATGAATGACGAAGAAGTTAGGAATTCCCCAAATAAATGTCTTATTGAGACGAATTTGAGGGAGTTGGGATAAAAATAGTATTTCCAAACTAGCAAATTCAAGGTAGTTCAAAGAAATACATATGAAATTTCCTGTTTGAGCTGCACTGGTGACTTCAGTCTCCTATCAAGAAGAAAATTGTTCTCTGAAATACTGGTTGAGCCCTTATAAGAGTTGCTGTGAGATGCTGGAGGGAACAATACAAATCCTGTCCAATTCTTTCTCCTAAACAGTGTCCGCAAGAGCTTCTCTTCCTACTCAAGTCAAGGCTGGGTTGAATCTTCCATGGAATTTAAATTAAATTCTTATGGTATCCCCTTCTTTATTGAATTTATAACAGAATCTGGCCCATGAGGTGTTTAGGTGAGGACATCCTTTCTTTTGTTGGGTTATTGCTTGATTACTAAATAAAGAAATATTAAGTACAAATTTCATGACTCATACAATGTTTCAAAATGACATTTACTGTAAAGTCATATTTGCATCTGCTGCATTAGGGTTTAACTCAATTTTCATTATTCCTGAGGCTATTACTGTAAGTAATTACAGGAGGTAGCATGTCTAATATTGACTGTATTGTGGAATAAAGTGATGTTGAGCCGCTGGAGTGTGTTTTATATTAAGTACAAAAAGCTTCTGATACATTTAATGTAACTATAAATCTTAACTCAAATGCTTATATGTCTCTTTTATGACCTGAATAAACTCTGAGGCAGAAACAGGGTAGCTGAATAGTCACTCACCACCAAACCGCATATTCAGCTGAATATGCACATACAATATCCTTTTTATATTGAGTAATAACAGAAAGACAGAAAAAGGACTAAATATTTTCTATAAATGAAGTAATTTTTTTCCAGAACACTTTTAGTGGTAAAAAGAATCCCTGAATAAATACAAAATTTAGAATTATAAATATGTAAAAAAACATAAAACAAGCAAAACAGTGTTACTTTAAAAATCACTCTTTCAGTGGCAATCTGGCCTGTGCTTATGGTAAAATGTATTCTACAAGTTTTGATGCTTTAAATATTGAACACCCAGGAATCCTGTGGCTTGGGGAATCCATCCTGCTTTTTTCATTTGGAGAGTCTCACAGGCTGACACTCAGATATGGAGGTGACTAGAAGCTGAAACCATGCTTGAAAGCATTGGCTTTAGCTGTTCATGCAGGCTGGGGGAGGAAGGCAGGACCCGCAAAGTTGCCGGGTGTTTTGAGGGGGAGCGCTGCATTCAGCCGGAGCAGGCTGTGCCAGCACAGGAGGCTGCCCAGGCTGGGTTGCTGGACACAGCTGGTAGTATGGTTTGGATTTGCTTCGTGCTCAATGCCCACAGCACTCTGTGAAACAAAACCACTGAGGTGAGTCAGGGTACAGGCTCCAAGCAGGAGATGCGTGTGCTGAGACCCAGGTAAGAACAAGGTAAGGATTTTCGACTGATCCAACTTCCACCCTGATGTTCCTTTGCGAAAGTGCTCTTTCGCTGATACTAATCCATAGGCTTTAGAAGGGTATGTGAAAAAGGGCACGGTCCCATTTCCATGAAGCCGAGAGATGGTTCCTACGCTACCACTGAAGTGCTTGGTGCTGAGGGATCAGCTGGGTGGGAACTGCTCCAGCTATGTGGACTGCGCCAGGAGGGGAGCCGGCTTACATCCCCCCGCTGACACCCGACGAGCTGGCTGCGGAGGCTCTCTGCGATCACTTGGCTGGGTCCCTGCTGGTATCAAGGCAGCACTGCAGCTCCCAGACACAAATGTGTGTTTGGAGAGGTTTCAATTCCAGGTCCCTGTAGCTAAAAGAGAGGCGGCCAGTGTGGTGGGCTCACAGCACGTCACGGAGGCTGCGTATTGGGGTGTGACAGGAGAACCAACGGAGGCATGCGGGTGCACAGGCCTCATTGGATGGGACTAGAAGGCCGTCCCAGGTGGAGGGTACAAATTTTATGCAGTCCTCACCTGTGCTGCCTGTCTCTGTGGAGAAGGCCCTGGAGGGTTCCAGCTCTGTCACTGCAGAGCAGTGCCGAGGTGTGAATGCATGGTCACATGGCATGGACAAACTCTGGTCTAGGGCATGGGAGTGAAACAGGGAGTGAGTCAATTTGACCGACAAAACCTAAAAGAGTTATGTGCAAGTTGCACTGAAAATCAAGGAATTAAGCCCAGAGATACATCACCTACCAGAAAGCACAAGTCCTTACTCCAATCAGTTTCCACTATGATCACTCATTTCAATGGGAAATTCTGCTTAAAGATCTTCAGTACAATATGACCCTTTAATATCAAACATGTCAACATTTGAATTGATGATTCTAAATTTTTTTAGAACTATTTACAAGGGGAGTATTTCCCTCTGAATTTGTAATAAATCATGTAAGACATCTTTTCATTCCATTCCTCTTTAAGAAGAAATATTTGGTAGTTTAAAATGTTTAATGTAGTGAAAAATCTAAAGGGAAAAATAAAGCATCAATAGGCTATTTCAGCAGCAGAAACCATTTGGGACCTGCTTAACCTACTAAGCTCTTCTCCAAATTTATTTGGAAAGGGGCATATAAAGAGCTCATCACTTTCCATCTCCATTTTCATGTGTGGAGCATATGAAATAGTTTAGCTTAGTACTCACACTCCAAGCTGATATTAACAGTGGGCTGAAGTAACTTGAGATCAGTATTTCTTCCTCCTTATGACAGTTCTGGAACATTTGGATGACTAATTACCTTGTTTCTAGTCAGCATAATTTTTGATATGTGACTTTATTTATGAATGTACATGTCTAGAAGAGAAAAAGCCACACACACAGGATAGCAGTTTTGAAAAGAGAATTATTACACCACCATGTTCTCAAGCTTTCCCCATGATTATCATAGGAAAACTGTAAAAGCAACAGAAAACTTTGCTCATGTCAAATACTCCATCCAGTCCATTGGTCAACACAAACCAAACTGAAGGACTGACAGAAAGACACAACCAAGCTCTTCTTCAGCTCAGTGCAAAACTTCCATTGACCACAAGGAATAATGACCTAAACTTGAAAGTATGGGCAGAGGTTATGGGGTATGAGGAAGTGTGGGATATTCCACCCCCACTTCTCCTCAGCTAAAATTACTTTTACAATTAATATATCCATAAGAAAAGGTTTTTCATCAGTTCAGCTCTGSTCTTCCAAACACAACAGCCAAATTCTGCATGTGCTGAGGGATTCAATATGGCATGCCTTCTGCACACAACGCTCCCCTTAATGTCAATAGCAACCAGACAAGAGAAAAGTGCATAAATGAGTTGTAAAGAAGTGTATGTGTGAGTGGGTGGCTGTGTCTGTACCTGTATCAGTGTCTCTGTGCATATATATATTTATTTGCTTATTCCTTGTTTGGAAGATATAAGTCTTTTACCTTGTCCAAACTTTAAAGTGTTATTTTAAAAAGATGAACCCCACAAATAGCAGCATGTTCTTTCTTTCCCCTGCCTTCCTTGTATTTCTGTTTACAGCAACATCCAACTTAGCAGACTGTTGCAGGGAATATCTCTTCTGAATTCTTCAGAGGTAGCTCAAAAAGAAATCCAGAAGGCAACCCCACCTTTCTGCCCTCTCTTGAAAACCCCTGCTTTCAGCTCATTAAAAATCTGCACAACACTGAAACACAGCATCAGCATTAAGAACACTATATACATAATTTAATAAAAGTTATACAAAAACCTGACTACTAGTTCCTGTGAGGTTGGGTCATATTAACGAGATGGACTGCTTCCAGAAAGAGAAGCATGTATATAAGGGTGAGAAATGTCTCATTTCAATGTTAAACATGCCAGGGGAACCTCCTGGAAGGATGCAACTGAAAAAAAGTAGCAGGAGGAGGGAGAGGAGACATGCTGGATGATGACAAGCAGCTTTATCCCAGTAAAAGGTTTCTTACTTCAGCATTTCTTGGGAGGTTCTGTGACTCCAGGAAGACAAAAGCACAGCATGTAATCAGAGAGAAATACAGATTGAGTATTCAACTTGTAAAGAGTGTTATTGGAGTGATCCAGACAAGGAAATTGGGGATAAGGCTTTGGAACTGAGCAGACAGTCAAAAAACTGGAGCTAAAAGGCAGGATTCAGGAGGTGAGGGACAATGTCTGGGGACCTAGGGGAACTGGGACTTGGAATCCAGGTGGGAAAGACTAGGACCTTTGGACTGATAGAGAGAAAGGAAGAGTGGTGACTGGGACTGGCTGGGCAACAGGAACAGGGACTGGCTGAGTGAGAAAAAGACTGGCTGGAAACAAGGTGCTGGAGATGACATAGGAACAGGACTGGGACAGAGATGGCTGAAAAGGAGTAATTCAGAGCTAGATAAGCTGGAGGAAAACATACAGAAGAGTCTACAGCCGCTTAAGTATTCTTCTTTCCAGAGCAGGGAATGGAGCACAAGACCCCTGGGTCATGGCACTTATCCAATATCATCCACTAGCAAAAGTGTTCTCTGCTCCACACAGAAGTTGGCAACTTAGTAGTGCTACAAACTACCTTATTAACTCACAGAGCAGATGTCCACATGGAAGAGCTAAAGGTTTGAACCCTACCAGCACGAGGCACCGAGGTGTTAATATCGCGCCACATAATACAATTTTTGTTTTTCCACTTTGCTTCATTAAGAAGCTAAGAAATTACCTACAAACACTCTAAGAGCTCTATGGTGGCTGCCAAAGCAAACACTCAGAAAGTGAGAGAAATGAACCTGTCTGTGCAATTTTTTCCCCTTTCATATGCATGCATTGTGAATACATCTTTAATTACAGGAGCTGGTACTCTTTTTCCCACAGAATCTCTGTCTCAGTTGACACAGTCCAGGGTTCTGCTCAAGATAGTTCAGGATTGTGTAGCGAGAGGCACTGTAGTCTGTTCAACCCTGTATTCATTTGTTGCAGGTTGGATCATGTATGTTGAATACATTTGAGGAATTTTGGAAAACAATGGGCAATATCCTGTTTAAAGCTATTGAATGCTAATCTGAAGAACTGGATGCATCCTTGCCTGTGCCACAGATTTCTTATATGATGTTAGTGAGTTCCCACAACAAATTTTGCACACATGGTCACTAATTGTATGTTCTTAGTTATATGGATACCTGACTTGAGACTCTAGGGTCTGATTTGGAGAAGTCCTGAGCACTCACAGCTGCAATGGGAGCTCTGCTGTGAATATCTGAATAATTACATAACACTAAGTACCCTGACAAATTAGGTCCTGGGGTCTTGAACTGTGCACCCAAAATCACTGCACTTCTCTGTTCTTCTGTTTCCCAGCTGTAAAATGAGGATGATAGTCATAGGGCTGATCTGAAAATAAACATACATTTGTGAACTGCTTAGAGACTACGGTCATTAAGATCATGGGAAACTTCCCAGATTAAGTTAAGAACTCATTCTTCAGATCAAGATTGACTAGTCTGTGGTAAATAGGATTTTAGGCCACATGTTAAACACATGGAGAAAGCAAAACATTGAATGGTTTTTCAATAAATGAATGCCACCCATCCTGAGCAATGACTGAGGCAGGAATCCTCTGGGAAAAGCATGAAGTGATCATGTATTTAAGCATGGTATCACAAGTACCCATATACAGGGAGCATATTGCTACATGCTCCTAGGGCTGGCTTTCAATCTGCTGAACACTAAATGTCACAACTTAAATCACTAATACAATTTTTGTGTGTGGAGGGGTAATAGATCCCTTAGAATTGTCTTTTCTCTTTTGGGGTAGATTTTCTGACTGAAATCAAGCTAAACATTATATGTATGTGCTATTAACCAACCATAATCCAACTAAAAAAAGAGTATGTGTATATACTATTACAAAAACCTAATAGGAACTGGGTGACTGCCATATATTACCTGGCACACTGAAACTGTAAAGTCTGGTTTCACCATCAAAGTGTGACTTATCATCTGGAAGTGATTTAGTTGTGTGGTTACCTTTGGACTGCAGTTCTTTTTGGTTCTTTACTAGCAAGCAAATAATGATGGAGAGTAAGACTTTAGCACTATCAAGTAAACAAATAATTGGGCTGGAGATTTCAAAACCAGAGGTGAGAAGTGATTCTGAAGCTAGTCAAAACTCTGTTGGTTTTATCCTCCATGGTTGTTATTAAAAGTAGTTATAAAATCCAGATCTCTGCCCTCCCTTGCTCCCCAGCCCCCTCTTCCCTTTACTATGTGGTATGCAGGGAATATTGCTTGAAATACGCTGCTGCTCAGCTCTGCACAGCCCATGTTCATAAAGTGAAGTTGTTTTCTGAACTAGTTTGTAGAGTATAGATCTATATTCTTCTCTAAGTGCATGCACATGTAATTTCCATCAGCATCACTAGAAGCTTCTTGTGTGTAATGAAGGGAAAATGTGTGCTACATTGTGCACTTCACAAGGGAATCTCCAAGCAGGTTCCTGTTACTTCTCTCTGACTAAAAGAGGTATGAAATGCACCTCTGATAAATTTCCTAAGAATAGTTCATATAATAAGCAGCCTTCCAGTAGAAACAGAATAGTTATACCTGATGTCCCCAATATTTCTGAAATGATGACAGAAATTTCAAGAGCACATCAGTCAGAAGATATCTTTTTATTTTGGATCACAGCTTTCATATCTACTGCATCCCAAAATGCTTTTTCAGAGTTAACAGGCACTTTTCATTTAGCAGTAAATAAATGCAGAGGAAAAGAGAAATTAAGAGGTGCTGACAAGTAAGAAGATATATGCTCATAGCCAAGACTGAATTAAGGTGAAGTGAAGCAATACTGGAAGGTTGTTTCAGATGGCAGGAGTTTCAGAGGATTTTACATGGTACAAACCAGGGCGAGACTGTGGGAATGCTACATTAGCAGGAAGAAGGGAGTGAAGAGGGGGGAGTGTGATAAAGACAAACACAGGCAAGGCTACAGCATCCAGCTGATGATTTAAAATGTGACAGTCATATCACATGTATTATTCTTTAGTACCTTCATAACCCCCCATTCTCATGGATTCATTAGAATTTCATGGGATGTCTCTGCGAAGCACCTTAGACTATCCTGGGGTGGGGGGGGAGAGTAAAGCTTGAAAGATGCTATAGACATACTCAATGCTGAGATCACATTTTCTGTAAGTGCCTCCTATTAGGTAATAGAAGAAAAAAATATATCTTCTGTTAAGATCATACATTAAGAGAAACTTCTTCATTTGGAGGGTAGTGCAGTGCTGGAACCCATTACTCAGGGAGGCAGTCGATTCTCCATTCAGGGAAGCTTTCAAGGCTTAGCTAGGCAAAGCCACAGATGACCTCGTCTGCTGCTGGCAACAGTCCCTCTTCAAACAGGAGGTTGGACCATAGAGCTCCAGAGTCCCCTCAGCCCACGTTCCTGTGACGCTGTCATTGCACCTTCCCGGGCAAACGAGACAGGGACACGGGTTGCCCTGATTCCAGAGGATCGTCAGGAGCTCATGCAGGGAAGGGGCAGAGTCCTTGCAGCCACGTAGTTCCCGTAACAAACACAATGGCATGTGGAGTGGGGACCCTGCATTTTGCTCTGGGCTCAGTGGAGGCCCCTTTCTGACTTTGACACCGGCAATCAACAGAATAAATTACTTTGAAATACACCCTGTGAGAAGCGTCACTGGTCACAYGGGAAGGGTTTGATACATTTTAGCTAATAAGTTTCACATTTGCTTTCAAAGCTATGGCTAATGAGTAACATGTAGAATAGCTTCAAAACCATCAAACTGGCAGAGTTTTGAAAAGTATTTAAATAGGTCCAACATTAACAAGGGGGCCTTGGGAATGGCAGCATTTGCAGTGGTAATGCTGCCTTAGGCCCTCCCTATGCCTAAAAAAGATTGGGTACCCCAGGCCAGACAGGCAGAAGGAAGCCTGGTCTGCAAATCCTGTGGCACTTACATGGGAGCTGCTTCTGTACGGAAAAGATTTCAGCTGCTTTGCACATGCCCAGCAAGATGAGTGTGGGTATGCAGGACATTTAGGCAGAAAGAAATTACTTCTATCTTTATATGTACTAATGCCTCAGATATCTTGAGAAATATTCTTTTTTGACTACCTGCATAATTTTCTGTGGAAGAAATGGGTGTGGATTATAGTAATATGTTGTCCTCAGCAATTTTATTATCGACATCCATTTCTTAACTAACAATCAGGTGAACCAGTATGTGTGATACAGTGTCTTGATAAATCCCATGTAGTTAGCAGAAGACAGAATGACAATAATGAATTCATTAAAGTCTCACAAAAGGACTAAGAAAATAAGTGGCCTGGGTTCTTTTTGCTTCTCTCTGGAGCCATTCAGAAGGCTTATTCTCCACATTTCTAAACAACTATTTCTGGTCCTTGGGTACTGGGACTGAGTGGAGACTGGCTGAACCTCGGTACTTAGTTGCCATGAGCCAGAGCAATGTGGGATGGTACCTGGTTACTATCTCCCTCGTCCAGACTTCCCTCCTGACTTCAGTATGCTGGAAACATGTGGTGGGTAGATGGCTGGATGGGGGTGCTTTTTGGACAGGCATGTGAAAAGGATCATGCGACAAGTGTCACTTGAAGTGTGCAGGACCACACACCCCTAGTTTGCTGCTCAACAGATGTCCCATTGGCTACTGAGCTCAGCAAGGTGGCCCAGCCCTGCTGCCCCTTCTACTCTCTCTCTGACCTCATGTGTCCAGCAGAGCATACAGCTAGAGACACATTGCGGCACAATGAGTCCAGTGTGTGAGACATCAGGATTGTGGTGAAGGGATATGAGTGGGGCCTGCTGAATCTCACATCCAGAGCGTGAGTCTTGTCCTGTGACTTGCAGGAGAAATAAGCTTTTGCTTCCTTCCTTTTTTATTTTTATTTATTTCCAGTATCTCTAAAGCAGACTTAGTTTATGCAGAAGAGACAGTAAAGCTTGATGATCTGGTGGCCTCACAGTTTTAAATTACTGAGCAACTGTAGTCTGACAAGTTATCTCCCATTAGCTCAGATGGCAGCAGCTGAATGTATGAGTGCTCTTAGCACACTCTGATTGCAAAGTATATGTGCTGGGTGTTAAGTCACCATCACAGATATGTGCAGGATTTCAGCAGAAAATGGATAACTGGAAATTCTTCCATCCTTCTTCCCTGCATTAGAGAGAGGAGATTGACAAGGCATGAGGAGACAGGCACCTTTTGACTAATGAAATTATGATGGGACCTATTTTAGCTTTCAGATCAGGAAAAAAGTAAGATGGTTTAACATGGCTCCTGAGCTCTGAAGTTACAATGATTGTAAGTTTAGTTTAGTTACAGAGCCAGAATTGGATCTTTGGTACCAGAAATAAGTGGCTTAATAGAACTATAGAGCTAGCAATATGGGTTAGTTATTTCTTAGAAAATGATATAGATATTTCTAACTGTGTTGTATTTTACTGCTTCCAACACCTATATAAAACATTGTGGCCAGTGTACAGCAGATACTTTTTGCTTAAGATTATATATATATAATATATATATACACAGAGAATATATATATACACAGAGAAGATTATATATGGATATAATACATATACACACAGAGAAAGTCACCAAAGATAGCCCATGCCACAGATTCTCTTTGTCACATTAATATTTTAGAGCAAAGTCTGATACTTATATTTGCCCTAATTTGCCTGAAGTGCCATAATTACATGTAACAGCATGTAAGGTTATGTCTAGAATACTTCTTCCCTCCTTCCCTGCTGCAGGCAGGCTGATACATTAGGAACACCTGTGTGTTGCCAGGTTCTGCACTTTTAGTGACCAGTGAAACTTCCAGACTTGTCCTTTCTGCACTTTTTATTGGTTAAGTTCACAGAAAACCCACTTAATTATTGCATAATGCCTTCATGAATCAAACTTTTAGTGTGCAATTCAAGTTGCAGTAAAATAAGTGTGCTTCATGTGTTAACAATTACAGGTTAGATTTATAAAAGCATCACACACTGTTTGCATTGGCTTTTCTAACTATTTTATTCATAAAACCGTGTTCATTCACCTAAAATTAATTCACCTTCCTTCTGAAACTCACTGAGTTTTTGTGTCTTTGCACAAATAGTTCTTTAGCCATCACATATCCTAAGAATGTATCATGTAAAATAAGGATGGAGCTTTCTGCTCATATTTCTGCAACCTCAACTTTTTTATTGTTCAGACAACTAGGAAGGTACGTAAATTAGACATGGATGGAGCCACATCTAAACTATGTCTCACAGGATTTCAATTTACAGATCATCCCTGGTGGATGGACTCAGTCCTCCTAAAGAGTGAAAAGGTGAATTACAACAAGGATCTAGGCCACTGTGAAGGAGTCCAAGAAGAATTAAGCTTAGAAATTCTAACACTATCCCATAATTTTTAATCTATGCTGTAAATTCAAGTTTGTTTTGCTTTCTCTGACTTCAGTGTATGGCAGCTGTACTCACACAGCTGTAAAATGTTGTTTATACCTGTAAGTCCAGGGGGGTCAGAACAAGACAGAACTGGTGTAAGAGAAGAAGCCAGTGCATTGTCTTCCTGTAAGTTAAGGCAGGATTTGACCCACAAGCTTGAGCAGAGATCTACAATACAAGGAAAATCTACAAAGAGCTTAGGACCAGAATAGCAAAATTTTGTTCTTATAAATTGTATTTTTCATCTGGATGGAAACTCAAATTAGATTTTTATTGTAATCTGACCTGTAAAAAGTAATTTTTTCACTTTACACTAATAGGACATAACAGTTTCTTTTTAACTGCTTTCTTGCTCCTTTTTTCATGAAATTCATTTTTATGTGCACATACACACACATATAAATATGTTTTACATTTTATAGAACTTGATTTTAAAAAGAGGCAGTAGAGAAGTTTTTGATGGAGAGGACAGGATTCTACATAAGCAGGACATCTCTGCTTTTTGACACAGCCTTCCTCTGAAGTAGTGTTTCTTACTAAGTATTGAGTGAATTTCTTGATTGGAACATGTGATCAGTTTGGGAAAACTGTGTTTTTGTGCAGTCATATTTCCTGATCAACTATAGCTTTTCCTTTGGCTAAACTAGCACCATAAGTCATAATCAATTAAAGTCCTTGTTTTTCTTTTTGGAACCAATCACTCTAGCTTTTTTGTATTAAAGTCTTAATGGTAGGTATATGTCTAAGTGTGAATGTTTTCCTATGTCATTCTTATTAATGAAGTCCTGCAGGTGTATTTGGAACACATTTTCTAAAATAACCTATAGAAAATACTTTTTCTTTTCTTTTTCTTTCTGGAGAGGCCCCCAGACATCTGCATATAAAATCAAATTTTGTGACCAATCTGGAATTCCATACCCCAAATCAGACCATGAACTTGTACCTTCTGGAAAAGTGCTGCAGGAAAAGGTTCAAATAATTTATTCTGATAAAGAAGAAATATGTTATAAATGGGGCATAGACATACTCCTTCAGATTGACCTAATCAAACAGAATTTGTTTCATCTTCTTACACTTGAGTAATGAACGCTATCAGAGCCACTGAATTATTGGGCTCCAAGTCTAGCTGAAACTTATCTTATCAGTGGATCTGGGATAAAAGTTACAAATGCGGCTCAGCCTGGAGCTGTAAGCTGAAATTCATTATTAATAAAAGACAGTGCAGCCAGTCTTATAAACTGAGAGTTTCTGAGAGTTCCTGAAATAAAAGCATAGAGAATTGATAAGAAGGTGTGTGGTATCTGCCAGCATGCATATTCCCAGAGAACTCACTAAGCCTGTTTAAATCTATGGAGACACTTTTCATCTTTTCCCTGGGATTTGTGTCAGCCTCCACATTTCCCCAGAGACATTGTGGTTCAAAGCTAGGAGCATCTCTTCCTAGACTATCATAAAATCCTGGTCCAGGAATTTGGAGGGACTAACCCAAAGGGACTAGCCTAGAGATGTTACTCTGTAAAGCACTGATTAAGCAAGAGTCAACGTGTTTTAAACCCAGAGATTAACAAGAAATTAAATTCCAGTTAGAGGCAGTACAGCAAGATGAATCTGCCTCAGCAAAGACAAGTTTTAGTCATCATTTAAAGGCATCCGTAGGCTGTAACCATGACCTCACTGAACTAGATATTCTTCAAACACAACTTCCCCAAAGCTGTTGTGGAAACACTCTTACTTTGGACTGCCAGGACTGAATGCCTGTGTGAGTGCTCCCTTTCTGCTTCAGAGGTGGCTTTGCTTGGTCTCATGATGGGCTCCTGCTTCTGCTCTCAGTTCCATTTTTGTTTTAATGAGCTTCATGGTTTCCTAGTCTCACAACACACTGTGTCAGTGGTGCTATATTTACTAGAGCTTTTAAACCATGAGGAAGAACTATTCTGCATCAGACCAGAGGTCCAACCACCTCAAAGTATCATGTCTCCAACAGTGGCCCAAAAGAGATGTGTGTGGAGGAACATAGCAAGAGAGAGCTCATATGATGGTATATACCCTAGCTACCCAGTTCTCCAGGTCTTGAATAATTTTCACGTTAGTAGCTCCCTTCTAGAGGCAGTGTCTTATCTTTAATCATGACCATAATTTACTACATAAGGAAGTTTTTCAGTGTGAGTTGTGAATATTTACAGAGAATTTGTGGAAAAATAGCACTCTAAGGGACTCTCATTCATTATAAATGGTTTTACCACAGAAGTTAGGTATGATGATCAGCCAGATGATCAATCAGATCCTCCCCTTTTTCTGGATATGCATTTTCTTTGCAGTCTTTTGCCTTACGAATATCTTGTAGTGGTAAAAGGACCATCAACATCCCCTATTTTGTCTTTACACTACAACAATTGAAATACAGGAAATTCCACTTAGGCATAAGAAAAAACTTTTTTTACCATGAGGGTGGTCAAACACTGGAACAGATTTTCCAGAAAGATTATGGAGTCTCCATCCCTGGAGTTATTCAAACCCAACTGGACACACTCCAGAGCAACCTGCTCTAGCTGACCCTACTCTGAGCAGTGGGTTGGACCAGACAATCTCCAGAGGATCTGTTCAACCTCAGTGATTCTGTGATTCTGTGACCTTGCAAAGAAAGGAAATTAAAAAATGGACACATACCAGAAGTTCTGGGGTTGATTTCTCCATGTCTTCTCCTCACTCTCTTCAATCTTTCTGACCCCCATGAAAACGGTGAAAGTAAGGCCAGGTGACCCATGCTTATAGACCTACACAAACTAGTGCATAGTCAGGGCAATATGTAACTGAAAACTTGCAAAAGAAGCTGTTCAACTGAAACATGCATTTGTACATTTGTGATTGCATAGTTGCACTTGGAAAATCAAGTTTACAGGTGAAACACTTTCTTTGAAGGCCTTTCTGTCCTTCCAGCTGTGACATTACTGTCTTTGTCCTCCCACTTAATGCCAGGCTTTAACTCTGTAACTGTGCCTATTTGCTTCTTCCCATCCTGTCCTCAACAGAAATCAACAGCAAATCTCACCATGACTTCAGTGGGTCAGACTGCAACAGAAGCCTCAGCAGGGAAAAGAAAAAATGGAAAGCTTAGCACAATACCATCACTTCTTTTTGAGAAATCAGTTTTAAACACAATAAAGTGATATTTTATTGCATTATTTGATTAATATTTTAGAGAAGGTACATTATGGACTAAAACATCTTAGTTCATCTAAAACATCTACAGTTCTTATGCCACTAATATTTTCCAACCTACCATCTTCAGGTGGGCTTACAACAGTCACATAACATATTTCTACATCTATACTGATAATCCTGCCATGTTCATGCAGTAATTGTGATAAATTCAGGGGTTTTGTGGTCACCCTAGGGGCCCCATGAAGTGCTGTTTCTGTCTGGGAGGGCAGAGCTCAGATCAGCTCCACGATAGGGGGAGCACACATATACCTACCTATGTGCTGCATATTCTAAGAGATTGTCCAGACTTTGCAGTCCTGTGATTAATGAGTAAAAAAAACAAATACAGTAAGAGTTCCCTTTAGACTGAGACAGTAGCTGTGTTATTTAGACTGAATCAAGAGCAAAACGCTATGAAATATGAAAAAGCACGATTTATGGTGAAAATTATTTTTGTGTTCAATGTACAGTGAGCAAGGGACCTGACTTCTCCACTGCTTTTTACCTTTTGTAGTTCCTTACACCGGAGCAAAGGAGGTCTGTAATTAGTGATCACACTGAAATGGCAGTGGTTTCAAACCCACGTTGCATAGATAGACTGTCTATCTGTGAGATGGAAAACGCTGAAGATTTGAGCATTCAATTTTTGCAGCAAAAAATGCAGTCTAAGCTATTAACCATCTTAGGGCTGTGGCAACTAAGAGGGTCTGGACTACTGCAGTTGCTTCTGTAGGGAAGTGCTTCTACTCATAAAATAGATGCTTCAGGCTTTTACCTCTAGAGGGAGATAGATACCTGTATACTGCTTTTAGTTGAGGCGACATCTTCACAGCGAAACTATCTTCTGTCAGGTTCCCTGCAAATACTAATGAATCACCTTGCAAATACACGATAATTTTGTCGGAGCTGGAACTGTTTGCTTGTGAGAAAATGTTATAGCAATCTTTGCTTTGATCCTAACTGGGAACTCTTTTGTATCACTTGATTTTCTGCTTAAAGTGAGACTGCAGGCTTTGAAAATGTGGAGAGCTGAGCAGGAGGGGAATGATTTTTTCTGGATAATCCACTCACATATAATTGCCGGTGTGCTGTTCTCAGCGCCTTGGTCCATTTGGACAGTGCGAGGGCCAGGCGGCACAATGCTCGCTCCTCATGGACAAGGCAAAAAAAGAGAAGGTGGGACACTACAATACTTACTTCATGCCAGCTCTTCTACACATGTGCTTTAGGAGTGAGTCGAAGGGTAATAAGGAGAGTTATCATGACCAGAGGAAATACAGCACAAGTGATGTTGCTCCTGTGGGAATGTCTGTCCCTCAGTTCTGCAGAAATTCTAAGTGTCAGTAATGTGAAATACACGGTTTATGCTCAGTATAAACAAAAGTAATGAATATAAATAGTTCATCTTGCCTTTTTCATTCCTGTCTGTCATTCAAGAGAGATATGGAAATAGCATGACAGCTAGCATGGATGTTGTGTATAAATGATCTCCAGATGGAAAAGGAATTTAGCCACTTGTTTGAAATTTCCAGATGTTCGGAAGCCCTGGACAAATCACATGTGTATATTAGCAGCACAGATCATGCATCATGGCATCAGACTGCATACATCTTTGGGGCACTGTTGGTCTACGCACAAGTAATAAGTCTGTTATATCCACAATGTGCTGGGTCATATATGCACCAGCTGCTTGGTGGATCTGCTCCATCGCAGAGGTGT
Organism: Apteryx rowi; assembly: GCF_003343035.1. Lineage (NCBI taxonomy): Eukaryota > Metazoa > Chordata > Aves > Apterygiformes > Apterygidae > Apteryx > Apteryx rowi. The sequence continues at coordinate 1,765,564 of NW_020451182.1, forward strand.
TGGGCCCAGGAGCACCTGCTGCACAGAACATGCATTCCTATTTCTGATCTGCACTTCCCAGACAGAAATAGAGTCCTCCATTTGTAGGCAGTAGAAGGAAGAGATCTTTTCAGAGCCTGGCCTGACTGTGGGTAACATTTACAACTTGTATTTGCTTGGGATTCCAAGCTGAACCATGGTGGTGCCTCCCAACATCCACAGCTAGGAAGTTTTAGATACTTGGAATGCATTGAAAAAATTTTTTTTCTCCCTTTCCTCCAAGAAAAAAAAATAGAAGTGATGAGAGAAAATGCTTTTTTGTTTGTGAAACATATATATTTGCCTCTTCAAGCATAGGAAGTGGATTATGTATAATTTAGTTAGCATTTAGAAATTCCTGCAAAGTGTACCTTTCAAATAAATAAATGTTATACAATGGAAAACACATTGGAACTGTGGAGCGAGCCATGCTGCATATTAAGGTACATCAACAGATTTTTTTTGTCTAATGACACACCACTAAATTAAGAAAAATCTAACATTAAGGAATAGAAAATTTGATATCTGTCTCTAAGCCTTGTGAGGATAGGAAATTTAATATCTGTAATACAGCAAGACATGAAATACCATTTTGGAGGACTAAAATGCGGAAAGAGTAATTTCAACACAAATGTAAAATAAAATCAATACTTTTGCCAAAAAAATTAACACAAATTTTCCTTTTCCCTTTTTTTCAGAATTTCCATTGTTTACTGCTCAGCTCACAGAGAGAGAAGAGAAGAGAAGAGAAGAGAAGAGAAGAGAAGAGAAGAGAAGAGAAAGGAGAAAGGAGAAAGGAGAAAGGAAAAAGGAGAAAAGTAGCATGTTTTCCTTGCTAATGTTTTCTCTTTTTTTTTCCTATGGATCATGACGAGTCACTCACACATGTGCAGCTGGTATTCTGTAGTGCTTTCACTCCTTAATGCCCCAAGTTCAATACCTTGTGTTTCTTTTCAACAACCTCCATTTCCTTTGTGCATTTCAGGGCACAGTCCTCTTGCTGGTGATGGGGGCTTTCTGCCAACATGAGAAAGTGAAGCTATCATAACACAGATGCTGTATCAATTGGAGCTGATATTTCAAAAGTCCGTCTTCAGGATGTCTTTGTGTCTTTTTTTACCCACTTCACTCTCCGTTTTTTTCTCCCTTAAAGGGTTTGATCTTCTGGCAACAATTAGAAAAGCAGTTTTCTGGCTTTAAACTGGTTTTATTGAGAGCACTCCCTTGCTTTAATGTTGGGTCTTTCGTAATTAGTAGTTTTCTCACTTGTGAAGTACATTTGGCTGGGTTTGGATATAGTAAGATTTTGAAGCAATGGTCTSTGTACACAATGTAAAGACTTTGCTTGTCATCTCTGTATCTGACATGTGAACTGATTCCTCTTCCAAAGGTCGTGAATTACCTTACAGAAATCAGAACACATTTTTGGCTACATTGACTTGCTTGATCTCAATCCACTATGCAGAAAATKTAAGTATCACGGAATGAGATGGCTGTTGATTCACAGAAATTCACAATATCCCTGTTAGATTTACTTTTGTAATCTCAAAAGGTGAAGAAGGCACATTGCAATAAACTGTGTCAAAAATTCTCTAGGCCTGCTAAAATTCTGCCTAGGAAATAAATACCTATAGCATTTCTAAGCATTGCCAGATTTACTTCAGACTTGTTTGTGTTTTGATCATATATACATGTTTTGACAAGAAAAGTGACTTGAGGTGAACAGAAGCAAGCAAAGATAAATGTGATCCAATTTATTTTCAAGCAGTGCTGGTTCTATAGAAACTATAACTACAGTTAAAGTTTTAAAACATTTTATTTTGCATTGCATGTTTTGGATTGAATCATGATGAAATTAGGAGAAGGCAAACCAGCTGTAGAAAAACCATACATCTTTTTCCACTCACCTGAGGCAGAGCTTTTCATCCTTTTAAAGACCAGGAAACTGTGGTCGGCTCAACTTCAGATACTAGGTTTTTCTTGATTACTAGCTATTTATTGGAGTAATTTTATTTTTGCTTGAGACAAAAGTCTAGAAATGATTGGGATGTAAGATCAGTCCTTTGTGGACTAGGAGACAAGCCTGAATGAGCGATATATGTAGCTTTGCTTGTTTGAGGACAAAAACCAAACTAAATCTTTGCCATGGCTCTGAAATAGCTTGTGCACTATTGGGATGATGTAAGTTGCCTTGCCATATAGCTAGAAGATAATTTCATATGACTGGATTGCAACCTCTATCACTCTAGGCCTTTCTGGGATAAAAGTTACATCACTGAATGAGGCTGTGTATATTTTTGAGATCTATATGCTTCCTATTAATGACAGAGGCTTTTTTGGTGCCAGGCACAGATCTCTCAGCTCACCCTAAGCTACCCAGTTTGCCCTGTGTGGCTCCATGTATACACATTTGGAGGACGGGAGGTCTGGCAGTCTGGTACAGCGGCACTGCAAGATGGAGATGGGTGGTGTGGATTTGGGATGGTATGATGGGGAAAAGGCTAAAACGACAGGGAAAGAGCATTCGAGCAGTGTCCTATGAGTGGGGAGCCCAAGGGCAAARCCTCAGCAGTGGAGCGGCAGTTCCCTCTGGTTTGGGGATCCTGTGAGCAGCTGAGACGGGAGAGCAGCACATGGCATGTGGTGTGGGAGCGGGTGGCCGGCGCTGGTGGCAGCAGCTGGACATGGGGCTGTGTATTTGCATTTCATGCTGACACAGGAAGACTGAATAAGTTTCCAGATATCCAGCTGTTGCAAATGCCCAGATAGCCTGAAAGATAAGACTAGCCTATAGTTCATTTTGGTGAATGGTTTCAGTTTTAAGAGCCTTTTTAAATCCAAAATGAGTGCGATCAATGACAAAAACAAAGGCAAATCTTTGAGCTGCTCTGTGGAGAGACAATTCAATCTGTATAACATGGTATGGCCAATGACAAACAAAAGACTAATTTGCGGGGGAAGAAAACATATTTTTAATATGAATAATTAGTGGCTGGACAAAAGCTATTTTTATTAGAATAAAACAAATTTGGGATTTCTGTTTCAAACATTGGGAAACGCCTTTTCCGTAAAAAATGTAATTTTCTTCTCACTTAGAGTCAGAAGAAAAAGTCAGAATTTCCCCTGACATGAAATACCTCAGAAAGACATCCACAGCAAGGCTCAATCTTTTTGTACTGAATTCAGTGCTTACAGTTTAGGATATTTTGTTATTTTGCTAAAGTCAAAATATTACAGTTGAATTGAAGTGCTTCGGCCGTAGAGAAGTGAAGCACTTCAAGATGATGAAATGAAATATTCTGATATTTTTCCACTGAGCAATTTAGGTAAAATGTTGGAATCCTAGTGAGTCTCCAAAGAGCTAGCAATGAACTGCAGGAGGATGCATGGAGGGAGGGCACATTGTGGAGCCATAGAAATAAATGAAATGGAAGGTTGACAAGAGCTTTCTGCTTGCAAGTCTTCAAGGACCTTGTGTGGGAACAAAAGACACTTTAAAAATAAACATTGCTAGGATTCCCTTTCTCTCTAGTTGTCTTTATGCTGCCAGGAAATATTTCAAGTTGTTACTGACAAAGAAATGCAGTAAGAGTGAAAAAAGACTGTTCACTTTGCATGTCCAGATCCCAACTGCTTACTTGTCCATGTATGAGCTCTTAATATCTATGTGGGTTTTTTTAACTGTTTGTACCAGTTTGCCTGCCCTAGAGAAGGCAACATAATATTTATGCGCAGAACTTGTACGATAAAAACCACATGAGCTCCCTACTGACTTCTGGTAAAGGGTCTCAGTCAGTGGCATATATGCCACAGGCTCTGATGTTCACTGGGAACATTAATCTTTCACTCACTGGGAGAAGAACTGTTTCCATCAACTCTTTTTACCGAAGATCTCAAAAATGTACTGTTCCGTTTTGAATCACTGTCAGATTGGCTTGGATCTACTTCATCCCACATGCCATGCAACCAATTATCAGAGGCCCTTTCCCAGGACATGGGGGGCCTTTCCAGCCCGAAACTTCTGTGTTTGGTGCTTTTCTCTGGTTACATGTTTGGGAATACCAGCCCCTTGAAAGAGCTCTTAGACTATGACCAAATCTACTCCATTTCTTGTGAAAAAGAGTGTGAGCTTTGTTCCCTGAAGAATTTAATGTTGCTTCTGTAGGTTCAATGGGATATATTTTCTCTCAGAAGGCCTAGCAATGGTTGATATTTTTCTCAACACATGGTGTTAGAGACCTTAAAAATCACCTGTCAGCTCAGTTTACCCTCCTATCTTTCTGAACAGGATCAAACAGCCAAGTTGCAGGAAAACCGCAGCCAGCTTTTTCCTTTATAAAGCAGTAGATTCCCATTAAAAATAACTGTCACTCATGGCATTTAGGGCTCAGCCAATGTTTCTGATTCTCCACTGCCTTTTACTTTGAGCCTTCCCAAACAATGTTTATTCTTCAAGGCTGGAATTTGATACTGTGTTACTGTAAAAGACAGAAGCGCAGATTCTTATTTAAACTCAGGGCCTCATTTTGTCAATGAACATCAAAGTATGTTAAAGTAGATACAAACACAATGCAGATGCACTAGAAATATATTTTGTATTGTCAGAGCAAAGGGATGAGGCGTCTGTAGTGTTGGTGAGACTCACACATTTACAGTAATTTGATTTTTTCTTTTAAAGTCCCAAGTCCTGGCCTTATGAACATGAGAGGAAGTCATCTTTCAAAAAAGGTTTATTTCTAGCTTCTTGTTTGCTGGATACCTCTTCCCAAAAGGACTTTAGGAGCCAGGTTGTCCATTAAAATATTACTATAATTAGCTCATTTTTAGTGGCAAAATTATAGCTTGCTATATTTGTATTATATTTGGAAAAAGTATTGAATATATTTGAATATTGTTTGCTTGTGTAGTGACCTTACACAAGCAAAGATTGCACTGTGCGTCATAGGTTGTTTCTGATGTAAATCTATCACTTTGAACAGTGTAACTCCTGTATAATATGGATGTTGAATTTTAATTCTAGTGATATATATCTTTTTTAATAGGCTAAAATGTGACTCATTATAGTCCAGGCAAGGATATGGAGAGGAAGAAGAGTTCAAAGCTACAGGCACAGAAATCATACTGTCTACTTGCTGCTGTTTACTGCTTTTTGGGGGAAAAGAGATGGCAAGTAATTTGGAAAGGCTGAGAAGATGTTAGGAAAAAGCCAGAGTCCTAGCACTGTCCTTGTTTCCACTGGTTAAAGGGATGTAACCCATTGACAATACACCCCAGAAGTAAATTCCTTACAGGCTGTGATCAGACCGCAACTTTTAGTATGTAGTTATTCCTGGGTTGGTGCCTAAATTGCCAGCACAACCTCTGTGATTGCCAGCTTAAGTGGCTTCATGCCATTTTAATGACAGATTTATCTGTTAAGCAGCTCTTTAGGAATGGACAATGAGGTGTATTTTCCATAAAAGTTTATGAACATGTATTATTCCAGACTATAGGAGCTGTAATCTGGCACTTAGCACCTGTAACCCAGCTGTGATGCTGTGGGATGGTTTCATGTGACACTGAGGAAAGAGAGAGAAAAAAAGGAAAATTAAAAAGAAGGGGGCAGGGGAATATTCTGAATTGAGAGTGGAAACTATTTAGCGCAGTCCTTCTGCTAAGATGCTGCAGAGTCTAAAGATTTTCCAAACCACAGAAGAGAGGCTGATTTTCTTCTCTGTTATTCCCATTTGCATTTGTATTTCTCGCCATACAGGAGTGACATGAGCATCAAACTGGCATAGGAGAGTCCCTGGGCAGTCCCTGTTGGAGTGCTGCTGGACACAGAGGAGCGAGCTCCAGCTCTTAGCTTCCCTACTGTTTCTTGGCATGCAGCCTGTTCCCAGGATATTATCTGAAGCTGGTCATAGAGGTTTATGGTTTATTTTTATAGCAATATTTTCAAGCAATTATCTTCCAACTTATAGCTGTAGACCTTTATACTCTCAATCTAGCAATGGCTTGTTTCTGTAAACCCACTTGTTTAAGATTTCCCTCATGTGTGCACACTAAACACATTGTTAACCTTGATGAGCAGTTAAACACTTAACCAGCACTGCAAAATTTCAGCTCATTTTCAAGTGTCGTAAGCCTTATTTCTTGTGACTGTTCTGTAAGCTTGGCCTGGTAAGGTAATAAGGGAAGGAGTAAAATGTCTAGAGCAAGCAGCTTAACTGGTTTAAATCAGCGTAGTTCCACAAAGTCAATGGAACTATACACATATATGCACACTCTAAATCTGGCTTTATGTAAAAAGCTCTAGTACTCAGTACTCACTGGCTTTCATAGGTTTATCTGTATTTTATTTCTCCTGTATTGTTTCTGCTTTTTTTTTTAAGAGAAGACATTAAGTTTATTTTTAAAAGTATTGATGACTTATCAGTCAATACTGATTTGGGCATGTTTCAGTTGATGTAGACTCCTTGTATAAATGTGATTATCTTATGTAAATAAAATCTATTAGAGATCTTGCTGGCCAGTGAATTTTATAACTTTACAGTGGACTAAAAATCCAGGCTGATTCTCTACTATATTTCTTTGGTTTATAGCCAATGTAACTCAAATGATTGTACTGGAGATGCAGAAGAACAGCCTGAAGATGCAGTGAGCCAGGCCCCCCTTGACTAGGAGAGGTATCCCAAATGTAACATGCAATTCACACGCTAGCGATAGGTAAATTCTGGATGCTGGGTTCCTGGACCTGGAAGAGGAAGGGGGAAAATATTGCTGTAGTGGTTACTGCACAAGTGAAAACCCAAACAGAGCATAWGAGGATGCAAAATGAGGCAGGAAGAACACAAACTTAAACACTCAACATAGAAAGATTAATTACATAAAATAAAAGCTGGAAGAATCAAAAGAGCCAAACAAGGCAGTACAGGAAATCTCTAAAAATGTTGCTGTTGACACTAAAGAAAGACAGAGGATATTGTGGCTGCAGCTGCAATACAGCTGTCACAACCAAACAAATTAAAACACTCCGAGGCCCAAAACCCACAATAGACAGTAACATAAATTAAATGAAGCAGTATCTTATCTGTGCATCCCAAGCAGAATATTTGCTTAGAGTGTGGAAAAACAGCCTGAGAGCACCCAGTGGCACAAAAGATCTTTTAGGGCCAGCAAAAGCTTAAGATCTGATTTTGTGTGTGTTAAAATGTATCTTAATACTGTCTTGCTGCCACTGTATAACTGAGATTTCTCCCCTGTTTTTCCATCCCTATTTTGAGACTCCCAGTAACAGATGCTGAAACTCATGGTTTTGATGATCTAAGCAATGAGGAGCTGCACACATACGCTTTTAAACTGAGTGCTGTGATATTTCCTGACAGTCCAGCCTGTTTGCTGTGTGGCATTGCAGACGGCACTGTATTAAAAGAGCAGCTGGGATCCTCACTGCTGCTAGGAGGTTTGGCCATAGGAACCCCCCAGTCTCAATCCCATATCAGTTTCACTTGGTTACCAAGAAAGTTTTGCATTTGTTATAAGGTGCTTATGCTGACTTACAAAGCCATTGAAAAGCAGGGCCCAAGTTACCTTTCTGAGTTAGTGACTCTTTACTCTGCTGGTCACAGGCTGGGGTCAACTGATACAGGTCTCTGTACATCCTCAGTACTGAAATGCGTCACTTTGGGTGGTCGCTCTTTCAGCCATTGTGCACGTGGACCCCACTGCCTACTGACAGTATCAACATTGCTACCTTCCTTGAGATTAAAGTCTAAACTTGAGACACAGTTGTGCTCATTGGCCGTTCCTGGATGCAAATCATTTTGTCTCCCCCCAAATCAGTGCTAAAATCCCTTTTCAATCATTTCTATTTAGTGCCTTGAGATGTGTTTTCAAGATAAGGCACTAAAAAAGGTGATTTCTTTTTTTTCCCTCTTTCCATTTTTATTTTCTATTTGCAAATGCAATTATCCCAAGGTATGGCAGGATAGAATGTATAATGTAACTATTTGAGCGCAGATGAATTTTTTTCTACTCTAAAGTAAACATTTGTTATGGGCTGAAGTGCAGAACAGCTTTACAAAACACTCCTTTGATTAAATACATAAAACAAAACAACTGCTGCTTTAAATAAATTTAAAATATTTACCAAATTAAATACGGATCAAGCAATCCTGTACAGATTCTTGAACCTTAAATGCCCCCTAAATCAATGTAATAGAACATTTATCAGAATTCCTGAGAGCCGGCCTTCTAAAGCTAAAAATGTTATCATTACACAACTATTAATCATTACTTTAAATTCTGTAAATCTGCTTGGTSCTGGACTTGATACAGATGATTATGTGAACTGGAAGTTTAACTGTATTGTTAATTGATGGCTGTTTTTTCTGACTGGATGAGGAACAGGGGGGAATGCATATTGAAAAAAAGATGGGAATGTGTCTGCTCCAGAAATAGTAAAGTAGCTTTGTTTCATTGTTGTAACAAATTCCATCATATGAAAACTATTATATAAAGGTTACTTATTATTAAAGGTATACCACAAAATGTCATGGTAATAGAGTGTTGTCATGAGATAGATATATCTCACTTTGAAATATTCTCAATAAATGCCTCAGTCACCACAACTTCCATTTAGCAGCAGAGGGCTGGCAGGAATGTTTTGTTTTAAAACTAATCATCCACTGTTCTTCCTTCCTGTCAGTGTGTTTAAACAGTGCAATATGGGGAGGAAAATCTTGGAACTGTTTTCATATTCATCCAATGCGCAAGACTTCAGGCAGGAAGGAATATTCCCAATCCTGATTCTCATAACTTTGGGAATTTCAGCGAAAGCTTTCACTTAGCTGTGGTATCCCAATAAGAAAAACATTCTGCCTCCAGCAGAAAAATGACCAATAAGTGTTTAAACTGGGTAATAATTGTATTGCAAAGAGCTGAGAGATTATTACAGACAAGATGGCAAGAGATATTAATTCCAAGCATTTTAATTTAGGAAGGATGCCAGCTCACAACAAATCAGCAAGTAAGTTATAAGATGATTCAGCTGAGTTTAAAGCTGTATGTGTGGAGCTGACTAAACTCCTAAAGAAAACAGCTGATGTACATCCTTACTCTGAGATCAGCATGAAAAGGAGGGCAGAGATAGGGAGGGTCAGCAGTTGTTTATTCACTACTAGTTGTTATGTGTTCTTCTAGCCTCCTGTCTTTCTGTCCTCCCTTTTAACTTAGCCTGTGCATTTAGGATTTGTGTGATACCTGTGCCAGCTTCATCTCTGAAAAGCCAGCTAGGAGATTTGCTGCCTGTTTCTACAGGACAAGAGGCACGTGCAGACTCTGCCCTGATACTGCATCTTTAAGAATTCAAACCGACCTTCAGCACATGCTTCTCCTGCCCACAGTCACCCCAAGGGGAGCCGTGGCTCTAAATCATCACACAAGTCCACTCAAAGTTCAAAAAAAACTTAAAAATATGTCTGTGAGTATTCATGAGCATTAATTTCTTGCAAAGGATTGGGTCATGAGCTCGACAGCTGAACCTCGGTGTGGAGCTGTGCTTGGAGAGAGGCACGCAGGGAAGCGTAACTGAGGGCTGTGAAAGCAAATTGGATTTTCCTATGTTGTTAATTTCTACACATCAGTAAAAATTACTATTTCCTTTTTTAACAGTGTTACTGCCTGGCTGAAAACTTTATGAGAAATCACTCCTGGATCTTTTATGGGAGCTTCAGCAGTGGCATTTTGGGAGCTGTTACATAATATTATATCCCTGGGTCTGCAGGTGGGTAAGATCACAGAAGAACTTTTCTTCTGAAATTTTTTTACAGTGGTTATTTCCACACAAAATTCATAACTCTTCTGCCTTAGGGACCACAGCCATTTAAATACTTTCAGTGAATAAACAAAAGCACAATATACACAGAAGTCCAGAGCTCAAGCATAAGTGACTTCAATAGTGCAAGTTGGCCTGTGAGTCCGTTATGAAATACCTGTCCCCACAATTTTGTGTGAGTGCTTATTTAGAATTTTTAACAACCTTTTATATGATTAATGCACTATACAGACGCTCACTGGCTACACCATGAGCAACCGCAGCAGTTGTGTGAGAAAGCTGGTTTAATCTGGCCCTATTTTAAAGGCAAGGAAGCAAAGCCCTGCAGAATGAGAGCAGCAGAACCAAAATTAAATTTTCATCTTCCTCTGTTCTCGTCTGATGCACACTCCTTCAGACCATGTAACGATCTTACTAAAGCTGGACTTTGATGGTTACTGTGCAAAAGAACCTTTGAGAGACATTTACAGTCTCACCATTTCTGAAAGTAGCTGCATAAACTGATTTTAATCTGTTTCAAATAAATATCTAAATAGCTATGCAATAGCTATACTTGATGCAAACAACATCTGCCTCACTGTAGTCCTTATTGCCTTTTGGGGCTAAGAATGCATAATGGCAGCAGAAACAGGCACAATGATTTTACCAGACTCTCTGATCACAAGCCTAAAATAAATTGTATCTGAAAATACACTCTCAGCTATTGTCTCCTAATCAAGTATTCTAGTCTGGGATTGTTTTGGATCTGTAGAAGCTTTGCTGTCTACTTTTGACTGTTAATGGCATATAAGAAACTGCAACAGAATTGAAAAATTGCCACATATTTTCATGGCTTCTTAATGCAATGTCTGGTAGTACAGTATGTTCAGCACTTGATGTTACTGTGAGAAAATGACTGTAAAGTAAGTTTGAAAATGAATACTGTGGAGAGAGGAAAATGAGGACAAAAGGAGACAAAACATGGAATGAGAGAAGGGAAGAAAATGAAAGGAGGACTTTGGAGACACTGAGGAAGAAAGGAAAATTGAATCATCTACTGTGAAGTTTATAGACTATTAATATATTAAATAATGAGCACCCAAAGCATGCATATGTGCATATGCCCTTTCATGTATAAAATATCTGAAATTGATTGTATGCCATGTGCTGATTCTTGGTTTGAGATGTCGTACCTGAGAATAAACTACAGTCTCTTGCTGCACAAACCCTAAACAGCCCTCTTTGCAGCTTGTATTTGTAGGGACAAAAAAAGAAGCTTAATGTCAAGTCAGGGTGAAGCTGAAAATTTCAGATACAGATTTTGAACTGGATCTTTAAACGCTTTCATTTACTGATCCAGTTTAAAATCTGTATCTGAATTTTGGATCTGAGGTTTGGCCCATGTACAGTCAAAAGTAAAAAGCAATTTTTTTTTATTGCTATAGCCTGTAAGTGACACTTTCTTCTGTAAACTCCCTCCACACGGTGACAGCTTGAGTGGTAACTTCTTGCACAGCTAAAGCCTCTCTGTTATTTCTTGTGTGGCATGCCAGAGTTGGTGCTGAATTATTTCGAAGTCAGTAGAGTTACTTTACTTACCATTTTAAAAGTAAGTGTAGTCAGTAGAGTGTGAATGCCAGCAGAATTCAGCCCAAGGGTGGCAAGAAACCTTGGACTGCAACTTAAAAATTAACTTTTTGTGTTAATACCTTTTTAGCTGCTGAAACAGAGATAAATCTTCTGGTTCTGGAAATAGTTTAAGTCTCTTCAGACACTTTTTTCCTAACACTTTCTCTCAGGAGCAAAAACTGTCTTTTTAGCCTGATTTCTTAAAGAACAAGGCCCACGCAATCTAATTTTCTTCTTGTCATCTGCAAAAAAGAATTTTGAAACAGCAGGCCACTCTCAGTCAAGTTTAATGGTCAGTCAGAAATCTCAAACCAATTATGATTGTAGGAGTTTCATGAAACCTAATGGCATGAGAGAAAGCCSAAATTATTGTCTCACTAACAAAACCCAAATATTTGGCTGGGCAGCAGCCTGCTAGCCAGCCAGCACATATGACAGCCAGCCAGTTAGCATGTGCTTGGCCAAAGCACTGCTACCTCTTGGCCACTGAGCATGTCACAGAGGAAGAAAATAATGTCTTATGAAAATGTTAAAAGGGATCTTTTATAACTTTGGGTGCCAATTTTATTCCAGTAGAGGTTATGTATCAGAATTTAATAGAATTTAACCAATAGAGGTTATTTAGCAGAATTTAATGATATACTTAAAAGCATGATTGACATATTACAGTACAGGACAGACAGTTATACAGTGGAATCCAAGATGTGCCCATGTAAGCTGTTCAAAGCACAAAGTGCCTTCTTGCCTCTGTGAAGCTCTGTGGAGGATGATGATTTTGGTGAACAGAACAGCTTCCCCAGCTGTCCTGCCCTCTATTGCAATTTCACAACAACTGCTTAGAGGCTTTTCTCACCTCTCACCAACCACCTCGTTTTCCTAGCACCACCTGCTGCAGCTCTGGGGCCAGATTCTCAAGGGGATTTTGGCACTTAGTTTCCACTGAAAGAAAAGGCGGGGGTAGCTGCCTAACACTGAGAAAATGGGTCAAGATCAAGCCTCTGTTCTAGACTTGTCCCATTCAAGGTCATCAGGCTACTGGATGTCCTCTGCACCCCAGATGTCTCACCTGCAACCCTGAGCCTGCACAGATGTGTTATAACAGGGAAGGCGCAGGGAGCCCTGCATACTCCAGGAGCAGCAGCTGGAACCAGGCCCAAGAGCGCGTGCTGCCCGGGCGTGCTTCACCCTTCAGCCAGACCTGATCCTGACCCCTCTGTCTACCTCATGCAGGCTGTGAGTGTGGGACTAAAACAGGGCAAGGAGGGGACTGTCACTGTGGTGGTGGTAGGTGCAGAGCCTATGCTCCATCCAGCTGCTAGTGAAGCTACTGCTGCGGTTTCATGCTCAGGTAACCCCTGAGGTCATCCACTGTGTGCCCAAGGGGAGAGCTGCCAGGGAAGCACAAGCCCCATTGCTCAGCCTTCCTGAGAGCTGAAGTCAAAGGACCCCGGGAAGCAGAGCCCAGGGTGCTGTGGACCCTGCTCATGTCCTCGCAGCATGGAGCCAGGCCAGTTTGCCTCTGTGCAAGCCAATCCCAAGGCAACTTAGAGAGCAGGGAGGGCTTTTCCCCTACTGATTTGCTTGCAGACAGTTTGCAGACTAATTCCTCCAGGATGATTGCACAGAGCAAATGAAAAGCCCAATCCAGAATCCTCTACTGGTGTGGGTAATCCCTGTTCCGAGGAGTAATGCCTCTTGTTTAAATGCAGAATAGAAAGTTGAGGGCTTCAGAGAACAGGTAAGCCTTGGTGTAAGCATGCTTTGTACAGATCAGATTCAATAACTGGTTTTATTTTGATTCATGAGATCTGTAAAACCAATAGGAGACTTTTAGCAAAGGGAGTCATGGACTGGACAGGATGAAAGTTAGAGCACCAGAGAATAAGAATCTTCCAAATTAGCCACAAAAAGAGGAAACAAAATTTTTGGAGGTTTTTAATAAGCTAAAATTGGTGCATGTATTTATGTGCTTAGATTGGGGAGGGGAATAGTTATGAACAGAAGAAATAAAAGAGCTTCATAAAAAGAAGCAGATTGTTAGGAAGTATTATGAAGTGGGAAAAGCTATAGTCAAAAGCAAACGGCTTTATTCTACCAGGGAAGAAGAGACAAATACAATATACACTATATAGAAATTAATCCTTCCCATGGAGAATACTACACACTGTCCAGAATACTGTCCTAATCAGAAAATGTACCATAATGATCATCAATTGCAAAGCGAAGAGAAAAATAAGAACTTGTAGTAAAATTTAAAGTTAAAAGTAGATTCGTTGTTGAGAGAGAAACATTATTTTCAGAAGATGAATTAGGGAAAAGGTGTAAAGTTATGAAAATGTTCATTGTTGGAAAATGAGGTAAAGGATGGTTTGATTTTACAGAAAGTTGAAATTTTGCCTATTTTAAAATCAATTTAAAAATTCACATTGAATTCTGTGAGGCCAGTTTTCTTTTCAGTAAAAACAAAGTACTGAGACTGAGTATTAACTCCCTCACAGATACGTTGCATACAGCTTAAAATACTAAAATCCAATATTCTGGAAAAAGGAAGTTCTTGGTCAGGGATTCATTTTCCAGCTCCGGTACAGGCTTTTTTGTGATGTTTGTCAAGTCATTTATTTTCCATATCTCAGTGCCCAGTTGTCAACCAACGTTAGACAAGATTCTCTTTCTCCTTCTTTCTCTCTTTTTTTTTTCTTTTCTTCTTCTTTTTTTTTAATCTGTTTAGGTTGCAAGTTTTTTGGAATAAAGATTGGAATAAAGATTGTCTCCTTAAAAGATGAGTTCCTGGAACATGGCCACGTCGAGGGCTCTGTGTGTACAGTTAATGTTAAAGAGTGAATGGATTAATTAAGATAACGTTCCTAGAGAGCGGACTGGGACCAGATGATAGAGCCCTTTAGCTCCCACTTTGAGATCTCCCAGCAGTGGGAGAAAGCCCGTGCGAATGAGCCTGGCAAGGTGTGTCCTCTCGGTAGCTTCTACTCTCGTACTGCCGGGAAATTTCCCATCGCCAGGGCTTCCTCTGCATATCACTACTGCCCCACACTCGACTGGGTCAGGGCTACAGGGAGTTCCTCCTTAAAACTGGGACTATTTAAATTAAAGCCAGACTACCGTTTTTGTTGACCTAAATCTGCTTTTCCCCCTCTTCTCCTCTTTCTCTCTCGTAGTGTAGACACGATTAACTGCCTCAGAAAAATGTTCAATTTGCGCATCCCGTGTACATCTATTTGGTCAGTCTGCTTTACAATCCTCCACTGAACACAATAAATGGCCCCATTCAACACAATAAAATGATAAAATAAAATAATAAAATGTACTAAAGTTAAAATAATAAAATAAAGAGAGACGGAGAGAGAAAGAGCCCCCGTTTTCTCAGGTGGTCGGAGGTGTTTTTACCAGCCCGGCGTCCCCGCTGCGAGGGACGCGGCGGGGAGGAGCATAGGCAGGCGGCGGGAGCCCCGACGGCGGCGGGGCAGGTCCGCCCCAGCCGCGGGGATATCCCACATGGCCGGGCCACACGTGGAGCTGGAAACTCCGCGGGCTCCGCCGAAGCTCCGCGCGGGGCAGCCGGTGGCCGCGGCTGCGGCCGGCGCGGTGGCCTTGCGGGTTACCACCAGCCCTCCCACTTTTCCTGCCCGGTCTCATATGAGACGCAAGCAGCGTCCCTGGCGGGCGGCTTGAAAAGCGCGCGGCGAAGAACGTGGAAACAAGCATTTACAATAAAAAAAAAAATTATTTCTTCTTTACCCCCGAGGAAGTGTGAAAATGCATTTAAACGAGCTGGGGCCCCGTGGTGCCACTGTGGATTTTGCCGTTCATTCCCCCGAGCGGGACGGACGGGTTGCGGAGCACACGCACACCCCATGCACGCTGCCGGGCCCACGGCCACGGGCCCATCCCGGGGGCCCACGAACACGGTGAAAGGATAGCCTTGGGGGCCCACGGGCACGGCGTCACTGCAGGGCCCACAGAGACGGGTGCGCCGCGGGAGGAGCCCGGGGATCTGCACCGCCTCCGCGGGCGGCGCACACGCGTGGCTGCGCGTGGTTCTGTGCGGCGCACGCGTGGGTACGCGGGGCCGGCGCTGTCGGCCACGTCGACGCCCCCTGTCCCGCCTCAGGCCTGCGAGAGCTGTCGAGGAAGAGGCGGCCCTTGCTGGAGCAGTTCAGGGGCACTGCGGGGTCGGTCAGAGGATGCTGTCCTCCGGGGGTACCGCGGCTCCGGGACCCTGTGGGGAGCCAGTGTGCCCCCGGCCCAACGCCAAAGTGTCCGGGGAGAGGGTGAAATCTGAACCGGGAGACCCTGAAATGGGGCCGGGCAGCTAGATCTGAAATGTATCCAAGTCGGTGCCAAGCAAAACAAGACATGAAACATTTCAGGTTATTACGTTCTCCCTTTGAAGCAAACTATTTCCCGCAGATAACAATACGTAGGTATATTTAGATAGCTCAGCTCTTCCAAGGAGAATGTGTCTTGTGCTATTTGAGAAAAACTCTAAGGGTAAGTGCAAATATTTGATGCTGAAGAGCTCTTAAGGCTTGAAGAGTACCATTTACTTATTTCTACACATCAGTGTGGGCTTAGGATGTTAAATAGATTAAAAGGCTAACAGAGGTCACTGAAGTAGGCTCTCTTTCTCTCATCCTGACTTTTTTTCCTTGCAAAGTTTTTGCACTTTCTTTAGAGTGTCCTTAGCAAACTCCTCTTAAGAGCCACCTCGGATACTGTATAAGTTTGTGGCGCTGTGAACCCCAGCCC
>NW_020451182.1:1781830-1823829 GCF_003343035.1 Apteryx rowi
CTCAGCCTCAGCCCAGTCATTCAGCAAATGTTTGCCTGGGGAGTCAAGATATTAATAAGCACTTTTCGGTCTCCTTTTACACTCGGGACGTTAGGAAGCGTGGTGGAGCCCCGGCCTGCGTCCCGGGCTGGGCAGTGCGGCGGGAGCCCGCCGGGGCGCCAGGTGCGCTCGGCCGTACCTGCGCGGCCGCGGAGCCGCACCCGCCGCCGCCGACCGCGGGGCTGCCCAGGGTTAACGCGGGGAGCAGGGGGCGAGGGGCCGAGAGCCATCTCGGGAGGAGTCGGTCCGCAGAGGACGGCCACGTCTTTCCAATTTAATCTCATTTAAAAAGACATAACTAATAAATTTGTATGGACGGGGCTGCCGGAGACGTAAAGCAGAGTCGATAGTGGTTCAATCCCATTGAACCCTATTGAAAACCATGACAACAAGAAACAAGCTCCGATTTATCCCAGAGAGTTAAAGCACATTGTGGGAAGGCGTCAATCACCTATTGTTCCAGATCTGAACAAATGCAAAATCTCGACTGGAACAAATGCTTCCAACAGGTCCGGGACATAGGGCTACATTTCCCTTTTGTTCACGGCCTAGCAGTTGGCATGTATTTGTGCTCCCCTCGCTCCGACCACCCAGGACGGCTGGGAGGCTGTGCTTGAAGCAGGGAAGATAACTACTGTCACCAGGCACACTTGATAGGTGGCTGCAGTAATCATGGCCTGGGAATCGTTTATATGGAGCCTGTCCAGTCCCGAAGAAATATGCAGGAAGTTGGCCAAATGGAGCCTTGTGCCCCGTTCATCTCGCCCACAAATCTCTCCGATATAAATCTCGCCTCTCCATTGTCATTATTGCTCTATTTACATTTTCACCATGAAGTGTGACTGTTTCCAGAAGCGACACACAGAGCAGGGCGGGGAGTGGGGGCGGCGGCCAGAGACAGGCAGGGAACGGGACTTGGGGGGCGAAAGCAGGGGATGGATAAATATAATCTATACACAGTAGGTTGTAGATGTCTATTTGGACAGGGAAATTTGAACCAACAAAGCAGCCGATTAGAAGAATATCTGCATCTATATCTGCGTTTCTGTTTCAAGCCACACAGTGTCACACGCTTTCACGCAATTTACCCGACGGGGCTGTATTGTATGCACTTTTGGACGGCATTCAAATGAAAGCAGTTATGCTTGGGAGAAATTAGATATCTCCTTTTCCTCAGGGTCCCTATGTCCTCTATCTAGCAGGACACCGGCTCCCACTCTATTTCTAGAGGGGCCGCATGTCCCTCCTGCGGAGCCRGCGACAAGCGATGGGGCTGCTCTGCTTCCGGCCCCGATACGGCCCCCTCGGCTTGAGCCACGGCGGGCGACCCGCGCAAAATAGGCTACTCGCTCCCATCAGTCATTTCCGTCCCTACCCTGCAGCTAACGACCGAGACCTGCCATCGCGGTTTTGCAAGTGAACAGCTAATTAGCCTTGTTGTCTTTGCGTCCTCTTTAAGTCCTCGGCGGGCACTGAGGAGGGCCCAGCAGAGCTGGACCGCAGCCCCGCGGAGGCACGGTGCCGCCCGGCGAAAGGCTGCGGGCGACGCTCGCCCCGCGCCCCGCGCAGGGCAGCGCGGAGCTGCCGCCGGGCCTCCTGCGGGCCGCCCCGCGGCGGGGGCGCCCCCGCTTGCACCCCCCCTGCCGGGAGCGGAAAGTGGGCCCGGGGCTCCGGGTTTGTTTGCCACTGCTTTTGGCAGGCGAAGCGGCGCTCGGCGGGGACGGGAGACGCGCGGATAAATAAACGCGCCGTGTTTGATCTTTTCTCCCTCTCTCCCAGCTGGAATCATTTCGTCCACTCACACATTTCGCCCGAGGGGGTATTCCCTGGATTACTGCAATGCAAAATGATGCTAAAAAAATCTTCCCTATCCCTCCTCCCTACTCTTGCTTATGCGCCAAATGTGCCGGGCTCCCAACGCGTACTCAACCAACCTCACCCCGTCAAATGGACCCCATCGAGAGGGAAAAGTGTACTCTACATCTACCATGGCCAAGAGAAGCAAAAAAACGCGGAGATCTCATCCCCTTAACACGCACACACACGCGCCCACACCACCTTTCCCTGCGGAGAGCACAACGGAGGTGTGAAAAATTCCCATTTGAGGGTAGGAAACCTGCCAATGACAGGAGGGAGTATTGGAGGTACCACAGCAAATAACCGGGGGAAATAAAACAAATAACGACTTAAATTTCTTCCAGGTTTAAAGAGAGAGGGAAAGGGGGAAAAAATAGAGGCAGAGTGGGGAGGGGGCTTTCGGCAGGCTCTGCGGATGTCCTGGGAGGATTCACTTTGTCTGCGGATAGAAGGGACTCTGGTGGCTTTGGTGGATGGAGGGGGGTGGTTGTTGGTCATCCACATGCCACCCAAGATGTTATTCACTGCTAACAATTACCATTATCTGTCCCCACTTTTGGCTAATCAGACAGAATATGTAATGATGAAGCCTGTTTCCTGCTGTCTTTGGGAGGTAACGGGTTATTCTCTCATGGGGGTGGCGGGAGGGGGGGGTTACACCTACTCCCATTAGGGCTTTAGCACTTGACTAATTCAGGTACTTAGTATCCTATAGACAGGGACGATCCAAGCAGGCAGTGTTTGCAGTGGGGAGGACTGTTTATATAAACAGGACACCTCTGTAAACGACACTAATATTTGGGCTTAGGTGGAGATGGAAGGGAAGGTCCTCTTGAGCCGGGAGATTCCCCAGTAACCGGCGCAGTCCTTTCCTTGTAGCTTTTAAGGGAGGGCGTTTGGGTGTTTGGGGCGATAATTTTTTGGGGGGTGTGCACAACCTACCATGGCCACATCTGGCAGGATCAGCTTTACAGTGAGGAGCATTTTGGATTTACCAGAACAAGAGGCTAATAGCATAAAGCAAGCCTCTCATCATCACCAGTCAGCGGAAAACTACACCAGCTCGCCGTACCGAGGGTGGATAGAAACAGACAGAAATCACTATCCCTGTGAGTATGAAACGGACAGGAATTCGTCATCTCCACAGATTTCTTTTATTTGTTCCCCTTCCTTCGGGGAAGATATGAAGAAGCGAATCTCCAGCGTGTGTAGCCGACAGGATCGGGGGGATCCAGGCTGGGAGTTTTATAGAATATTACCAAATTGCAACAATGAAACAGCAGGAACAGCCCGGCCACGGGCTTGAAAGAGAAAAGGTTTTTTAACCGTAGGTCTGTCCGTGTCCTCAGCAATGGCAGAAAGCTCACCCTCAGGCTGCGCCTACGCGTGTATCTGCGCTTATCATTTAAGCTCGCTTCCCGGATTCTTTTTTCCCCGTTTCACTGTTGCAAGAAATCCTGCCTTTTGGGGCTGGGGGGGTTCAGGTCTGCCGCACGCACGGTAGCGGAAAGCCAAGCACACACCCAGTGCCTCACCTCCCCGCGCTGCAGCGGAGGGCGCCTTGGGCGCAACCGCGTAAACCCACGCGCTTCTTATCGCGAAGAGCAGACTCCAGCACGAAACCCAGTTTTGTAGCACATTTGTCTTCCCACACACACATAAATTGTATCCGCAGATATACAACGTTTAATACACGTGTGCGTGTGTGTGCGTGTGTGTGTGTGTTGGGGGGGGGAGAATTGACCTTTGGATGGATGCAGGAACCCTGTCGAGATAAATCGCATACTACAGTAATCGAGCAGAAGGAGAAAAGCAGGAATGAAAGCACTTGGCAGCCTGATATCGCGTTATAGCGCCGAGCGAACACAATCGCTAACACCTCGCAAGTCCCGGGCTGTACGTGGCGGAGCGGCCGTGCCTGTGCGGGGGTTCACACCGAGGCAGAGTCTTTGCTTCGCAGCGGGAAAGCCCACTGCTCCCCGTGTTACAGGTTTAATTTATTCGGGGGGTTAGATCAAATCTCTTGTTGACTATTGGGATTAATCCAGACTGGCAAACACCCGGGGCTCTCCCCGCAGGAGGCGATTGGGATCGACGGCCCGCCACCTCCGCGGCTCCTCCCCGGCATCCCTGCCCCGTCCTTGGCGGCATACGCGGGCCGCCCCCTCTCTCTAACCCCTCGCTGTCCCCAGCTTCCGACGAGAGCGGCCCGGAGCTGAGCTTGCCCGATTCCACCCAAAGGTCGCTGTCCGCCAGCAGCTCGGAGGCCGAGAAGAAGAAGAAGCGGCGAGTGCTCTTCTCCAAGGCTCAAACGCTGGAGCTGGAGCGACGGTTCCGGCAGCAGCGGTACCTGTCGGCGCCGGAGCGGGAGCAGCTGGCCCGCCTGCTCAGCCTCACCCCCACGCAGGTGAAGATCTGGTTCCARAACCACCGCTACAAGATGAAGCGGGCGCGCAGCGAGGGCGCCGGCAGCCCGCCGCGGCCGCCGGCGCTGCTGCGCCGCGTGGTGGTGCCGGTGCTGGTGCGGGACGGCGAGCCGTGCCGCGGCTGCCCCGCCAGCCCCCCGCCGCCCGCCGCCCGCCCCAAGCTCGCCTGCGCCCTGGCGGGCTGCAGCGCCCAGGCGGCCCTCGCCGTCCAGGGCTACCAAGCCTGCCCGCCCGGCTCCGCCGCCGCCCTCGGCGTCTTCCCCGCTTACCAGCACTTAGCGCACCCCGCCATCGTCTCCTGGAGCTGGTGATAGCGGCGCCTCGCCCTCCAGGGCCGGACTCATCCCAAGGGCGCGGGGAGTCCAGTCCCCAGCCCCAGGCTCTTGATGCGCGAAAGGCGCCGGCAGCGCCGCGGGCCGCGTCCCCCGGCTCGGGCGGGCGGGGGCCGCGGAGCGGGGCGCCCCGGGGTGCCGCGGGCAGGCAGCGCCGGCCGCCAGGCCGGGGGCCGCTCGCCTGGGCTGCCTCCCCCTCCGCCGGTCTCGCCCCAGGGCATGGATCTCGGGTGCGGCTCTATTTTTGTAAAACCTCCGCTCCTCGTGTTTCGTTTCGAGAGATCTCCCGATTAAAAAAAAAAAAAAATCCTAGCGATCTAGATTATTTTAAAATAGCTTATTCTTGCAGTGACTAATAAACTGATTTTTGGCAAATAAATTTTCCCCGGCGGGGAAGTGTATTTTTGACGATTAGGGCTTTCTCTTAGGATTACCTCTTGTGCCATAAAGCTTAAATACTTTTCTTAAACTCGCTAGTTGAATTTCACTTTAAAGTTCGTCTAATTTTACCCACATACGCCGGTAAACGGCGAATAAAGTTTGTTACAAACACCGCACTTTAAACCTGGTGCTATTTTCTCTGGGAGGCGTGAGACTGAAGCTCCCCGCCGCCTGAGGCTACCTGGCATTCKTTTTGGGCGGCGATGCCCGGCGGGGCCGAGGCTCCGCGTCGCTGCACCGCGCGGTTCCTCCCTCGCCCTCGCCCCCGGCCCCTGCCCGCGCTCTGCCGCGCACGGACGAGGAGCTCGGCGTCGCTGGCACCGACAGGGAGCCGGTTCAATGTTATCATTTTTAGACCTGCTAAAGCAGGACCCAGGATTCAGGCCGCTATTCGCATGAGAACGCGTCTTTTCCACAGGTCTAGTAGGAAAGGATAGTTAGGAGAAGATAGTAACGTCTTTTAGAGCCCAAAGAATTACGTTTTGAAATGCTTTGGGGAACTGGTTGTTTTATTAATGGAAAAAAAATTATATAATTGTCCTGTTAACCGTCAAGGGGGGGGAAACAAACCCTCCCCAAATAACCCAGGTATCCTTGAAATATAGACCAGACTGGCTGTTCCCACGCAGATAAATCTCCACCCCTTCAAGGGGTGCCGCGAATGAGGAACCCGGGATCGGGGCCAGAGAGGATATTAGGGGGTGAAGCCCCCGCCGGAGTCTGAAGGAGGCAACCTGCTCTCCGAGGAAAAGCTGTAGAGCGGAGGGAGAGGGCCACGCGCGGGCGGCGACAGTGTCCGCACTGCCCACCTGCCCGGCAGCCCGCGGCCGCGCTGCGCCCGGCGCAGGGGGCCGCTGCGGGGACAGACCCCGACGGCTTCCCTGCGAGGAAACACGGCGTGAGAAGCTGGTTTCCCTTGGGAGGGGGCCACGCCTGAACAGATGTGTGCCTGGGCTGTGCCGTGCCCCCCGCTCCGCGGCCCGGCTGCCTGGCAGCACCTGATTCCCSGCGGCTGCCTCTCCTCCGCCAAGGCCGGGGGGGCTCTCTCCGGCGGAGGGCGGGGGGGTGCCTCCATGCAAGAGGATCAGACCCCGACGGCGGGGCAGGACGGCGGGACGGAGCGACCCCAGTCCTCCCACCTTCATCCCCTCCCAGCATCGTCCCAGGCAGGGGTCGGCCGGGTGCCAGGTGTCGAGGGTGAGATACGGAGCGGGCCAGGCTTCTGCGACGTGCAGGAAGGACACAGGGGGATACAGCCTCTCTGTCACCTGTTTTGGGGCTTTTTCCTCCCTTGATTCCGCCCCGCCCCCCCCCGTATCCCAAATCTTTTTTTTCCCCCCTTTTTTCCGTCTCAGCTGCTGGCCACCTTGTCTCCCATATGGATGGGGTTATCTTAGAAGAATCTCCCAGAGAATCGCTCCTTAAACCTCCTTTTGTCTTGGGAGTTGAAAAGAGCATTGTTATGCTTGAAAAGGACCTAGACAAAATCCGCACTGTTTCAATTCAGGACTGTTTAATCAGTCCCTAGTGACAATTTTATGGGTTTTAGGCGGTACAATAGTATCTTTTAAAACCTTGTGGCCTTCATGAAAACAAAGGGCTTGAATTTTATGGGCTTACAACTCCAATTAGAACAGTGCCAATGTGTATGGGAGATTATCAAATTTGTATCATAAAACCCTTTTATAATAAATGATTGCTGGAAGGAGGGGTGGGGGCGGAGGGAGGGAAGGGAACCCGACTTTAAGCAGTGGACTTTGTCACACGTAGTTTTGAAAGTGCACATGCTGCTTTCCATTTTAACTCTTTGCTACTCCGCTATGCAGCAGGATCCACCGCGAAAATAGCACGACATCGTCATTAGAAACAGAAACAAAGACAGCAGCAGAAGACCCTTCCCCCAGCCCAAATCTACCCTCTGCCAGCTTGCCGAGGGTTTGGCAGTATCTAGTCCGGAGGGCTCTGGGTTCCTCCCCAGCTCCTCGGCTATCCAGGCTGTTCTCCTGTCCTGGAGCCCACCCACGGCCCTACGAAGCTCCTGTAAAATTGCAGGTCTTTATTTACCTTATTTACCTTTATTTATCTTATTACTTTTACCAATAACTGCCTGTTTGGACAATGACAGAGGGTGCTTGGGTGTCCCTTGCCTCCTCTTCCCATCACAGCTCCAGGCTGCGGTTGTTTCCCTTCGAGACTGGCTGCAGTGTCCCAATGCGGGTTTCGTTAAGCAAAACGTGCACTGACTTTTTCCAAGCCCAGGAACACAACAGGTGCAACTCCTGGGTGCGGAGAAAAGATAAAATCGTGCTGTGGCAGGCCCTGGGGAAGTGAACGCTACAGAGGTGCAGGGAGAGCTTTAAAGGCAGGTTTAAAGTAATGGGAAAAGCAGCCCCCTTAACTGGTACCTCCAGGTAGAAGGAAGAATACATTAAACAGTAAGTGAGTTCAATGCATTATGGAGATTTATGACAAAAAGCTATGGTCTTGTCAAGAAAATAGGGAAGGACTGAAAATACTGTTTTTCCTGATAGAAACAAAAGAATACTTCTAAATTTTAAGTGTATTTTGCAAGGAAAATTTGTTATCCTAACCAGTGGTTAAGCCATATCTATCAGATACATCATAATAGATGTCATTGATGTGATGATGGTTTCCAGGCAGAAAACTTTCTGACTTTCAGTGGATTTTCCATTATTTTTTTCTGGTTTAATTTTTAGCAAGACAGAAGATCATTTCTTTTTTTTTTCTTTTTTTTTTTCCTACTAAATGGGGTAAATACATACACAGTCTCTGTCTTTTCTCCCTTTCTTTTCACCCCACCAATACACCAGGTCTCACTGTCACTTTCACCCTGCAAATAGGCCTGGGATTTCACTGAAACTAATGAATAAACATGCCATGATCAAGACCGAAATACCATCTTCAGCCAATGAAAAGCATTGCTAGCGTCCTCAAACATCTTCCTGGGTGCTTTATTCTTAGTCAGTAAATAAATTATTGCCTTGGAAAAGGCCCAGCCCTGTTTCAGTGGGAACCCCTGAGCACATGTTTGTTAACTGAGAACCCATACTTTGTCTCCAAGAAATGGTCAATAGTTTAGAAAGAGCATATAATCTAGTGTCTTTGCTATAATCTGTGACAGAATTGAGTGTGTCCCTGCCAATGTGTGTCCATCATTAGCTTCTGGATTAAAAATTGAAACAGATGGAAAAGATCACTTCCCAAGCAGAACTCTGCCATGCACCAAAAGAAATTCCCTTCCCTCATCACTGACTTAGGAAAGGCTTCTGGCAGCCTTGCAATATGTGTGTCTGGGTTAATAACCTGCTTGGACTGTGCTATTAACTAAGTGCTAATCAAGACTGTGGAAACTCTTTGTACTTTTCAGCCCCTCCTACCTCATAGCTCTTGATAGCAGTAGCCTTCCACTCTGGGGTCAGGGCTTGTCTGATGCTGTGTGGGAGAGTGACCTTACTTTGCTTTCAGAAACCAGTGGTGCCTATCACAGTCTGTGGAAGAGCACAGACCTGGCTTTCCCTGTACACAGAGACTTTCACAAGCCACAGCTCTTTGATGAAGGTCCACTATCTTTAACTGGACTCAGATGGTTGATAACTGCTGTTTCTTAAGAAGATAGGAACAACTAGGACCTAAGGAATGCCAGACTGAGCCTGAAAGTGCTCAGCCCTTTCATCAAAAGCCTAGATAGTTTATTTTCCTTCCCCTTCAGTTGATGCTTCCAGCCCTTTAGTACTGGTCCCATCCCATGATCATCACATCATTGATGTGATTGGGCATCAGATAGTGCACGCTTTCCAAAATTTACATCGTGAACAAAGAGTTGCAAAGACTCCACTCCATCTTCCTGAGATGAAAAAAAAAAAAAGGAGGAAGAGTCAAGTGCCACTACCATCAGCAATGAGAGAAGGATCCCAGGCACCTCACCTGACTTCCGGAAGGCTTCTAATATCAGTTAAAAGGGAAATAGGGAACTTCCTGGGAGAAACGGGGCAATGGATGCACAGTTCTTCCCACATCAGAGAAATGGCTTTGTGCTTCTCAAGCTTAAAGCCATTCAAGTATCATGCAGGAGCAGAGTAGCACAGCTCAGCAGTAACTAGCCTTACTGATGTGACCAAAAGTTGCTTACACATCTACAGAATTTAACAGGGATAAGAGAACTTTGTCTGCCACTAGGCACAGATTACTGACCTGTGAGGCCAGTATTACTTTCCATCGTATTCAGGCTCACAATTACATTCTAAAGAGTGAAGGCAGTCAAGTCTCCAGACTGATGATGTTGGCAGTTGTCCCAGTTTTCATTTTGTAATCTCCAACCCTCTTCTATTTAAAAGACATCATGAAATATGTTAAAAAGCTACCCTCCAAATATAGGTCTCCTAAACAAAAATTTGAATCTSTCTCTCTCTCCAGAGCAGACCTATATCTCTCTTTATTTGCAAGACCAGTGAAGACCATTGCAGACAGTCGGTTGAAGGTCTCGCACAGTCTTCCTGTGCAAAAGGAGACAAAACCATTCAGAGTTGATGTCATGTTAGTTGCTTCTCCATAGCTCTTTGCTCCACTTAATGCTCAATCATGGGAGTTAGATACCTTCTTCAGAATCTGACTGAATCTGGCCCCGGATGAGGGATACTTCAGAACAGAAAAGGACCAGACAGAAACAGGAAAAGGATATGGAAAATCAGGTAGCAATAATCAGAACAAAAAAGAACAAATCTCATTCTCACCAATTCTGGAGTCTGGAGATTGCATTTCTGTGGGACTGTCCCAGAGATCTTCACGTTGCTTTTGAGCAGCCAGGCAAACTCCCCAGGCTCATCCAACTTGCATAACAGTCCCGCTGAATAGTTCACAGTCTTTCTGAGGATAAAAAGATCTTTTGACATTCCCGGTAGTTACAGTATAGCTTTGTAATATTCACTGGCAGGACACATCAGACTTTGTAGGCTGGGAATACATTTTCCTCTCACTTCTTTATTTTCCTTTATTTGTGTGTAGATGGCAGGTTTGGTACTAAGTTAATGACTTTATGATGTTCAACACTAATAATGATTTTACTAAATCACAAGTATAACCACTTAAAAATTACAGAGAAAAAAACTATCCAGAGAGAAAAAAATCCTATTTTTTACAAAATATGTTGATTTATGGAATTAGATGAATTATACACTGGAACTTCAGGTGCTATGCAGGGCTGTTTGTGTACTCTCTCATACACATCTTATGTGCATTTAAGTAAATAATGTCTTTTTTATGCTGCAATAAAAAGGTGATTGAAAAACAAAATATACTATTTTTATTTCTCCCTATCTGGATGCCATGTAAAATGACTGAAGATCCCTGCCATCTATTGTATCTTTTCTCAGACATACGACTATTTGTGTTAACTGTTATGTATTTCATAAAACCTGTGTTATGCCTTTTACTTCTCTTTTCTACTATGCCTGTCTTTCTATAGTTGTTCTTCAAGGTTTGCATCCTATATTGGGTATTTTCTACACCTACCCCATATGCTCATAACTTTCCAATATTGCCAGACAAAGTGAACTTCCCTGAAAAGGCTGCAACCCAGTATGGAAAGGTGCCCAATAGTTAATRTCATGCTTTTCTGTAAGCTGTTGATTTGCCTCTTTCTGTTGTTTGTGTGCATTCACGTAGAGCTCCTAATTGGACACATCTGCTCTCTGCAAAATACAGTATCATTCTTGATGATTGCTTTGCCATCACACTTCAGAAAATACATCTGCTGCTGCTAGCTGGGTACCAGTTGGGGGCTCCTCCTGGTCTCTTCCGTTTCCCAGTTGTTTTTCACAGAGCACAGCATTTTCAAACATCCTTCTGTGCTGTTTGCCTTTCAGCCTTTGGACATATAGTTATAACATGGACATGACTGTTTTTACTCAGCTCTTCTCTATACTTCTCTTACATCGGCCTCAGGATGCTATGCCAATGTTACTGTTAGTGCCTTCGGTGTTGAAGTTCTGTCTTCACCTTTGCAAGTACTTTTGCTGTGCCTGGTTTATTTGCCTTCTACTAAAGGTTGAAATTGTGTTAACATGCCTCCCTTCCTCATCAGTTTTTTAACCTGGTAATTTAGCACTCCATTTTCTTCACTCACATCTAATATAATAATCCTAGAGAATTAATTTTACCACTGAGTAATCTTCAGACTCAGTTGCCCAACTAGTTTTCATAATATCAATGTGTATGTTTGTGATTACTTTAACATTTGTCTGTTTAAATTTGGCTACAGAAAATTAATTTTATCTGTGCTTCAAAGTAACATAGCAGTCTATTATTACTTTTTACTTTGACTACTTTAGATTTAAATGTTTCATTGACAACAGAGAGTTGAATTTTGGTGCACTGGTTTTCAAGTCACTACAGGAATACTGTTCTGGTGTATACATTTTAAAAAAGATGTTGAAGAACTCAAGAGTCATCATGCAAGAGCTGCAAGAAAGGTGAAGGTTTGGAAAATGTGCGGTGCAGTGAAGGTCAGGGGTTCTGTCTATTCTAGCTTATCAAAAGACCGTGAAGAAGCAACTTGAGTTAAAAACTCACACAGTGAATATAAATTTTGTCATAAAAGGCTCTTCAGTTTAGCAAGTAAAACTTTAATGAGGTCTGATAGCTAGATGAATCCTACTTAGAAATCTGTCCTGATTCCTAATCAGTGAGGATAATTAACCATTTTTACCACAACTTGGTGGCAAATTCTCTGACCTTGAAAATTTTAAAACTACAATGCGATATTTAAACAAAAATGTTCTACTTTAATCATAGATGCTGGCCTCATGGTGAGAATTAATTCCAAGGATCCCCGTGGCTCGTATTATGTCGGAGGTCACAGTGCTTGATCACAACAAGCCCTTTTGGCCTTAAAATCTGCACGTATAAATTTGCTACCTTGGTGGTCTTCAGGTCCAGAATGGTGTCTGCTGTCAACCCATGCAAATTGCCACCACCCTTGGGCTGCTCTAATTTCAGCTGACCCTGAAAGAGCCCAGTAAAGCAGTGTCATGATTTCAGACTGCACCAGGTATAGCTGAGAAGCTCTTCAATACTATGACTTCATGTGCCAAGTCACAGGTAAAAGGCATGTGCAAAAATGTTGCCGAATCAGAGAAGATGGAACTGTGATGTAGTGGCATGGGCTCTTTGGTGCATGGCATGGCCCCATAGCACACACTGCTCATGGCAGACACCAGCTGTCCTGGGCTTCTGGGTATATCTGGGCCCAGCCACACATGACAGTCTCTCTCTGTCTCTACTTCTACCAGCATCCCCCCCCTACACACCAGTTCTGAGAGATCCTAGGGCAGTGATCCTACAAAAAGGCCAAATTTCTCCCCCTCGCCCCAGTACCTTTTCCCCTCTGCTATGAAAGCATGAAGATCACCCATGCTGCCTCAGGTCTCTTTCTAGGTCACTTGTGTCTTCTCCCTAGGACACTACCTTCACTAAAAATCGAGGGTGCTCAGGACATCTTGAGAGTAGGTTCCAAAAGGCATCCTGCAACAGTGGTAAAAAGAGCTGAAAAATCAGGAGGCTAGGGAAATATGTATGAATATGTGCATGACTCTCTTACTTTCTCTTTCCCCTTCCCTTGTTCTCTCTTTCTCCACCATCAGGCTATGCTTACTACAGAATCAGACCAGTAGCTGCTCCCAACAGCCTCACTTTGCATTTTTCGCTATTGTCACTGTACCAGCCAATCATGTAAAAAATGATATATTGACTTGGCAGGTGCTTCTGTTTTGAACATGATTAAATAACTTTTTATTGTCATCTTCAAAGCATTTTTATGGTCATTTACTGAGTGAAAGGGGCTCTGATTTTGTGAGCATCTGCCAGAATATGTTTGATCCTGTCATCATTTCTTCAGAAAATCACGCGCCTGTAGTTAGAGCGCAAGACACAGTAAGTGCATGAATTGTCCATTGCACTCTGCACTTACAACACTGCCTTCATTGTCAATGATAACAACAGCAGGGGAGAGATCTTGGGAGTTAAGCTACCTGCTGTTTTCTCCTTGATGTTTGAGCTCTTGGACGCTGTGTGAATCTCAGAGATGCAAAGAACAGCTCCTTTGTTGATGCCYTATTTTATTGGTTATTTTAAAATGGTATGCTGTTTGTAATTAGAGCTGGCTAGAAAGAACGCTTCCCATTGCACAGGAGATGCTGGCTTGTTTTGTTCAGTATCAGCATGGCAGCATTAGGAACAGGTGGAGATCTGGGCCACACTTTGCTGGTCATGGAGCTGCTCTGCAGACCACCACTGGGCATCCAACCTCCTGCTCCTGTGGTGTCTGCCAAATGTCAAACAGAATTCACATGTGCCCCTCAAGCATCGCAATCCCTTTGAATCAGCACTTTCCTGTGGAAAACCAGTTAGAGCACTCCCTGTCAGCATTATTTATCTATGCAACAGCCTTCATTGACCTTCATCTGGGCTTACGGTCCCTGTGCGCATCAAAATAGAAGTACTTCTTGCTAGCTGAGTTAGGCTAGTAATATTGTATGGATGAAGCAAACAGAGAGTTACAAGTAGCACATCTTTGTTTAAATTTAGCAGTAACCAGCTGGCCATATTTTGTAGGAGGCAGGAAGGGAGGATACATAGGGAGGGATCTGAAGGAAAATCAAGCAGAGGCTATAAAAACATTTCTCTAAAATGGCAGCATAATGAAAAAGGGATGCCAAGCAAAGAGCTTACTGATCATCTGCGTATCACTCTTACAACACACTCCAGCTAGCTCAGCCCTCAGTACAGAGGGGACATGCAGGTGTTTGGAAGGATCACTTCCCACACGATATTTTCTACAGGATTCTTTTCAGCAGACGAAAGTTATCTGTATTTCATTATCACCCTCTGAGACAGGCTGTTAAAGTGTATGATGAAAAGGGCAGAAAGTTGAAGAGCAGAGTGTGAGAGTGTCAGTATTCCTGAAAACAATCAAGATGAGACTAATCAACAGCAGAGGCTTGACTCTCAGAGGAAACCTGTGGACTCACTGGTTGCATCTTCTCCTCATTTCCATACCACTGTGTCTGGCAGGGCTGCTGCACCTGAACCACTGCTCTGCCATCTGTGTTTCCTCTGATGCTGGCTGCTGCCTCAGCTACCCTCCTCAGCTTTGACATTGGTTATCCTTTCCCTCACAAAATTACCAAGGAAGAAATGAAGTTCATATAAAAACACTTTCCGTGGAACAATTTGAAAGACAGTCTGTGACAAAAGAGGCAGTTAGCAATAACGGCCCCTGATACTGCAACAAAACAGTCCCTCACATCAGGAAGGCAAAAAACTTTGTTTAAGGTTTTTTTTTTTTTTTTTACTTTTAGTTAGGAATGTTACAGGAAGGAGACTGTAGGAGATAGCTAATGTTCCCATGAATATCTCTAATGGAGGAATATATCTAGTTATGTTCATGTGTTTACGCTTATGAGTCTATGTCACATTTTCAACACCATATCACACAAGTATTAAAAATCGGTGAGTCAGATCTCAAAAATCATGGAATCATGAGTTTAAAAACTCATGAGATTAAAAAAATACAATAACTTTTTTATGTTTGCTTCCTACTTTCTTTTTGGGGAACACTTCTGTTATATATATTTTTCTCTCAAAAGAGCATGTTAGGTCTAACGAAAAATAAAATTGTGCATGTTTGTATGTGCTATCACTTATCATTTGTTTTCAAGAGCCAGGCCACTGAGAAAAAGAACAATCACAGTGACACTCCTGTGAAAATCATGAGAGTTGATGAATTCAGCATTTTCAAAGGCAGGCTCATCCGTTCTGTGGTTCAATTTCCATGGGAATAACAACCAAAGTGCAGCTACATGACTAGTGACTCGAAGTCATGTTAAAGCAAACACACAGCCAGAGTATGTACTCTTCACAGGTAAAGTTAATTAGGATATGAAACACAAATCACTCTAGAAATGAGCAAAGCTATCAGTACTAAAGGCTCACCAAAGGCTGAGAGGTGTGAAGGGACAGTACGGTCTGGAGTTTGCTTGTAATGCACAGTGAGGGGCAGCCCTGCACATGGCTGAGCTCAGAGCCAGGAACGGAGGCTCTCAGCCAGCTCTGCTAGTMTGCACTCTGGGGAGAGAAGCCAAGATCCCTCCTCCATCTTTTCCCTACCCTCTTAGTAAGTCCTGTGCTCTTTGCCTTTCTATGGGTTATGGGAGACTGGGAAAGCTCCTTGTTCTGTTCGTCTCTACTCAATATTATTATGAAGCGGTTCAGTAAATTCAGGTGGAATTTGTCACTGTATAAGCTGGGCAGTGAACAAGCTGTAGAAAGAGCAATACATTGCTGAAATACCTCTTGAATTTTATTYGATGCGTTTGTTCTTTTCTCCTGACCACAAAAGTGTGGATCAGTACTCATATGTTCTATGTTACTGATTTGTTATTTCTGTACTTATTAACACCCACCAATAGACAAACCAACCAACCAACCAACCTACCAACCACCTTTTTGGGCACAAAGTTAGAAGACACTTTAAGGCCACTTAGAAAAAATGGCCCATAAAGTTATAATTAAAGGGATCTGGAAAAATTCTGAAATGCTAAAGGAATCACTGCTGGTGGGATGCAGAGTTATTGAAAGCAGAGACCAAAGGGATCTCTGGGTTCATTACACAGCATTCACAGACTGTGTGCTTGAGAACCAACTATGGAGAATGGGTCTCTTGAAGAAAGTTTGCTCGGTGATGCAGGAAGGAAGGGACTGTGCCACTAACGAGGTGTTGCCTTTATCTTGTAGGCTGAGATCGGTTAACAGAGCCCAAGCCTGGTGCTGCGGAAGAGAGGCTGACTTGGAAGCTGGGAACGTGAGGAGGCTGTGCTGTGAGAGACACCCTTGACTTCATAGGATGTTTTTRGGACTGTTCTCTCCTTCACAGGCTGAATTACACTTGCCTCAGGCTAGTCTGTGTTGCCGTTTCTCTGTGTCTCTGAGCACTGCAAAGGCTGGTCTAGAGTGAATGTGTACCACCCATTCACGCAGGTGGGCAAGGAGTGTGTGAATGTGGAAAGGCCCTTTCCATCCTAGCCTTACCTTTAGAGATATAGTGAGCTAGATCCTCAGACAACGTTTGTCACAGTCGCTCTAAGAACAACTCTATAGTCAGCTGAGGATCTAACCTGATTACTTTAATCATCTATCTTCAATACATACATACTATATGTTCCCTTGCCTTCTCATTTATACAACTCTGGTCCATAGTTTTTGACTAATCCAATATCTTTATTTCTCATAATAACAAGTGTGTGACAGTAAATGCATGCCAGACTAGGAACAGAGCTTTTGAAACACAACTCCCCATCCATGTATTTTCCTTCAATACCCAGTTTAAGGAAATGGGACTCAGGAATACCTCTGGGCATTTTGAACAGTCCCCCTGAAGTTGCAGGAAACCAAGCAAAAAGCATGGGAAGATCCGCAGGACTTTCATTACATACCTTTCACATGTCAAAAGTCACATGGCATCCCCCAGCACCCTGTAACACCTAGCACCCTATAACACTTTGTACATTACAGTAAGTGTTAGATTTCTTACATTAACAGCTAACACCCTACTGCAACAGCACAGGAGATCATGGGGAAAGAGAGAACAGAAGAAAGAGAGAAAGAGGAAAAGAAAGTTATTTATACACACGAGATACAAAAATAAATTTTCTCTGATGGATCCAGGTGTATTGGACAACTAACTCACCAAATTGCAGTTAGGAGAGGAAAGAGCAGACTTCCTATGTACATTGTTCAAGGCATCTGCGCACAGCAAATCAATTGTGTACCAAACTCTGTAAGCAGTAAGGGCTGAACACAATAAGTATTTAATGCCCAGTGAAGGTTAATTAGCTGTGTACTGTGGATTTGGGAATCCACAGTTTTAGTCTGTTGTGACCTCAGACTGAGATGTAGACAAACTGTTGATGTAGACAAGCGTGCTTTCAAGGGGCTAAAAGGAAAAATCAAGGTCCATTTTATCTAGATATGTCAAAAAGTGGAGCTTCCATTTACCTAAGATCAGTTTTAAGCCTTAGTTTTAGTACTACTGGTAGTGCCAAGAGCAAGTATTGCACATGCAGTAGAAAACAGGACATCTGCCCTAGTGGGTTGGCAGAATTTAAATCGATCCCTTGTTCCACACAGCAGAACTGTCTCATTTTGAGCTGGTACTTTGTATTACCAGGGGAAGGGACAAAACAAGAGTCTGTATTGTYGGGGGGTGGCTATGTACAATTCTCAGGAGATCTGGAATCACAGACTTGACTGCCACAAGGATGGTCTGCCTGCAGGTGAACTGCCAAAGCAGCATGAGAAATGCAGTCATTGCCATGAGTATCATACCTGCCCAATAGGGTGTTTTTGTTTGTTCTGTAACTGGGAAGCAGTGACACTGCGCTAGCATCCTTCAAGCATGTCCCCTTGCCCTGGTCCTCGGCGACAGAGCCAGCTTTCTTCCCCATTGGGACTGGTTGGCAAGTCACTCTTTTCCTCATGAAAGATGAAGGCGATGGAGAGATTCATTCCAGCACTCTGGCATCCCAGGCTATGGTTCCTCCCATGCTAGCTCACCACAGGACTATCCCAAACGGGTTTCTTCTTACTTTTCTGATTACCTTTCCGGGTGCCTTTGGCTATTTGATCAACTTTGTGAAGCCAGAGCAGCATATAAGGGGCAAGTTTTGTGGGGAAGAATCTGACTCACAATATTTGCTGGGACTTTTTTCTTAACTACTAAATACTGTACAGAAAAAAAAGATTGGGATTTTTCTACCTTGCTAATCAGGAAAGAGATAGATCTTAGCAATGAGACAATTATGAAAATGAGGAAGCAATTTAATTGTCTGAAAACAGCTTAATTAGAAAGAACATAATTTTCTTAAATGATAGTAATCATTTTCCTGGAGATTAAAGAATAGCTGATCTTAACTTTAAGGAAAATATCTTTTGCTATTGGAAACCAAATGACTGAGAGAGTAAAGGGAATAAATAAGTCCATCTTCCCCCAGGTTCTCTGAACCATTATTCATATGGGAACTTTTTCCTTTTGTGCTTACTATATAGATATATCACCAGTATTTCTCCCTAGCACAATAGCATCCAAGCTCATCAGCAGAAGGAAGGCTTAACATTGTGATAGGAGCTGCCTAAATATATGGGAATACACAGTCAGACCCTCCCTCACAGGCCAAAAAGAGAAAATAGCACAATAAGCAAGTTAAAGCTGAGCCATCCTTGGCTGCTTTAAAATACCTGTTTATTTGAATAACAAATATTAAGTTTCATGAACAGAACAAAGACAGAACGTCCATGGAAGAAACCTGCATAGCAATGAGACATGTGTTATAGCTAGGTATCTGATGATGAAGTGTTGCTGGACACTTAACACTTCTAAAAACTAGCCCTTGACACCATTAGGGGTGAATGTAGAAGCCTAGCTACACAGTCTAAAAAATCCTACCTTGACCTGTAGAATTAGATAGTTAAGGCCTGTCTCATTCAGGGAAGTGCTTAAGCACATGCTTAATATTAATTTAAAATGGGACCATAGTCTGTCTCGTGCTTGTCCAAGGTTGTTTCTTGGGGGAGATAAATAAGAAGAGTGTTACATGTGCAAATACATTTAAACATCTTTGCATTTGCAAAGTTATACCTTCAAAAGTCAGGATATTCCAGAAATGAGGTAGCCCTTTTTTATTTACTCTGACATAGTCTTTAATCATCTGATCACACATAATTTTTTCCATAGGATCTCTGCCTCTTTCAGTGTACAGCATGGCTGGGTTCCTTTAATCACAATCCCTCAATATTTTGTATTTTTCCTGTTCTTCACATTCTTTGTCCCAAATTAAAACATGCAGAAGACAGAAACCCTTTTCTGTTTCCTGTCAATAATGTTTCTTCAGGTGAGTTTCTGCAGGATGGTTGAGTTAATCTATCAGCTTGTTGCTGCTAGAAGAGTCATTCTATTCCCATTTCTCTTTCCGTCCCTGGCTACATGGTCCTGCCCCTTATCTGCCACCCCAAGTGTAGGGCAGAATATGAGGTAATGGGTGGAAAAGGCAACCATATAAAGCAGCATGTATTGCTTTGAAAGATTGGCCTTTAAAAATACATTTGAACATTGCCACAGGCAAAGTGGTACATGAAGGAGTGAGAAACAGGTCCTACAGAAGGAATAGGGAAAACATAGCTGRGAAGCCTTGAATCTGAAACAGAACTAGTGAACCAAGAGTTCCCTGGAAGCTGCCAGTACAGTTGTGGAGGAAAACAGGCTGATGTGATCCTTAGATTTTGAAGACTGAAGTGGAAAGTAGGAGAAAGAAAATGATTTCCTTCCATCTCTAGTTGTGAAGAGATCGATGCTAGATCACTGTGTCTACTGGTTCCATCCACATTTTCAAAATATATTGAAAACAGGAGTAAATGCAAACAAGAGCCACAAAATGATTCAAGGAAGATGAAAATAAGGACAAAACACATAAAAATCCTACATCTACTTGACCTACCAGAAAGAAGATTGAGGGATCATTTCATAACAGCATAAAAGTCTCTTCCCAGATACACACGGGATTATTATGCTGGTTATTATGTGAAGAGGCACATGCAATTGCRTTGCTGAATGCTCTGCAATAAGATCTAGCATTCCTAGAGGCAAAAACCTCTTCAACCTAGGGAGGAAAGGCATAACAACAATGGAGGTTGAAAGCCAGCCAAATTCAGACATGGAACAGGGCACACAGTTGAAAGTGTGATGGTAATTAATTGTAGTTAATAAGTAAGAGTAAGAACTCTTTTAATGTAGCCTGGAGGCCCTTCTGCAAGGCATGTTCAAATCACACTCAAGTCACACTCAAGGCTCAATACAAGTCTTACAGGGACATGAAATGACTGTTGATATATAGAAGGTTGGACAAGATGATTCATTGCTTTCTGGTCTTATTTCTGTCTGTGTAAGTCAGTGCAAAAGCAATGCAGAGGGATAGGTCTGTGAGGCACAGGCTGTGAGTCCTGTTTTCCAGACTGGATCCTAGGAGTATGTGAGCAAGAAGGCCATGAAGAGATTTGCAGAAGAGAGGAGATAACCCTGCTTTCCAAGGCAAATTCTAACTCAAGTATTACATCTTAAATCTTAACCTCCCCACTCAACTATTGTGACTGGAAAAGCTGTTGTTTTGGCTTGTATTTCTTCTTATAAATCAGGTTCTTTTTCAGGCTGAGTAGCACCTTTCACCAGCAGTGCTCAGACTGAGACTAAACATCCTACTTGTAGACTAAGTCACTACTTAATGCAAGAATGGCTGTGGCAGAATCTGGCTGCAGCACTGCTCTTGTGTTGAGGAGCACTTTAGTCACCATCGGGCCTTGTTTGTTTTCATCAGAGAATCACTTATGGAGTCAAGAAGTTCTTCATGCAGGCATGCAAGATCTAGGAAAATATATTATGTAAAATGTGTCCTAAATTATGCTAAAATGAGTCTATTCAACCATGCAGATTCTTAACTGGCCATGTGAATGCTATGATTTAATGTTTATCCTCCATTACTCCTTACTGCCTGGAGGATGTGTACCTAGCACAATGGCACAGAATATAAAAAGCGCCTCTAATGTCTGACCAGCCTCACTGGATTCTTTTGAAAATGTCAGTGTGAAAGCGTAGCTTTGTTTTTTCAAAATGAAATGATGGAATTCACACTCTTCTCGCAGGGTATTTTTAATTGTTGAACTTGAAGTACAACAGGCTTTTTGCTGGTATTTTGGAATTCCTTACGGAATATGGATTCTCGAATGTGGCCACTCCTTGTAAAGAGGCTGCCTACATGGAAACTGAGGGAGTAGCCCAAATGTAGGAAGGAAGAGGAGTGTAATCCAGGAAGTCAGTCTGGCTGCCTATGCCTTAAATGCTACCTGAGAATGCACCGTCTCAGAAAATGGGTATCCTTCGAGCGAGCCAGTTCAGCTATATTCTTTCTAAGCATGCAGAGAACCACAGTGGGAACAGCGGCTCCAGTGGTACCAGTAGCGATGAAGAAAGCATCATTAACTGACAGACAAAACAGGCAGCCTGAGGGGATCTCTGGAGTTGTTAGATTTCTAGAAATAACTTTGCAGAAGCAAGCCCTGGCCCTGTACACTCTGCTGGGACTGGCAAACATGGACTTGTTCCAACAAAGAAAAAGAGCAGTGAGAGCCAAGGACGGAGGATACAGAGACTTCCTGGGAGAGTACCTGAAGTGTGGCTTTGGCAGATCCAGAAGGTCCCAGAGCACAGCCCAGGGAAAAGAGTTGGCAGCTGACACATTTGCAGGGGTTGAATTATGCTATCAAATATTTGGTTCCAACTGCACCATGGAGCTGGGTAGTGAGTAATCCCAGCAAGAATAGTAAACATTGCTGTTAATCTACAGAGAGATGAGAAGAACACAAGATTTCCAAACAATAAATATGACACGAGCACAGAAACAAGAACTGTGCCTGTACACTGAGATAAGCATGGGCAGTGAAAGCAATGGCTATAGTTTCAGGGCAGTACTGGAAAACTCTCCCTATGGGCATGAACAGTCTGTGAGGGCACTTGTGTGTGTCTTGGTAGAGTCACTGAAGTTAGCACAGAAGGAGCATTCCTATTCCGAACATGCCTTGCCTCCAGGTAACTGGAGGATCTATACAGACCCAGAACAAACTGGAGACTTAAGAGAGCTCTGAAGCAAATTCCCAGTCTAATACGGAAGGTATTGCTCAAGCCATCCTGGCCAAACATGTCCTCGGTATGTGCTTCTGAGACAAGGTTCTGGCACATTAGCAGACAGACAAACTGTCAAGCCACTGTACCACCTCTGCCACACCTTGGAGCAAGTTCCCCTCAATTAGTCAGCCAAGATTATGTTGCTATTGCTTAGTCAATGGATTTTAGAATTAAAATGGAATGAGGAGAAAGTCAGTGGCAGAATC
Source organism: Apteryx rowi (assembly GCF_003343035.1). NCBI lineage: Eukaryota > Metazoa > Chordata > Aves > Apterygiformes > Apterygidae > Apteryx > Apteryx rowi. Next base: position 1,803,933 of record NW_020451182.1, read on the forward strand.
ATGGCATCAGTAAGGGACACTGAAGGTCCAAGATTTGGATTTTTTGCAATAACTAGGCAACTAGAAATCTGGCCTTTTAGCCAGACTCTCCTACCCTGGCAAGTGTTGCCATCTGCAAAAAACCTGTGAATTTCTTCACCCATCCAGAGGCCAATGTTTTTAGTAATTTTCTTTCGCTTTTCCAGCCTTTCCATTTCCTCCTTATTTTCCTTCTTTTAACTTTCAGTCTGTCAAAAAGCATCACAACCATTGATATGGTGAGTGCTCTGCCATTTGTTCTATTTTAACCAGCTGATTTTTCAAAAACATTGAGAGGTTATTTTTGATTATGTGTGTATATATATATATAAAATAYATATATGTGTGTGTGTGTGTATATATGTATGTATGTATGTATGTATGTATATACTTCACACTGGATATTTAAGTGTTTGAGTTTTCTCATAATTCTAATGAAATGCCTGCTGAAATCAGTGGGAAGTTTCCCCCGATTTAATTTTATTGACAGGACCCTGTAAAAAATCCTAATGTAAAAAGAATATTCTGTCTATGTGAAGTCAGCCACACATCCAGAAAACAGAGACTCTATGTTAATTATAAAATATATTTCCCAAGAGAATTAATGCAAGTTACACTTAAAATGCTAAATTATGAGATCTATATAGATTAATATATTCTACTGCAGTACAAAGAAAGTGACCTCTTTTTCCATGAATTAAAAAAAAATCGTATTATGCAAAAATCTCTAGCTATATGCCTAATCCCCTAGAGGGCAGTATAACCTAAAAATAAATTAAACGGAGCGATGCAATTAGTATTTTCCAAACACTGGTTATGTTAAATAGGATTGTGTTTCCTACTTGATCTGACAAATTGGCACAAAGGTGCAAGAAATTGGGGGACATTTATAATCTCTAAATTATAAGAGAAAATTAATATAATCAAATGAACAATATCACCTTATTTTAATTTATTTATCTCACCTAATACATATACTTGATTTTGCAGACTATCAAAACCAAGTATGTTGTATTTAAGTATCCTGTCAGCTGTTTTCCTAAGAGGTGTTTTATGGCTAGAATTTCAGATGGTCTCAGTTCCCTATTTTAGCCTTAAGGCTATCTGTCCCTACCACTGCATGAGCTTGATCCTGAGGTACTAAAAGATCTCAGATGCCCATGTCAGTAGAAGGTAAGAGTACTGGGCCATTATTCAGGCACTGTCCAGGGCTTAGTACTCTAAGTTAGCCCATATAGTCACCAAACTGCTGTGACAGCCCAATTTTCCAGGCACTTTCAGCATCTGAATGAGAGAGGGATGTGTGCCCTCCATTGAAATGAGGGTGTCTGTCCCATCCTGAATGACTTGATATTATATATTATATGAGACTCACAAAACACCTTTATTTTTGCAGGCATGAGCCTTTTATTCAGTGTTAATGGCAGCAGTGAGGGGCAAGTCTAATCTATCTAGTGGCTTTTTCTAAAACAGACTATTTTTCCCATTTGTGCCCAGGTCCTATCCAGAGCTGCACTTTTAAGACTAAAGTCTAATTTCCTCGATCACCTGCATAGGTAATATACATGTACTCACACACCTGCAAACCCAACACATGTGGCACACAGCACCTCAAGTATCATTTAATTTAACAACAGGGGAAAGTCCTCCAAATGAACACAAACACATGAGCAAGCCCTATCTAACACTGACATCCTTCCAAGGAGTTAGCACTTTCTGACATTTTGTCCACATGGACCCCACACTGGGCTTAATTCATTTTTTTTGACTGGAACTGGGTTTTCAAGGACTGGAGACTAGCTCATTCAGAGGAAACCTCAGTTTGACTGTTCCTAGAAGCTGCAGAAGTTGAAGCCAGAGGACTCATGACAGTCACCAATTTCTCACTAAGGAGGAGCAAATCTCTTTCAGTTATTGCTCCATAGGAAAAATAATCATTCATCAGGATGACTATTTTGATCGAAGCCCATTCCAGATGGCTGAAAATAAGCTGGGGAAGAAAGAATAATGTTCCAGGATGACTTGATTTGGAATAAAATTGATGGAAAGGGGGACAGAGAAATCTTCTAATAGGAAAGTGCCAAGTAGGTGGGTATATTTTTATGCTGGTGTCATTGCAGAAAGCATTTTTCATTTGTACCAGCCCCAGACCTGCTTAGAGAAGATTGTACAGATTCTTTGAACAGAGAAGAACGAAATACATTTGTCTGCGGATAACTGAMTAAAAAACAAGATTGGTTCTAATCATCAGAGATAGGATGAAACAACTCAATATTTTCCAAACTGCTTCACTCATTCCCCTAATCTCAACAGCAAAACATGCTTTGAGGCGGGTTATACTATCTCATACATACAGAAACACTCTGATACAATGGCTATAAGGTTCCTTATAAACTTATAAGCTATAAGGTTCCAAGGTGTTTTCATAAGAAAAAAAATTTCTGAAGAAGTAACTGGCAGGCACATAAAAAATTACTTACATTGCTAAGTGTGACTGTTCAGTCTGATGACACATTTTAGGATAACTAGTTTACATTTCTTTTGAAGTGAATTTCCTAGCGACAATGTTTGCACTATTCACCTGCCTCATCAAGGCCTGTTTAGAATACAGTGCTTAATACAGTTTTTAACCCATTATAAAGCCATGCACAGATAATTTAAAATGATCATAACAACTAACAAACACGTAATCAAGGAGCTCTTAAAATGTATTAAAATTCAGGTCTCTCGCTATTAGCAAAACCGCTTCATTAACATATTAAGACAATGTTCATTTGATAATTAGCTTCTGTTTTCTTTGCATTCTGGCAGTTAAATCATCCCTGTGAAGCCAGAGGGAAAAAGTTTATGCTTCTACAAGGTATCTTTGGTGAGGTGTAGGTTGCCGGCTCATCGTTTTTAATAAACTTMTGTGTTTTCTTCTTGTTGTATCTTAATTCTTAAATGTTGCAGATTAAGCAAGTCCAGCCCACATCTGTGGTGAAGATGGGAGGTTTTGATTCTCAGGGCTCAGAAGAGGGAAAATGATGGGCCCCTTTTCTCCCTTAGGCTCATGCTACTCTGGTAACACAAGGCTCAAGGGAAAGAACTTGGGAATTCCTTGCATACGCTTTCCGTGGCACTCTTATGTCCCATGCAGAGCTCAGAGCTTGGCAGAGAAGAAAAACTAACTGGTCAAAGGCCACTGACTGAGACTAGGATCATTGCTCTCCATCCTTTCCCTAATCACCAATTATACATTCCAAACAGTATTTTCAAGAAAAAGTGAGACTGTTATTCAAAATAGATTAAAAGATTTTTCAATCCCGAGAATGAGGTATTTGATTCTAGATCTTGCCTGACTTCAAATGCCAGCTACATCTTCCAAGACACCTCTGAACTGTACACACTCATTCTCCCATATGTGCCGTCTGTTCCCACTGCTGCAATAGCCAATGCAAGTGGCTTATTTATAGTGATGGAAAAAGAGAGCACAGATTACTTAACCAAGACTGCTCCAGCTCACATCCCAGATGCATCCCCCACCCAGCTTCACATCACCAGAAATTTCCAGGGAAATCTTCTCTTCCCCTGTCACTGATTTGCAATAAATAGGAAGCCTGGAGTTACTGAATATGCAGACTAGACTAAGTGGTTATAACTTTCCCTGTTTTACATTTGAGTATGTTTTTAAAGATAAATAGTAATTAACTACATGTTCTAGTCTTTGAAATAACAGATACTGAATGCTTCAAGCATAAGTTGTAGGGTGACTGAGCTGCAGAAAGATCTTACAAGGCTGAGTGGCTGGGTACTAAATAACAGGTGAAATTCAGTGTAGAGGAACATGAAGTGATGCACAACAGAAAAAAAATCGTATGCTGACTTCGCATAAAATATTATGGGCTCAGAGATAACTACTCAGGAATGACAGTTTATAACAAACAGTCTTATAAAATGTCATGTCAATGCTTAGTAGAAGTAAAAAAAGGAAAATGAATGTTAAAGGTGTCTAAGAAAGGAAAAGAGAACAAAAGAGAAGCCATTATGTATAAATTCATGGTACATCTGTATCCTCAACACTATATATTTGCAGTTCACAGAATTGCTGAGGTTGGAAGGGACCTCTGGAGATCATCTAGTCCAAACCCCCTGCTCAAGCAGGGTCACCTAGAGCACATTGCACAGAATTGCATCCAGGCGGGTTTTGAATATCTCCAGAGAAGGAGACTCCACAACCTCTCKGGGCAACCTGTTCCAGTGCTCTGTCACCCTCACAGTGAAAAAGTTTTTCCTCATGTTCAGATGGAAGTGTCTGTGTTTCAGTTTGTGCCCGTTGCCTCGCGTCCTGTCRCTGGGCACCACTGAAAAGAGTCTGGTCCCATCCTCTCGACACCCTCCCTTCAGATACTTGTACACRTTGATAAGATCTCCTCTCAGCCTTCTCTTCTCCAGGCTAAACAGGCCCAGCTCTCTCAGCCTTTCCTCATAAGAGAGATGCTCCAGTCCCCTAATCATCTTTGTGGCCCTTTGCTGGACTTGCTCCAGTAGTGCCACATCCCTCTTGTACTGGGGAGCCCAGAACTGGACGCAGTACTCCAGATGTGGCCTCACCAGGGCTGAGTAGAGGGGGAGAATCACCTCCCTCGACCTCCTGGCAACACTCTTCCTGATGCAGCCCAGGATACCATTGGCCTTCTTGGCCACAAGGGCACATTGCTGCCTCATGCTTAACTTGGTGTCCACCAGCACTCCCAGGTCCTTCTCCGCAGAGCTGCTYTCCAGCAGGTCAACCCCCAACCTGTACTGGTGCAGGGGGTTATTCCTCCCCAGGTGCAGGACCCTGCACTTGCCTTTGTTGAACTTCATGAGGTTCCTCTCCGCCCACCTCTCCAGCCTGTCCAAGTCTCTCTGAATGGCAGCACAGCCCTCTGGCGTATCCGCCACTCCTCCCAGTTTTGTATCGTCAGCAAACTTGCTGAGGGTGCACTCTGTCCCTTCATCCAGGTCAYTGATGAAGAAGTTGAACAAGACTGGACCCAGTACTGACCCCTGGGGGACACCGCTAGCTACAGGCCTCCAACTAGACTCTGTGCCACTGATCACAACTCTCTGAGCTCTGCCATTCAGCCAGGTCTCAATCCACCTCACTGTCCACTCATCTAACCCACACTTCCTGAGCTTGTCTATGAGGATGTTATGGGAGACAGTGTCAAAAGCCTTGCTGAAGTCTAGGTAGACAACATCCACTGCTCTCCCCTCATCTACCCAGCCCGTCATTCCATCATAGAAGGCTATCAGATTGGTTAGGCATGATTTCCCCTTGGTGAAGCCATGCTGACTACTCCTGATCACCTTCTTGTCCTCCACATGCTTGGAGATGGCTTCCAGGATGAGCTGCTCCATCACCTTTCCAGGGATGCAGGTGAGGCTGACTGGCCTGTAGTTCCCTGGGTCCTCCTTCTTGCCCTTTTTGAAGACTGGGGTGACATTGGCTTTCTTCCAGTCCTCAGGCACCTCTCCTGTTCTCCATGACCTTTCAAAGATGATGGAGAGTGGCTTAGCAATAATGTCCGCCAGCTCCCTCAGCACTCGTGGGTGCATCCCATCAGGGCCCATGGATTTGTGGGTGTCAAGTTTGCTTAAATGATCTCTAACCTGATCCTCCTCCACCAAGGGAAAGTCTTCCTCTCTCCAGACTTTCTCTCTTGCCTCCAGGATCTGGGGCTCCTGAGGGCTGGCCTGACCAGTAAAGACTGAAGCAAAGAAGGCATTCAGTAACTCTGCCTTCTCTGCATCCTTCGTCACCAGGGCACCCACCCCATTCAGCAAAGGGCCCACATTTTCCCTAGTCTTCCTCTTGCTGCTGATGTATTTGAAGAAGCCCTTCTTGCTGTCCTTGACATCTCTAGCCAGATTTAATTCCAAACGGGCCTTAGCCTTCCTCGTCGCATCCCTGCATACTCTGACAACATTCCTATATTCCTCCCAAGTGGCCTGTCCCCCTTTCCACTTTCTGTATACTTCCTTCTTCTGGTTGAGTTTTGCCAGGAGCTCCTTGCTCATCCATGCAGGTCTCCTGCCTCCTTTGCTTGACTTCCTACTCATAGGGATGCACCGCTCTTGAGCCTGGAAGAAGTGATGTTTGAATATTAACCAGCTCTCTTGAACACTCCTTCCTTCTAGGGCCCTCACCTCAGTTCTGCTTGCCCATTTCAGAAAGGGTATAACAGAATTTGAAAAGGCTCAGAGAAGGTTGACAAAGGTATGAAATGGTTTCCCTACAAGGCACGGCATCTTCAGCCTGAGAAGAGGTAACACAGGGGAAACATGTTGGAGGAGTATAAAGCCCTGAGTGCCAAGGAGAAGACAAATAAGAAATGATAGTTCATTGTCCCTGTCCCAGTGCAAGAGCAAGGGGCCATCCCATGATATTGGCAAGTGGCAGGTCGAAAACAAAAAGGAGGGGGTTCTTCACACAAAGTAGTTAAGCAAAAGAACTCTTTACCAAAAGACATTGCGGATGTCAAAAACTGTGAGTGAGTTCAAGGAAAGATTGGAACAGTTCAAGTAACAGAAACAGAAAGATTATTAAACACCATATCTGTTTAAGGAGATCTTTGAGGCACAGATTGCTAGAGACTGGAAGGTTATTTTGGAGAAGCAACACTATGCACTTTCTTTGTCCTCCTGCTCTCTTCTAGGCATTCACTTTTCTCTATTGTAGGACACTGACCTTCGATCTAACTTAGCATTGCAGTTCTTACATTCTCGCAATCTTTTATCAGGTGAGACTGCTCTGGGAAAGCCCTAACATCAGGAATTTTGACAGCAGTGCCCTCAGATGAATGATTAGATCAGTCCGGTTTCAATGTAAATGAAGTGGAGCCACCAGATAGAGGAAACCGCAACATATAACAAACCACAGTTCACTGCTTTTGGTCTTACTTTGTTCAAACCACTTTGTATCACACATGCTATAATATTGAAAAGACAAGATAATATAGTGTGACTGATGTGTTCCCACTAGTGGTGATGGTGATATTTTTGTTTAAAATTTTTATTGCTCAGTTGCATGCACTGAATTGCACAAAGCCCACAAAAGTACTTTTGTTCTACTGCATCCAGAAATTCTTACTGAAATGGATAGGGAGGAGGTTGTATCTTTTCATATATGGGCTCAAAAGTTAGATGTCAAGCAGAGGTGTTAGATAAACAATACTTATACCTTTTGCATTAGAATGCACTCATCTCTGCTTTGATATTAAGGGCTGCTGGAGCTGAATATCCATTTCACCTGTACGTTTGTTTCTGATGTACATGGGAGCAGCACTCACAGAAGACAATAGCCAAGACAACAGCACAGTAGTAGACGAAAACAAAGAAAACAAAATCTTTAAGCTGATGGCATGTCATCTCCCCCCACCCCATCACATCACTAGGAGTTCCAACAGGTGATTTTCTTTCCTCTACCACAAGATTTTATCAAATGACATGTGACTGTCTTCTTGACCACCTTCTTGCTGCAGGTCTGCCATGCTTCTGAGGGTGTAGAAATGGCCTGCTTGTTCTGCTGCAAGGTCCCCCTGTAGAGCCCTGCAGGAATCAGCCTGGACCCCTGCTCCTGCTGTAAGAGCACAGACCAGCCAGGGCTATTAGTGCAGGTCTCAGGTCAGCAGGGGACAACCCCTTACCTTTGTGCTCATGATAGCCAACTCCTCACTTTGTCCCCATGTCTTTAGCAGCAGCTGCTATGCAGTTGTCACTGTTTCTGAAGGAACCTGGAACTTGGATGAGAGGAAATGAATCAGGTGGCTCCTGGGGGGACTGGGGTGAGTTTCCAGGGAGGAAGGCATTTTGGGGAAGTGGTACAAACTCTATCAAATACCTCTGCCTCCCAGAGTATGCTGCCCAGAGCGGCATTTATACAGCTTACTGAAGCTTCTGATTGTCTCCATGACCATGGGGGGTTTGGAGCTCCACTCATTGCCTGTGGCTGGACAATTCAAATTCATCTGGTAGAGTCCATTAGCACTGAGGTAGCCACAGTGTGTTACTAATACTGCAAGTTTGGGGAGCAACTTTTGATAACTTCATCCGGCATTCAGAATTCTTTAGGAGAACAAAGACATTCCTCCAACTAAAAATACAAAATACTTGACCTTGGCTCTGACAGAGCTTTGCCAGATGCTGTGTTATATTTAACCTTCACTTTCAGAGTTTCAAAAACTAAGTCTTCAGGTGTTTAAAGCCCTACATATTTTTTAATGGAAAGTGAGAGAAAACAGGCAAATCAGCCGCAGAGAAGGCTCTGCTGAAAACTGCAGCTGCATCAGTGTGACTGAGTAAAAAAAATGTTTTTAAAACAGAAACTGCTGATACGGCTTTTGGTGAAGCCTCTGCAGCAGCTGTGATGGCTTTTAACTTTGAGTTTTCAGTGAGGAAAAGATGATATTTCTTGTCTTGTCATTTTTATGAATAACACAGGAGAGTTTCAAAATGTCAGGCCAGGTTGAGGAGCAGATGTAAGGTTAACTGTGCCTTGGACTGATCCAAACAGAGGGGACTGATCAGTTTGATGGGATGGTAAGTAGGGGCGACCCAGAAGTGGTCAGTCCTCCAGCCCAAGGTAGCTTCAGCAAAAACTGATGTTGGTGTTGGGAGGCAGCAGTGACTCCCAGGAAGTGCTCCCTGAGTGGCAGCCTTCCAGGGATCCTAAGGTACCACATAGGGAGCACAAGGTGAAGAAGTAAAAGGAAATAGTGAGAAGATGCCTGATAACCCAGAGCAAAGACAGCCTCTTCCTCCATGTGGCAGAGTGCACACTTGGCATCTCAGCCACTTGCCATTCCACACAGAGGGAGGGCAGCTCTGGGGCAGAGTCTCCCATGAAATCTCTAAAAAAAGTTTGTGATATAATGATACATCATTGCTTAACTTCTACAAAAATTGCCAACAGCTAGTTTGGAAGACTTCATCTTCTAAATCAGACTCTCCTTTCATGCAAGAAAGTGTATGCACTTTCAACAACACAACCAGGCAGTTATTTTAGTATTGTTATGTTATACTTATTTATATTTGGTATGTTATTTTATTCATATTATTTATTTATACTTGGGTTGGTGTGTTATATTTAGTATTGTCGTGGTATTGTGGCTCTGGATGAAAATCTGCTCCTGGGAGAACAGAGAGCTGAGAAACACTTCTAGTAAAAGTTGACTAAAAATGAAATGTCTTTGTGAAAAGTTCTGGTTTTTAGGAATGAACATTTTCAAAAATAAATGTTTTGTGGAGGATTTTCTAACTAGCTCTGCTTGAATCCCTCTTAAGGAGAAAAAGGAGAGAATCCTGCAACTGATGGGTGGTTCACATTGATCTCTCAAAAAGTCCCTGCATTTTCCCAATGGGAACAGAGACACCCCCAAGAGGATTCTTCTATACTTGAATAGCTGTTCTCTGCTTAGAGAGTCAACAGTAATTTTTTTTTTAATTTGAATATTTAAGTTTCCAGGAATTGCTGTAGGGGTATCCTACTGGAAAATAGGATTCAGTTTTTCAAGGGTGGGGTACCCTTGGACCCACTCTGTTCCTGGATAAAATTCATTAGAATTGGGAACTGGGTATTCTTCATGCATGGGTCAGGAACCAGCAGTCCATAAGAAATATCCTCAAGTCACCATTTGCTTCTCTCCTACCTCTCCACTTTCCTTTCTTCCTCCCCGCACAAAATTCTTAGCCCTGCAGGTGGCTGCTGGATGTAAGCATATTAGATGGAAACTACAGTGTGGCCATTTCAAAAGTGCTGCACTTTAATGGCAAAAGGGAGAGCTCTGCTGAGAGACTGGCTAATGCTAAGGGCAAACATCTGTTGAAATGTAGCAAAGGCAGAAAGTCTCCTTTGTCAGCTGCTATGGGAATGGATATTAACTTCTCCACTGCAGATCTGCCGTTCCATGACAGCTTGTTGAAATGCTCCAAAGAGACCTACTCAGTTGGAGCTGGAGTTCATCCTCAATGGGAAAGAAATGAAGCACTAGGCCTGGTTCAGTTCCCCAGTTTGTAAAAGTCAAGCAGTGGCAGCCTACATTTTTGTCTTGTAAGTGCTCATAGGAATGAGAAAAGAAATGCACCACTCAAGGTCAGTGGATAGGAGACCAATGACTGATCAACCCCTCACCCCGACTCAGCCTCGAGTCTTTGATGATAAATCATGCATTATTTTGTATAAGAAGCTTATATTTGATGTGTCACTCTTCAGTCAATATTTCTGTCTAGACCCGTTTTTCTGAGTCATTAAGGTTGTCTCATTGGACAGACCTTTGTGGTCTTAAAATCTTGAAAAGGTTGCTTAGATTTGGGTCAGAATTTTCATTCTTTCCTCTGGGACTGAGCAGCATTAGGATTATCTCTGTCTCCTACATGAGACCGATTAACTCATTCTTCCTTATATCTGGTTTGACACCATTAAGGTCATTTGACATCTGCCCTTAACCTCTTCTAACCAGAGTAGATCTTCCTCTTACAATGATTCTTGTTCTGAATCTGAAAATTGCCCAGTTCCAGGCTCAAGAGTTTGCAAGCTTTATTTTCCTTCTCTAACAATTTTCTTTGATGGAAAATTGGCATCAGAAGACTTGGAAAAATGCTGGACTTTTTCTGAGCATTTGGAGAAAGAAACAGGAAGAGGACAGATTTTTTCCTACCTAAAGGAGAGAAGAAAGAGACTCATGATCCTGAGCATTTTTTCTCCATGTTTTGCTCCAGGGGACAATCTATCACCATTGAGATCTGAAGCCACTGTGCAGAAATCTTGCTGCGATGGAATCAGGGATCTGAGTAAAATGGTTAGAGTTGAGACTATCTGCAAAGAGGATTTATGGAACCTGCTCTGTTACTGTTGCAAAACTCAGAAGAAAAAATAATTTTTCCTGAAGTTCCTTACCACCTGTTGCAGAGTTTACATATTTCAATAGAAAATCAGGCAGCCTGTGGTAAGACTTCATTGGACAACATGCAAGGGTTTTAGTGGGATTTCTTTAATATTTGGTGAAGCTTTCAATACTTGGTAGGCTGAACTGGATTTCCTTAAAAATTTTCAGGCTATATAACATGATCTGAACAATGGGGTAACTTGATTAGGCTCATTGCTTCTGAATTCTTTCTTTTTACACTCCAAGTACATTTTGGCTGAAGAATGATTTGTATCTCCTTGTTATTTATTTTACCTCAATTGTCTTTGTTTGTTTATTGCTTAAAGGTTTCATATTTTGACAGAATTTCCTGAACAAAAAAAGGTTGGGTAGCATTCCTGTCAAAAGCCAGCAAAATAACTCCTATTTTGGCTAACAGGCCAGCCTCCCTGCATGAATTTTTTACCTTTCAAGAAGAATCTCATTCACTTGCACCACTGGCAGCACCAAATGTTCAAAAAATTAGGTTTGGCCTCTCCAAAATCTTTAAACTGGCTTCAAAATATGAGCTTGTTCAAAGTTAGGAAATCTCGAGCTCTTTATTTATCTGATATTCTTTGAATTGTGTAGGTTCCATCAAGCTGTCCTTTGCAGGTATGAGAGCAAGAACCTTACCTTAAAAAGACAAAGGAAGGCTAAACTGAGACAATTACATGTTTTAAAAGACCTTGGGCTCTAGGCAAAACACCAAGTATTGGATGGCTCATGTTAGGATCATGCTGAGACTGCCTGAACTATTTATTCCAAGTGCCAGAAAAAATAAGAGGAAAAAATTATGCAAAAGAAATTTAATGTTTTTTTATTCTTCTATGACAGACTTTACCTGAACCTGACACAAGTGGGCAGCTGGCTGTAGCATGTTTAAATAAAATATAAATGGCAGAATGCAAGAGACAAAACAGTTCTGTTATTTTGATTGAGTGGGTGGCCTGCATCTCTAAGTGTTTGTACTTGAAGAAATTATTGTAGAGGCACCAAGCAGACGAACAGTATTTGGCATCCTGGCATTTAGCTCCCAGTGTATTAAGTTCTATAGCCATTTTTTGTTGCTTGCAAGAGCAGGGCCCATAATCTCAGTGCAATTCCTGTGACAGTGATGTCTCTGCCTCCCGATGGCAGAAGTTCCTACTAATCAGTCAGATTTTGGCTGGAATCCAGCTGTGGAATCAGATTGGTAGCATGGAAGCAGAAGTCACCTCTGCATTGCTAGGACCTGTCCCTGAAGAGTGATTTGAATATCTTCTTTGATTTCAATGGGAAGCAGGAACAGACAGCAGAGCCCTAGGACAGTAGCAGCCAGCGCAGTGCTCTTCGGTGTTGGAGAGCAGACAAGCCTACATGTTATGTATCGGGACATGTGCCCTCCGTTTCTCCCTCTCTGATTTCCTTTCTTTCTTTTTCCTTCCTTAGTTCTCTTCTTCTGTCCCTTGGTTGTGTGCACTCTCTCTGCTCTTCAGGTTGCCTCTGATCCATGAGCTTCCTCCTGCAGGACTTTCCTCACTTTTTGTCTCTCCTGCAGCCTCCCAGTACTGCTGAGACTCTGTCTGGCCTCATGCTCACCTTTGTATTTTCAATTAACGGACTCTTTGGAAGCATGGGTGAAGGGAAAAGAAAAGAAGAACAACTGTCTCCTTCCCTACTCTCCATCACTGAATGGGCCAGGAATTCAACCATTTGTTTGTGGGAGCTTTTGTGGCCAACACGTTGTGTTGGGTTTTGAACATGAACCTGAATGAAATTCCACTACCGATTGTTTTTCCCAGCACCCTTGGAAACATTATGAGGCAGGGATAGTGGCATTTGCCATGGCTTTGTGAGCACTTTAGCCCCATGGACATGCCCTGATCTTTTCCCCTTGAATGTGCTGTTGCTTCAGGTCATAATTTAGCCCTAAATGAAGGAAAAGATGAAAAAATCTTTTAAAATAACTGATGTAATGTAATGGTGTCATATAAAACTGTTGATTACGTGATAGAGCAGAAAATGTAAAAATCCATCACAAAGGTAGGGCAATGCCTTTTCAGTATGGGTCATCTTACTTTGTCTATGAATTTCTGAACTTAACAGAAGACAAAGAAAGCAGAAGTATGTGTGCACACTCATGCTCATCACCACCCACTGTGCTGTGAGTTTTACAGTCTGCACTAGAGATGGCTATGCATACACACAGAATGAACAAAATGGCAGTGGTAACCCCCAAACAATTGTTTTTATAAAATGAGCCCAAAAGCAGAAACTAAATGAGGTCACAATTTGCCTACTGAAACATAAACAACTTATAATTAAACACAAAAAGCACTGTTTCATATTTCTCTCCAATGAGAAAGCAATGATCTCCAGATACTGACATACCCAGATATATATCAAGAAATAATATTTAATCCTGTAGGAGCATTAATGAGTTATTTTTATTATGAGAGCTGCTTGAATCATTTTGAAAAGCCTTTATCATAAAGTAAACCTACAAAGAAATAAAGATATTTTTATTAAGGAAGATAGAATTTCTATTTCTTCATAATATTATAGAGGAACCAAAAACAACACGTTCTGACCTGAAGTATCAGACTTACATTTTGTCTTTTGTTATCCCTTACAATTGCACTGCTGCTTGAATACCCAGCCATATCAAACATAAGTTATTTGTATATCTCTATCCTCTCAGGAAATCTTGACCTTGAAATAGAATAAATATGTAATATGTTCATAGCTAACACCACCAGTGCTAAAAACCATAGACATTGAACAAAAACATGCAAAAGATGAGCTTGTGCAGTGCTATTTGACTCATTGTTGCAAAATGAGAAATTACACTTTAAATGTTTTGCTGTCTTTGAATGACCCTCCATTTGTAATTGATTTAACTCAACAGACTGCAACTCTAAAACTGTTGAGATATGGAACTTATTTGTCCCACCTTTAGAGTATGCTTCAGTCACTCCACCAAAATCAAACTGCACAGTATGGGATCTTTTACATTTGAGTGTTTTGATAATGTCCCACATTAACTTAGAGTTTGAGATGACTCTTTATTCAGGCTGAGATATTTTAGAAGTGCATAGGAATAAACAAATCACATTTAGCATTTGTTGATCAGATCTGTAAAAGGGAGTTAATAACATTTAAAACATAATCTATATATAAGTCCACAAAATCTGAAATAAATGGAAGTCCCTTGAGTGAATAGTTGAAGCAACTTCAAAAATTTCCCTGTAATTGGTCATACTTATGGACAGATAGGATAACAATACCTGAGGTACCTGTAATGAAAACCAAGGATATGATCAACTGCAGTCAAACTGGTAAACCTTGAGGAATGGGACTTTTACATGAAGACTAGAAGGCCTGCGCTCCAGTAAGGCCACGGCACAGACCTCTGATGGTGGGGGGGGGGGGGGGGACAAAGTTATAGCACACTGCATGAGTCGTTCCTCTTATCACTACCCCAGCCGGAAGATGTACTGCAGCCATAAAAATAGCCCAAAACAATGACCATTAACCTTACTCAAGATTTATAGAGGATGGAATAAGCAAGATTTGGAGTCAAGGGATCATGTCATAGTAAGTTTGACTCCTAAAGGTATAAAAGACCTATCCAAAAAACAACTTGTTGCCAACCAAAAGGAACCCAAGAGATGCAGTGAAGACTCAATGGCCAGCACTCTTTATCCTCCGTCACACACAATTGAATCCAGCCAGACTACATGAACATATGCATATTTGTGAGTATGTGGGTGTGAGAACACAAGTGAGTGAAATCTATGAGAGAAGGAGTGTGAGTGACTGCAATCAGTTTTATTTAAAATAAATATCACCCTATCCCAAAGGTCTTGAATTGTTACATTAATTTCCTTGAAGAGCACTAACACATGAGTTGTAAATTAACTGTTGGATTAAATGATAAGCACTAATATGACAAGTTGGGGAAGGTGCCTAGAGGGTTCTTACAGAGACAGGCTAGCTCTGATTTTATTTAACATCTTCTGTATGATTAGGAAAAGGAAGATTAGAAACACACTGATGACATTTGAAGATGATTCTTCCCTGGGAAGTGTTCCCTTCCTTCTCTGGGGACATGCATGTTAAACAGACATAAAAAATGAAAGGACTAAGGGAGTCTGGGAAGATGGTTGGAAATAACAACACAAGATTTATCTAGGAAAAATGCAAGATGAAGAATCTGGAGGAAGGGAGGAAAGCCCAGTGCAAGGTTAATCAATTGGGATGATGAATCGTATTGTCCACCTGATAATGCGTACATTAACAATGGACAGAAAGTATTCCTTGAAACACGTTGTACAGCAGCTACTTCTTATGCTATATAATTAATTAAATAGTATAACTGTCATACCAATGTTGTGAACAGTAGGAGGGCCATTTAAGGTAAAAAGTGTGTGCTAATTAAGAAGTATAAACTGAGGAAAAGGATCTTATTTGTTTAATTTTGCATTTTTATTTCAAAGAATGGGTAGGAGGAAGGAGGGTTGCAAATTTTCCTAGCAATATACTATGTCAATGAATGTAAATCCAAAAGCTGCACTGCTACTAGATTAAAAAAAAAAAAGTTTTGAATAAAGGCTTCTGCGAAGGGGGGGGGAGTTTCCATTTTGAGCAAAGAGAGAGAGCTGAGCAGGCAGTAGGGACTGAGGGACTTGAACTTGGCTCCCTTGGCTGTCTTAGCGGTTCAGCTCTGGGAAAGAGAATTCCAAAATGCTATGGAGCTTCTCCAGCAAAGTCACTCTGCAAGGATGCTGCTGATGACCAACACAAGAACTAGATTTGGCTCACCTAATTGGAGATGTCAGTAAGTAGATTTCTAATCAGAGACAGCTGTATAAACTGCCTTTCTTAGGCAATACAGAGAAGCATTTCTAGGGTGAGTCAATTCCTTGCAACATAGGTGTGTAAAACAGAGAAAACCGAGGAGTCTGTAGTACAAAGATGTGACAGAAGCAGAGTGCTCATGGCTAAAAGTGATGGAATGACAAAATGTCTGAATAAAAGTGACAGTTTGAAATAGGCAAGAAAAAAAGTAGTTTTAGCACTGGAAAAGTTGTGACACAAAAAAACTCAAGGAAAGCAATAAAAAAAACAATCCAAGAATAGATAAAGCACTAGGGAAATAAGAATCAATCTTCCACTGTTGGAGCCATTCTAGTAGATGTGAAATACACAACTAACTGAGCCAGAGGGGTGGCTGTGACTGTGTGGTCTGACAGATGGTCTGCTGTTCTGGGCTCTCATTCCCCCTGCTTTGCATGTGTGCAGTCTTCAACAACTTAGCCAACAGTCTTGGCTAAGGCCAAAGAGGTGAGATGCTGTCTAACAGGCACAACGGGGTGAAGGCATTAGCCTTTGAGGTGGGGTAAGCTGGTTCAAATCCCCTAAGGAATCTTGGTCTTCTACTCCAAATGAAAAAGAGACAACTCTTTCAGCAGAGCTGTCAGTCTAGTCCTGTTATTTGGTGCAGTTTGCACATACACAGTGTCAAAAAAAATGGAACTACATTTTCCAGCACAATTTACTGCTCATTAAAGATATATATACGAGCAAGTGGAAATGGCAGAGTTCAAGTTTTTCTCTCAGTCACGATTCATCTCTAAGCACACAAACAAATTAGGCAGACACGGGAACCATCAGAGCTGTCAGATGCTGTGATCTGGAAGAATTTCTTAGATCAGGCTAATGGAGAAAAGAGTTGCAAAACTGGGCAACGAGAAGGATAAATCCAACGTAACATCAAAGCCTTCAGCTGGCAGAAGTTTGCAAAGAATAAAAGGGTACTTTTTAAAAATGAACATCATCTGATACATCCTATATTACACCCTAACGCATTAAACAATCGTGACAATAGACTTTGCTGTTGTTAAAAATAACTTGTCTCTGACTTTTCTCTCAAGTACTCCAGGAGTAACTACTAAAGAAAATACAATTATATTCCAGCCACATACCCTCCAGACTCCAGCCCTTTGACTCTGCTGTGCACATGGATGGAGCAGTAAGGAAACCTGCCCTTTTCTGAAGAGGAAAATGAAGCATGTGATGTGAAAAAGAAATGAGATGTAGCAAGAAGAAATTTTAAAGAAATGATTACCAGAACAACTAGCCTTGAAAGAAATACGTTCATGTGTATTTATTTAAAGCATAAAGCCTCTGTGTTCCTCTCTCATACAAACACCTGGAGAAGGTTTTTATCATGTAGGTGGATACAAGAGATGGTTTTTTTCCTGGATTCAAACACTCGGGGAAAGATTCAATCATGCTAAATAAAGCCCCAGGTCAATGGAAAAGGCACATTTTCTCCCAGTGCCCTTCTACAGGCCTGAGATATCAAAATCTTGGCTCCACAAATAACATACAAAAGGACCATCCTCCCATAAGTCTCTTCTATCCCCAGCTGTAGCAATCTCAGCCTGTTCCAACTTGTATTTCATCAGGCTACTGGTCTGAGAGTCAGTCATATTGTCTCCTCCCCTTGCCACGGGCCTTTCAAGCTGTGTAAGAATAAGTTGTTTATGGCTCAGCTTTCCATCCTAACTAAGCACAGATGAATTGGAATAAAGGTGAATGGACACAAACAGTTGCTACCTCATCTGGAGTCAATCCAAGAGAAGTTCAGCTATACATCAAGGGGGGCATTAATACCACAAAGCCCCTGTCTGCAATGCTGCCTCCTCTCTTCAGTCCATCTCTGTGAGCAGAGCCATCCTGGCACACAATCTGCCTTTCATGGCACAAGTGGCTGGAGAGATGCATCTACATTTTCTGCTTTTCAGGCCATTTAGAGATCCTTTGAGCTGCTTATGCAACCATAGAATAGCTCCCCAAAAATCTGGCCCTCTAAAAAGGCTGTTAACCATACTTGTCACTTGTTCTTTGACTCCTTTTCTACCTGGCTCATCAATTCTATGCATTTCTTAGAGCATGGTGACATGTGGCTGGGTTTGGAGTAGAAACATACCTTGCAAATGCGTGGTCTTCACAGTCACACAACTGTTTTCTCCCGGAATATGACTTGATCTCCTCAGCTGTATGGCAGGAGAGCAAGAGAGGGAACACATGCACCTGAAGATGAAGAAGAGGAGGCTTAGCAACAGAAAGTTACTGGCAAAGGAAGAGGCAACCACAGAGAGAAGAAATTTAATATTGATGCTATGTGTTGCATTCAAAGTTAAAGAAAGAAGCAAAAGATTTTGCTGTGTGTTGCCAGTTGCACGATTACTGGATCACTACTCTCCTTTCCCTGTGTATACACAACTCTGTGAGATAAGTACAAGTTATGTCTGAACATAAAGACAGGAGGATTTGAAAGTGAAGAGCTTTACCTAACATTCATTTGGATAACTAATCCAAAGAGAGACCTCTGAAACACACTAACTGACAAAGACATTATAGTATATAAAAGAATAATGCCCATTGTGAAACTTGGTGGAAAACATTTGCTATTCAGGGAAAAAAAGGAAAAGATGCTTACCTATGCATCTCTAGAGCTGTTGACTTGAAAGCAAGAAACAAATGAGCTTTATGCTGCAATAGTGAATTTAAGCTAGCAGATGTTTTATGACAGTATATAGTGTGCATGTATGGGTTGTTTCATGCAAAATATCCTGCAGTGCTCGGTTTAAAAGTGACAGTACAGGATGGCCTAGTTTGCCAAATAAAAGGATAGTGTGCATGTCTCTTAAGGATATGCAGGATTTTGTTTTTCAGTAAAAATCCAAAACGCTGAAGGCATTCAGATTCCCTGCTGAAGACTAAACATTTTCAAAGAGCAGTTTTTAAAGTAAAATTCAATAATGTACTAAAAAAAGACAATAATATATTTTTAAAAATGAAGGAAACACATATGCAATCAATGGGTAAAAAGAAAACACTAACACATTTTAGGGGGTCGTTATTTTTAAACCAGGAGAGACAGAACAATATGTAAAAAAAACCCAGGACCCACATCCTTGGGTCTACTAGAGCAAAGGCATGAATATTTTTTCACTGAGTCCTGAAATGCAGCAACAGAGCTGGTGCTGTGTCATGGGTGACCCCACAGGACTCAGAAACATCCCGCTAGGAAACAAGGGCTACTGCCCAACTAGGACAAGCAAGATTCCTGTCTTTGGGGAAGCCTGTCAGTCTTGCCACAACAGTCGTGAATAATATAGCCAGCTCAGTGCAATGATTAGCTGAAGGCTTTCTAATGTAATGAAGCAAAATGTCTTGACCAGACTTTGTACTGCTCAAAGAGTTCTGCAGTCTAAGTTATACTGATGCCCATAGGAGCAGATCCAATATCTTAAGTTGTTGCCTAAAATCATTTGATTCTAGTTGTTTTCTGGCTACATCCCTTCCCATCTGCTTATCTTCTAGGGCAAGAATTTGAGCCATGCCAGGCTTTGGAGAAAAAAAGCCCTAATAGACTAAAATAATTCTCTGACAAGTAATGAATGATGACATTGAGTTACAAAGGAAGGTCAAATGTCTTTCAGCGTCTGTAAAGCAGACATCAACATTCCTGATGCTGAAAAAGACCCAGTTACTCCTGATGTGGTGGCAACATAGATGATTTTCCATTGTAATTCTGATCAATTGCATAAACCAACATCTGTGCTTCATTCAGAAGAAAAATGTCTGTGCTAACTACTTAGTCTGTGTGATGGCAGGCTTCTGCCCACCATCTGAAGTTCAGATGTACCATCTATGAATTCTTTCCACAGCTTTCTGCTCCCCAGAGGGAGTCCAGACTACTGGCTTTTCTCATGGGATTTTAGTTACTCAAAACAATTTTAAGAACTCAGAACAATTGGATTTGTTATTTCAATTTGAGATGATTGCAAACCGAAATTTCTCTCTCACAGAAAAATCTAATACTTCTCCTGAATCCAGACTGTGGAGGAAAAAGGATGAGCAGGGAGGCACTGCGGGGCGGAACATGGGAAGGT